>NW_022105908.1:8011082-8018384 GCF_000313985.2 Echinops telfairi | reverse complement strand
GGGGGGGCGGGGGGAGCATATTAAACCTACATGTGCATGTGCAAATGTATCTGTAGACAAACATATATACATATATGTTGCACTGCAAATGTGTGAGTAATAAAGCATAGAGTTGGCACATCTAGGGATACTATCTAGAAATAACCAAATACCTCAGGGGCATTGGTTTTTAGGTTTGAAGGCTTTGTCAAAAACACCTAGTGTCATTTTTAACACTAAACACAACATTCATCTTCTGCCTCCTAGGGAGGTGAGTGCTGCCTGGGGTCTTTAAAGTTTGCAATTGAAGACAGAACTATTGGTCTGTACTCATCTGTCGACAAAGATTCAAAAATGGAACTACAGGTGAATTTCCCACACAACCAATTGCTCCTGAAACTAAAAGAACTAGATGGTGCTAAGCTTCCACCAGCCATCCGACTAGGAACACAATGCAGAGTCCTAGAGATAATGGGAGAACAATATACAACAAAACTCAAAATTCACACAGTAAAACATGTTAAAGCGAATTGTCCATGTTTAAAGAAACAGCCAGGGATTCCATATGTTGTCAGGAGTCATTGAGTTCAGTGCACAATATAGCAAAATCATACTGCCTAGTCCTGCACCATCCTCAGAATCATTCTTACGTTTGAACCCAGGAACCTGTGCATTTTAAGGAAGATCTTCCTTTTTTGATGCCCCTCTACTCCACCAAGCATGATTTCTTCCAGGGACTGGTCTGGCCTGACATGTCCAAAGTATGTGAGACAAAATCTCACCATCTTTGCCTCTAAGGAGCATCCTGGCTGTACTTCTTTGAGGGCAGATTTGCTTGTTTATATGGCAGTCCGTGGTACTTTGAATATTCATTACCTGCACCATAATTAGATGCATTCATTCTTTGTTCTTTCTTACTCAGTGCCCAGCTTTCACTTGCATATAAGGTGATTGAAAATATGGTTTGGGTCAGGCACACCCTACTCCTCAAACTAACCTTGTTTTTCATCACTTTAAATAGGTCTTGTGAAGCAGATTTACCCGATGCACTACATCGTTTGATCGCGACTGCTGCTCCCATGAGCATTGATTGTGGATCCAAGCCAGATGAAATCCTTGACTTCAATCCTTGCTTCCATTTAGAGTCACTGTACAACAGTTTCTCTTAAATAATAGCATGCACGCTAAGACAACTCAGCAAAGAAGAAAGAATGAGGGGTTCCTGGCCTAAAATTGGTACATTCCAACATCAGCTGTTACTCTGACTGGTCAGTTGGTCCATTTCCAATGCTGTTTTACCTGTGTAAGAATTAACCAGTACTTTGTTCAAGAGTAGTGAGTAACTTTGACACTGAATCAGGCAGTAAGTTCTCATGTACTTGGGAAAATATCAGCCGATACTACATAGTATCACTCAAAATCCTGTGTTTCCAGTGAAAATACTGACATGAGCTTGAGTCAGAGTGCTTTGTACTTTATCTTCTAAAAAACAGGATTGTCTTTTTTCCTTGAGAGTTTGAAGGTTAAGCATGCCATTGCTGTTGACATTCTGTTGCTTAGTGTACTAACTAGGTCCTTTTAATATTTAATATACGGTGTTGGCAAAGAATGTTGAGTCTGTCATGCGTGGACTGCCCAGAAGAACGAGCAAATGTGTGCATGACGATGTACAGCCTGGATGCTCCTCAGAGGCAAGGGTGGTATGAGTTTGTCTTCCTCATGCTCA
The DNA here is from genome assembly GCF_000313985.2 of Echinops telfairi. Lineage (NCBI taxonomy): Eukaryota > Metazoa > Chordata > Mammalia > Afrosoricida > Tenrecidae > Echinops > Echinops telfairi. The sequence goes on along the minus strand of NW_022105908.1, from coordinate 8,016,679 downwards.
GTGCTCAGACTCGGGGATCTCCAGGGGGACCCGTCCCTGGTGAGTAGTCCCAAGGGTCACTGAGAAGATAGAAGAACACTCAACGAGCTCGATGGACACACTGATTCCAACAAGGGCCACACATGGCGGTGTTACACACAGAGCCCTGGGCCCGCGCGGCTTGGTGGGAAGAAACTTCCAGGAGCCTGACTTCACTCTCCTCTCAGATTTAAGAGCTGCTCGTCCAGTACTCCTGTCCTCCCTCCCTTACTTTTCTCCTTCTAGACAAATAGAAACTCTTGAATGTTTCTTTTATATTTCTTAGCTATTTTCTCATCCTTTTTGTCTACTATTCAGAGTGTAGTCCTCTTTGTCTGCATTTCAAGTCCCCTACTGCATTTTGTTGTTGTTTAACCTGCTAGTCTTTTTTTTAAAATCATTTTATTGGAGCTCATACAGCTCTTAGCACAATCCATACATCCATCTATTGTGTCAAGCAGATCTGTACATTTGTTGCCATCATTTTTGAAATGTTTTCTTTCTACTTGAGCCTTTCATATCAGCTCATTTTCTCCCCTCCCCTACCTCCCTCCTGAACCCTTGATAAGTTATCACTTTTTTCCCCAGGTCTTACACTGACCAATGTCTCCCTTCACCCACTTTTCTGTTGTCCGTGCCCCTGGGAAGGGATTATATGTAGACTGCATGTCTTATCTCAACAACCAAATTCCCTTTTATTTTGACTTAACTAATTTGAAATTTGAAACAAAAAAAATTTCTTAATCATATAAAGGCCTCCCATTTTCCATTCTCCCAGAATAATAAACTGTTCCATTCTCATTCTGAGTGTGGTATACGAGGGGTACCCCCCCAAAACAGAATTTTTCTCTCTCTCACAGCTTTGTATTTACTTTTTTTTTTTTTTACAAAACAACTTTACCACCTTCAGCTTCACTCCATTATACTTAAAACATTTATCAAATCTGCAATTCCATTCTTGGAAACATTTTTTAAATGCATCTGTTTAGATAGCTGACAGCATCTCCCTCATTTTTTCTTCACCTCTTCTACATCATCAAATTGCTGTCCTTTCATGCTCCTCTTCCTTTGAGGAAACAAAAAGTTGCATGGGGCAAGGTCAGGTGAGTAAGGTGCTTGGGGCAAGAGAGGCCTGCTGGTTTTTGCCAAATCTGGAGCACTGAAATGGCTCTGTGAGCAGGTGCGTTGTGGCAAAACCAGTCACCCATCTACCACAAATCAGGCCTTTTTTGTCACAGGCTGTCATGCCATCTTTTCAGAACCTCTAAATAGAAGGCTTGATTAGTAGAAAGTTTGACCTGGTGGAACAAACTTCAAATGCACTGTCCACCTCACATCAAGAAAACAAATGAGCATCGTCTTGATCTTTGATTTCACTGGATGAACTTTTTGGGGGTGAGGTGATGATGGCATCTTCCCCTGGCTTGATTGATGTTTGCTACCAGGGCCATAAGAATGGCGCACGTCTCATCACCAGTAATGAACTTGGGAAAAAGTCTGGGTCGCTTTGTAGCTGTTTTTTGAAAGCACTGCAATGCTCTTTTTCCTGGTGAGTCAGAACCTGGCGCAAAAATTTCACAGTAACCCCCTTTGTTCCCAAATCTTTGGTTAAAATTCACTGGACCGAGCTCCAAGATAGTCCAGATAACTTCCCCATCTCTTCAAATGGTCTGTCGTTGGTCTTCGAGCACAGGTGCACACATTTTGTCGACATTTTTATCTGTGCAGGAAGTTGAAGGACATCCAGAATGAGGTTTGTCATCAATCGACATTTCACCTGTTTTGAAATGAGAAAACCCCTGTACACTTGAGTTTTTCCCATAGTGCTGTCCTTGTAATCTGGGTTCAACATCAACAGTTTCTGCAGCATTTTTCCTGAGCAGGACACAAAATTTCACAGTCCCATGCTGTTCTCTTAAATCAGCCATCACACACACAAAAGGTTCGAGTGAAACTGCTTTTACAAAAAGTTAACTGGCCAGAGATCTTTCCCCGAGGACGCCACTGGGTATACTAACTCAGCAAGTTGCTTGCTGCTTGCCTAGTGGGAAAGATGTGTAGTACAAAGGCTCAGCCCAGCGGAGCTTTTAAAGTTTTGGGGGGTGTACCTCCTCATAAACAAAAAAACCCATATACCTACATACAGACACTTTTAAAAATTAAAGATCATTTTGTTGGGGGCTCTTAACAGCTCTTATAACCATACATCAATTGTATCAAGCATATGTATACATATGTTGCCACGATTTTTTAAAATCATTTTATTAGGGACTCATACAACTCATAGCAATCCATATATACATCAATTGTGTAAAGCACGTTTGTACATTCATTGCCCTCATCATTCGCAAAACATTTGCTCTCCACCTAAGCCCTTGGCATCAGCTCCTCATTTTTTCCCCTCCTTCCCCACTGTCCCCTCCCTAATGAACCCTTGATAATCTATAATTATTTTTTGTCATATCTTGCCCTGTCTCCCCTCACCCACTCCTCCATTGTCTGTCCCCCAGGGAGGAGGTCACATGTAGATCTTTGTGATCCATTCTCCCTTTCCAACCCACCCTCCCTGCACCCTCCCACTATCGCCACTCACACTACTGGTCCGGAAGGGATCATCGGCCCTGGATTCCCTGTGTTTCCAGTTCCTATCTGTACCAGTGTACATCCTCTGGTCTAGCCAGATGTGTAAGGTAGAATTGGGATCATGATAATGGGGGAGGAGGAAGCATTTAGGAACTAGAGGAAAGTTATATGTTTCATTGTTGCTATGTCGCACCCTGACTGGCTTGTCACCTCCCCAAAAACCTCCTGTAAGGGGATCTCCAGTGGCCCATGAATGGGCTTTGGGTCTCCAATCTGTAATTTCCCCCTCCTCATTCACAATGTTACGATTTTTTGTTCTGATGATGCTTGATAACTGATCCCTTCAACACCTTGTGATCACACAGGCTGGTGTGGGCTTTGTTGCTTCTGAGCTAGATGGCCGCTTGTTTACCTTGAAGCCTTTAAGACCCCAGACGCTATATCTTTTGATATAGCTAGATTTTTTGGTGAAGATATCTATCGAATGAATTGGAGAATTCTTCCTGATTTGAGGTCCTTGTTACAAAACTGTGTAAACAGAACATTTGAACGTAAACTTGATGTTCTGTGTTTGTGAGATCAGTCAGGTATATTTTGTTGTGTGGAAAGTGTCCTATGGAAAAATATTGCTGCTTCTCTGGTTCTCATCCTACAAACTGTTCTGCACCAACTCAGGCATGCCACGAGCAGAGCCTTAACCAGTCAGCACCTTCCTATCCAAGAGCACCAGCATTCTCTGTGCACAGATTCCAAATGTGAGCCTTACTGTGGTATTCGCGGTCACTGGGCCTTGGTTAGGACCCTTTGTTTTGTGGGTGCCCAATGAAAAGTGGCCCAGAACTACCATGTATTTACTATTTTAATACCCCCCTTGCTTTACTACGGCATGTATTAATTTGATAGACAAGGTCCTGCCCTTGTGAATGAATGGTAACTGGAAATTTTCTGTTACATTGCCCCCAAGGTCAATGTAAATAGTGCTCAATCATTTAACAGTTTAATGTGTACAAATTAAGAGCTCATGGACTGTAGTTCGAGCCAGTCTATATTTGTGTAATTTCCTTTTCTCAACAGTACGTTAAATTCGGGACCATGATTGATAATGTTCTTTGTCATAAAATGCTAATGAGACCTCAAAAGTAACCCTGAACTGTACATAAACCATAGACAACTGAATTGGTTTAGAGCTCACATTTAATGCTAGCCCCAATCCAAGAACAATTAGTTCTTATGACATGGCCCTGTTTGATGCTTTCCCTCATGAAGAGATCACTGAATATATGGGTGCTACAGCAAATGGTGGTGAAGAACGTAGATGGTATCCAGCAATTATAAACAATAGCGTCTGGGGTCTTAAAGGCTTATATTCAAGCAATCAGCCATCGAAGGGAGGCATCAACTAAATCCACATGAAAGACGCACACCAGCCTGTGTGATCTAAGGATGATAAATAGTAAAATCCAGATCTGAAGGTGGGACTGGTATTAGAGCTTACATTGTGAACACCCAATTTGCAGGCTATAGATAACAGTGGAAACCCAAAATCCAGTCATTTGCAGGCTCCCTACATAGATTTAATGTCTGGAAGATCTTCTGTGACCACAGTCAAGGGGTGTGAACAACCTTGATTTCAAGCAGAGACTACTGTAAACTCAGTCATGGTGGATGTAATAGGTTAAAATGTGATACCTGGTCGTTTAGTCTCCCTTTTGACCTATTTTGGATTTCTACTAGTTTTCAATATTTCCTGCTTTTTTCTCAACAGAGGTTTTCACATCCAGTTTGTTTTAATATTGTTGTTAGTCTTTTTATTCTTGTGTTAAAAACCACACCCATATCTGCTGTTTTTAAAATGCCTGCCAGCATGTGAAGTACAGCATGGGTGGGTGTATAGAGCCAGTAACTGACGGAATAGCTTGTTGGGGATACGGTGTATAGGGAGGGAAGGTGGGAACACCTAGGAGCTAATGATGAATACAGGAGGGTGGACGAGGTTTGCTGGTGGTGATGCCTAGACATCTCTTTCATACGCCTGGACTATGGATGCATCTGACATGTGAATTCTGTCTCAATAAAACTATTGAGTGGAGGGAGGAATGTGAGCCTTAAATGATTAAACATCGTTACCCTAACCTTTCAACAAAGTCATCAGCAGATGCTCTGTCTGGTTGTAGAATTGACAGAGAGGCTGGGCAACAAGGGAGATTTGGAATTGGGTTTCCCGTGTTTGGACAGGAGTGCCCTAAATAGGTGATGCCTGTGTCAGGATTGGTTTTAATAACTCAGAGCTGTGGTGCATGAGTGACCCTCTCCGAGGGAAGGGGCAGTAGGCCAATGCTCCTTCTGAAGAGAAGAATACATCACACTAAACATTGCTCACCGTGGAGATGCAAAGAGCCCTCCTTTTGACACTGATATTGCAGCACTTTGAGCACAGCTTATGCCATGCCAACATAAAGCCGATGCCAACTCTGCAGGACAGAGCAGAACGGCTCCTCCGGGTTTCAGAGATCACCACTCGCCACAGGAGAAGACAGGTCCTCTTCCTTGTGCAGAGCAGCTGGTGGGTTTGAACTGCTGACCCGGTAGTCGGCTGCACACTAGAACCCACTGTGCCACCAGGGCTCCTCACATGACACGCTGGGAAAAAGCCAGAATCAGATTCACGGCTGTAAGTCACCGATGCCTCACAGTGACCCTACAGTGGCAAATAAGCCACGAGGGACGATTACTGGCGTGAATGGGTAAGGTCAACTCGAGAGAAGCACATGCTTGATGTGGTCGTATTGACCGTCCAAAGATAAGCCTTTGGATGCTCACAATCACTGATTGTTGAAGAAACCATTCACTGTGTTACTTTCCCCAGCTAAACAGCTTAGTGTAGTTCTCTGAAAAGGGTTTAATAATAAAACTATTTTTAAATATATATACTAGAGAAATCTGATCTGAAAGGCTAAAAAAGGCCTGTCCTCAAACTACGGCCCATGGGCCACATG
>NW_022105908.1:8006334-8010903 GCF_000313985.2 Echinops telfairi | reverse complement strand
GGGACAGTGAACTGGCCCCCTGTTTAAAAAGTTTGTGGACCCCTGATTCTAACCCGATCTGATTTTCTTTTTTTTTTTTTTTTTGGTTCAGCAAACTTTTAATGATCTCTTAATATAATAAACAAAAAATGATCGAGGGAATCCAAGTCAGCTAAAAGAGACTCTTCTCTTAAAAATTAGTAGCAAAAATAAATATTAATAAAATAGTTATTAGAACGATCTGATTTTCTTATGGGGAAGAATGCATTCAACAAATATAGAACCTTTTTGTTTGCTTGTTTTTAATTTTTATTTATTGGGCAAAGGTTTACAGAGCAGATCAGCAGTTTTACATTCAACAATCTCATTCAGTGAAATCCCCTCAAACCACACACACCATTCATTCCACTAGTGTTTCCTGTTCCCCTTCCTCCTGCTCTTTCTGACCTTGGTCCCTCAACTTTTGGACTGGATGGCTGATTATTCTCAGGTGTGTTAGGTAACCTCCCTGGAGTGATTGTTCCCCATAGAGAGCTATGTGACTGGACAAAGAGCCATTGTGGGTGAGTTACGTTCCAGACTTGAGGGAGGGATGAAGGGCCACAGCAAGGAGCTCTGATAGAATAGTGGATTGTGTGTTGGGCTGCTAACCACAAAGTCAGAAGTTCCAGCCCACCAGCCACTCCTCAGAAGATGAGGCTTTGCTCCCATGAAGAATTACAGCCTTGAAAACCCACAGGGGCTGTTCTATGAGTCAGAACCAACTCGAAGGCAGTGTGTGGATGCAGGGCTAGAGTCTTGAGTTTCAGCAGTCTCTGTCTGACCCACTGGTCTTTTATGATTTGGGGTTTTGGTCCATATTTTTTCTCCCACTCTATCCAAAGCTGTCTAGTGTGATCTTTTCCAGAGCAGTGGGTCGTGGTAGCCAGGCACCATATAGTTCTTCTGGTTTGGGTCATGGAGACTGACTGATATAGAATGGACTCATTGTTTATGTGTCTTTGATTTTCATTACTCTTCTTCTCTCCAAACAGGAGGAGCCGAATAGTTGCACCTTAGATAGCTGCTCATGAGCTTTGAAGACCTGTCACTACTCACCAGAGTCAGATGTAGAGTATTGTCTTTTGGGGACTCTGTTACGTCAGTTGACCTTGGTGTTCCCTGAGACTACGCTGTGAATTGCCAGGCCTAGCAACGCATCCCCTCAGAGTGCTTGACAGAGATTGGGTTATACATGAAAATATAAAATTTCATAACTTTGACCCCTGAGTGGTCCACCATGTGCATGGACATATTTGCAGCAATGATAAATACTCATGTAAAAATATCCTCCATCAAACAGATATTTGTGGGTCTTCTCGCACTCTCTTTTCTCACTCAGATGTGCTGGCGCTGTGTGTCTAAGCAGCTACGCTCGCCTTCAGGACGGGTGTGTCTACACGGGGACTTACCTCTGTTGCCTTTTACTCGGTCACTCCTCCCACAGCCTCCTGCCTCTGTGTGTTTCTCCCCTCTTAGTATATATTGCTTCCCCTTCACCTCAGCTAGCAGCGGTCTGCCCTTTAGGGGCCTACCATCCCCTCTCTCACTCCTGACAACCACCAAAGAATCTTTCTTTGGCTGTGAGAGCCTTTACTTGACTTTTACAATAGGGGTATACAACATCAGTCCTTTTTGATTAAGTTCATCAGTGTAACATCCTCCAAGTTCATTTGTGTTATGAGATGTTTCACCCATTCAACACTGTTCTTTATCATCCTGTGGCGTAGTATCCCACGAGCTGATGTACCATTCTTTTATAGACAGGCATTTAGGTTGTTTCCATATGTTTGCTATTGCGAACAGTGCCGCAATGAAATGAGTGAGTATTCATGTCCTGCCTCTTGCTGCTATAGGATATATACCAAGTAGAGGGATTGCTGGGTCCTGTGGTATTATTTTACTTCCAACTTTCTAAAGGAAGCATCATAGCATTTTCCACAGTGGTAACACCATTTTACAGGCTCACAAGCAGTGTGTGTAACCACTATGCCGTCGTCATCCAGCATCGTATTAATGGTACTGACTACTCTGGAGGCTGAAATGAAAGATATTTATCCCAATTGCTTTCATTTTGCTACATATTTCTACCTACTTTACCAAATTCCTTTTGCTCTCCAGCAGTTAATGCGGCAGAGATGTGAAGGACGTCTCTTTGCCCTAAGGGTGATTAGGGGGATTTGGCCTGTCTCCCATCACTTCCTCAGCCCCACCCTGGGCGGAGGCGCTAGCAGGAATTAGGAGCGGTGAAGGATACACACATTTTAGTTAATGTTTGGCCTCTCTCACGGAGGGCCATTTTTACCCTGAATGAGACACAGAGAAAAAGAAGTGAAATTTAAATTATGGACAAATCCAAGGAATGACTGAATGCGAAACCCCCCCAAACTCACTGGCATTGAGTAGATTCTGACTCACAGCAACCCTCTGGACAGGGTAGAACCGCCCCTGTGGGTCTCGGAGAGGGCGCCTCTACAGGAGCAGAAAGCCTCCTCTTTCTCCTGGTGGGTTCAGAGTGCTGACCCTTTGGATGAGACCAACGCATAGCCCATGACACCACCAGGGGTCCAAGAACTAAGGGAAAGATGCTCGACCAGTCCCTGGTCTCCATTTCTGGTTGTTGCTCTCTGGTAACTGGAGTCCCGTTTCCCCCAGAATTTGAATGAACGTTCTTGTCCAACAAGATTTCCTCTATTTTACATATCCTTCTTCTGGGAATGAATGGCTTCCTAGCATAAAATGAAGGAGGAAGAGGAAGGGGGATAAAGGTTTAAAATGTTTTCGAGCCCAGTAGTCAAACACGAAAGAAGCTGGGTATAGCATAAGGCGTGACAGTCCAAGCCAAGGCTCTCGGCTCCTTTGGGCCTGGTCCCATCCAGAGAGGAGTATGCCAGTACTCATCGTTAAGCATCCTTAAAGCCAGCTTGTATTGAGGGAGACCACTCATCCCACGTGGTCCTTCAGAAGATGCCCAGGAAAGCATTGCACTAGCTGGAGGGTCTTCAGGCCATCTCTGGCCTCTCAGAGCCCCAGGCCAGGAGGAGCTGGGTTGAGCTCATGATGTCTGATCAGATCTGGGCCGGGGCTCAGGTCTTGAAGATCAAAAAGCCCCCAAATGTAGAACTGGGTGGGTTTCTTTTGGTTACCAATCCCTGGGTTACCTCAAACCACACCCTCTCACCCTTTTGCAGCTCAGCCACAGCAAAGGTTACTGCAGTACTTCCACCCGTCTGCTCCCCAGCTGTATAGACTGGGGTCCGATGGTGACCTCCAATCACCAGCTGCCCACTGCCGGGCCCTGGACCAAAGTCAATGCTCACTGCAAACAGGTAGACCCCACGCTCAGGGGCTCGGAAGTACCCATGTTCCGGGAAGTAGTTGCTGCCAATGTTGACGTAAGTGGTGTTGAACTTCATAGTCTGAAGAGCAGTTGTCCCTTCTGAACAGCCCGCATAGAAGGCCACAGGGGAGCCTGAAATACAGGAGGAAAGTGCTCAGGGATGCGGCCCTCTCCCCTGGGGTAGGACGTGAAGCTCTGAGGCTAACCTTCCCCACTTTGTCAGCATTAGAAATACCAGGCAGGCCACTCACCAGAAGTTGGTGCCTGGCTGAATGTTAATACTTAATGCTTAGATCAAAGATTCTATATAGATAAATCCTGATCTAAAGGAGGGAGTGCAAACAAGAATGTCCTGGCGCCATGACGGCTGAGTAAACACCTGAACTATTGCCCTGAGATCATCTTTACACCTTAGAGTAAAAATGTCCCCTGAAACCTTTAAACCAAACAGCCGTTGATTTTCATTAGTGAAGAACATCTGGCTTGCACATTGCGTTCTTAAATTTGATTGGTAAGGGGTCCATCTGACCATAGCGACTAGAAGCTCGGGGATGTGAGTGTATGTTAGTGGAGGAGGGATAACTGAAAAGACGGGAGAGAAGGTCGCACACTTGAATAATGGAATTAATGTCACTGAATTGTACATGTAGACATTGTTGAATTGGCCTAAGTTTTGTGGCGCATATCTTCAACAATAGTGAAAAAGCAGAGGTTTCTGACTGGTAACAGCCAAGGGCATCAGAGCTGGCTGACTGACTGAAACTCTCCTGTTTAGACTGGGGTGCATTTTGACAAAGCCTTTTCTCATGTGATCCCTTTTCCTTCCAACACCCTTGAGAGCCAAATAGCCCTGCTTTTACAGGAGAAAACAAAGCCACGTGGCTGGTCGGGCACGCGGGGGCAGGACCCGGGTCTCTAGACAGCCAACCTGTTCGGAATCTTCAGGAGCCCCAACCTCGAGTGAGCTACAAGGGTAATTGAAAAAGTGCTGCTACAAACGCATAGAAACCTTTACTAAACAGGGCCGACATGGAAAGTGCCTGGGTCTTGACATCCATCACTCCATCCATTTCTGAAGGCACTATTTCTCCCTTCCCCAAAGAAGCCCAGGTTATTCCATTCGCACCACGTCAAAATGGCCGTTTCGGGACCCTCAAAGGAACCAAACGTGAGCCTTTGAAATGGTTTTCAAGTGAGGGGAACCAAAAGAT
>NW_022105908.1:8001142-8006234 GCF_000313985.2 Echinops telfairi | reverse complement strand
GGGGGGGGCGGGGTCAGGCTTCCTGATGGAATTCTCGGATGGTTGGAAGGACGAGCAGGTGCTTTGTCTTGGGGAAAAAATCCTCAATGCAGCTTTACTGGCCATTTCTCCCCAATGCTGCTTCACCTTTCTTAAAACCTCATCACTGTAAGCCCCTCTGGTCATCGTGCGTCCTTCAAAGTAAATGTATTCAGATGAGCCCCGTGGCATCCCTGAAGATGACTGCCCCACCTTCTGAGCTGATCTCTCTGCCTCAGGTGTGGCTGGCCCAGCAGATCACTCTTCTGAAGCTGAGGTCCCCATGGCCAGCACCCAACTGAGGCTATGCTATGACAGGTGAGTTATTGAGCGAACGTGTTTGCTGCCTTCCGTTGCTCACAAAAAAACAAAAAACCGCCCTGACACCGAGCCCGTGCTGACTCAGGGACCAGAAAGGACAGGCGAGAACTCTTCACCGGAGCAGACGGTCTCCTTTGAACGGCTGGTGGTTTTGAACTGCTGATCTTGACGTTAGCAGTCCCATTCGTAACCACCAGGGCTCCACTTATCAGAGAGACCTGTTTAAACAAGTTTTGCTTGGAGGGAAGAAAAACAAATGCATGTGTGAGCTAGGGCCCTAGTAGGGATACGTTTCCCTTCTAAGAACAGCTGAAAGCGATCCTAGTGGATGCCCGACCCAGACACAGCCGAGAAGCAAGGACAGGTGGAACCAGGACAGGAAGGCCTCACAGAGCCCTCAGGTTTTTGACCCGGTTTCCCACACGGGTTTCACAGAGCCCTGGGATGACAGATGGGGAAAATGAGGCCCCAGAGAAGGAAAACTGCATGTTCAGATCACACAGCTAATAAACCACGGGTCTGCCGGTTGCCGGTGCGCTTCCCAGGTTCCCATGCCTGAGGGAGCACTTCAGCAGACCTTGGCAGGAAGGGGTGGAGGGAGCGCACAAACCTGCAGGTGTGGACACACAGGAGGTGTGACGTGTGTGGAAGCCTATGTACGAGAAAGACTGCCCAGTGAGGAAACGTGGCCCCGTTGCTAGCCAATGCCCAGGCAGAGGGCCAGAAGAGCCAAGGTGAAAGTCCCACTTGGGTCCTCACCATGGTATCTCCCGTGGCACTGACAAGGCCATGCTCTCAGATGCTTCTGGGGAGTCCTTGACACTAAGCTCCCCACTTCTCCGGGCAAAACCACAGCTTAGAGGAGGAGCCCCCTGCCTCCTCCTCGCAGTGACTGAGATTCCAGAACGAGGGGCCCAGACCTTTGTCTCCCTGCCCAGGAATAGCCTCGTAAATGAAACAAACGGACTTTTCTCTAGCTGTGGAAGAGTTCTTTTGAGGCTTGAAGAGCTAAAAATAGCATTTCTGTTTATTATGAGATGATCTAGACAAAGGGCAGTCGGCTGGCCCTGCAGTTCCACAAATAACCCGGAAGGTGGCGAGCTAGGGTAGCAGGAAGAAAAGCTGTGGGTGCCCTGGCGGGAGTCTGTTTATGGATCTTCCTTCTCCCTGGGTTTTGCTTGCCTGCAACCAGGAGGCCAGCCCTCCCTGAGAGACCCCACCCAGTCAGTGGACCCCACATGGCTCTCAGAAGATGTAAGGGCTGTGCGCTACTAATTTGCTGGCAGACAAGCCGAGAACAGGCAAGGACACACATCCCAGTCCTACAGACTCCTGCAAGGCAAACACAGTGATAGCTCGCTGTCAGAATGGCTCCAAGCTCCAATCCCAGACCATGGAAGAGGTTGAAAAGTTACTGTTAATTGGGGTCAATCGGAAACAACTTGATGGCAATAGTGTATCCGAGACGGTGATATGAAGCCGGAAGCGGTCAAAGTCAGCCCCAGCTCATTTGAAAACTGCAGAAAGAGAACCTGCAGGCCCGGGGCAGGGAGGCGTGCAAATAAGGACGGGCCGATGAAGTCGCGGCTGTGCGCGTGGAATATGTGGAGGCCAGGGGTTCGTTCCTTAGCAAGTGTTCAACAGAACTGGACTTTTTGGCGGGCTGGGGGAATGCCCAATAGGACCTTTATTACTAAAGGCTTTGCCAGGATAGGCTCACTCTGTGTGTATCACGTGACAGAGTGGCTCTCTCTGTTGTTGAGTGGGAATGCTGGTGGGATCTTAAAGTGAAGCCCATGTTAGTGTACCATTCCGAAAAGCATGGGTTTGTGAACAACAAAAGATAATGAAAAATAAGTTCATTTGACTTACTGTATTGTGTTTTAATAATTAATGTACTGTATTGTGTTTCCATGTTTTAGGGGGTATTTCTCCAACCTAGGGCTGTTAACTTTGTGCTAAAGTCCTGGAAAAATGAATTTATGTGTAAATATTTTGGCATCCAAACTAATTATTTGGCTTTCTATGATTTCTTATGGGGAGAAATATGTTCAGCTCTGGAACTTCTCAGGGTCCTAACAAGAATTTGGAATGAATTGAGTTTAACAATTCGCTCACTGACTCCCTGTATCAGCTCCCTATATCCGTGCAGGGGAAATGGGCCTATTGAAGCTTTGGACCAAGAAGAAAAGAGATGGAAGAGCACGCTAATGTAGACAGATTGGTATACACCATCAGCCCTGAAAAGGCTTCGGAAAGAGGAAACATTGACTGGATTTCGACAACAGAAGCAGCCCATTTCCCCTGAGCTAGCTCCAATCCCAGCCACTTTAGAATCAGAGAACAAAACATTGCCAGGCCTTCTGCCACCTTCACGATCATTTGAGTCCATTGATGTGGGCATCATGTCAATCCATGTCATCAAGGGATCCCCTGGTTTTCGCTGATCCTCGACCGGAGGAGACACGATGACCTTTGGTAGCCATTGGCCATTCCTGATGATATGTCTAAAGTAAGTGAGTCAGAGCCTTGCCATCCTGGCTTCTGTGTAGCACGGCACTTGTAAACCTTTGCTGGTGTGTGCCAAATGCCTGTCTCCATTACAGGGCTTGGGTGTGGTAGTGACCTCTCCTTTTACAGAGGAACACACACACAGCGAGTCAGGGACTCTAGAGCCTCTACTCTTCCCGCTGCCTCAGCCTGCTTCTGGGAAGACCCAGACCACAGCCATAGCCGCAATGGGGGCCAGTGGGAATGTGAATGTGGAGAGGGACCTTCAGCAAGGCCAAGGACATCCCCCGTCCCAGACAGCCCCAGGATACAGCTGGCCCACACCACAGCCCTGTGTCCAGGGAAGGACGAGGTTCGTCCCCAGGGCTACAGGACAGTCAGCAGAGGCACAGAGCCTGGTGGTTCCTTCCCAAGGCCACTCAGGGAGGTGGGGGCGGGGGTGGCTGCACCCACAACTCTTCCACCTTGTAGCCATCTCCCAGGTTCATGGGGCCTCTCAGACAGCAGCCAGGGGCAAGGGAAGTGGTGAGGCTGGGCTCGGGGCTACAGCCCAATGAGCACCTCCATTCCAGGGGAGCAGGTGGTGATCAGCCATGAGCTAAGCAGCCGGGTGGCATAGTTACTCACAGGGCTGCCAACCACAAGGTCGGCTATTGAAAACCATCAGCTGCTCCTCAGGAGAAAGACAAGGCTTTCTACTCCTGGAAAGAGTGACAGTCTTGGAAACCCTCGGGGGCAATTCTACCCTGTCCTACAGAGTCGCTATGAACCAGAATGGACTTGATGTCTGTGTGTGGAATCCATGAGCTGTTGTGATTCCGGGAGGCAAGCCAAAGAAGAGCATCGCACAGACCCTAGGACAGGGCAGTGAAAGAGTCAACAATGTTGGCACAGAGAACAAGCTCCTTTCAGGGTCCAATGTCTTTGCCTGCACTCACCTCTTGGGGCTGGGCTCCCATAGCAGGTCATACCAGCACCTAGCCATGCACTTAGTGGTATACAAGGGAAAGCTGGTTGGAACTTCCTGGGAGGGTTGGAGAGGTGACGAGATGAGACAGTGGGATTTGAGAGTGTGGTATGAAAGGAGGGTGCCTGCTCTGAGGCTAGAGTAACAGGGCGACCAGGACCAGCAGTGTATATTTGAGCCTCGGCCATGACATGGCCATGTGGCTTGCTAGCTTCCAGACCAACACTGACATTGATTCTAGTACAAACAGTGAGTTCTCCCTTACCATACTCTACCTCCAGGATCCCTGGTGGGACTGTGGATTAAGAACTGCTCATGCAAAGACTGGCAGTTCAAACCCACCAGCTGCTCCTCTAGAGAAAGATGAGGCTGTCTGTTCCCATAAACATGTACAGTCTTGGAAACCCTAAAGAGCAGTTCTGCTCTGCCCTGTAGGGTCACGGTGAGTGGAATGGGCCCCAGGGCAGTGGGTTACACTGCAGGTCCACCACCGTCTATCAGGTGATGGTACTGAGATGGCTTGCATACTGATGCCTCCTGAAAGCCAGGCCTCTGGTTATTCGAATCCCAGCACGGTCCCCATGCTGGACAGGTCTCAGCAGACCTTCCACACAAAGACACACTAGGTAGAAAGTCCTAGGATCTGCATCTGAAATCGAATCCTCAAGTACACTCTGGGGTCACCATAGAGTACAGTCCCATGGAGTGCTGGAAGACGGGCCCTTAGGTTGCAGGCCACAAGGGACCGGAAATATGGCCACGCCTAAGGATGCTGGGAGACCAGCTGGCGCTTTTGTTCCGTTGTGCACGGGGCTATGGTGAGAAGGGGCCTGAACGACTAGGCAGCATCCAATAACAACCTGTTCCAGGGAACTGCAGAGGCCCTGAGACTGAAGGGGAGGTTGGGGTGGGGCCTGCATGATGGTGTTTAGGGTCACCTTGTTCTCTTCCACCCACCTGCGCCCAGAGATCAGGTCCCCTCAGATCTCCCAGGTTCCCCCGTGTCCAGCAGCTCACCTGCCTCCATCAGCTTGGTAGCCAGGGCACGCCCTCGGCCTGCGGGGTCCGCCCAAGGCTCCACCTCCTTCTTGTGACGCGTCTGGGTCTGGGTAGCTCTGTGCTGTGTCTTCCTTTTCCTGGTGAGCCTGGCTTGCAGCTTGCCCAGGTCTATGCTGCTGTTGGCTGCCAGCAGCCCTTGGAAGTTCTCGAAGAGGCTGTGGAAGAGCCGCTGGTGCCGCTCCAAGCTGCGCTGCGTGGAGACGATGGCTCCTGGCA
>NW_022105908.1:7997327-7999465 GCF_000313985.2 Echinops telfairi | reverse complement strand
CTCTGATGTGATTAGACACTCACCAAGCTCAGTTTGGTTAGCCTCCTCTGCTGTGGCCACTGTGAGACTGCTTGACGGGCCCCCCTGTTGTTCTAAAAGACTGTCGGCCACGTGGTGAAGGTCGTTCTGGAGTTCTGCCATCGGGTGCTCCTGCTGCACTGCCGCCTGGCTGATCCCTGTAGGCTGGTGAACTAAGAGCAGTCAGAGGTCAGTGCCAAGCAAGGGGAAACTAACCAGGCCAGGATGGATCACTTCACAAGGGACAGTGAAGATCTGGGAGCTGGAGCAGGGAGGCATGCTGACACCTTATGAGCAGGTGCTTAGGAGGCCAGGAAGGACAAATGCATGGCTCCTTTCACACCCGAAGCAGACATGACTATTCCATCTTGGCACTCCATCCTCCTCGGCCATGTGGCCCTGGGCTCAGACCACATGGTTGTAGGCAGCCTAGTCAGCAATAGGAGCTGACCACGTGGTGAGCTTGTTCACCACCTCAACCTCAGTCCGGGCCTTGGGAGCTGTGTCTTATGGTGGGTTCATCTGTGCTGCCATCAAGGCCAGAGACAGCGTGGTTTCCTGGCCCTGGCTTGGGAAGGAAGGCCTTTAGACTGGTATGGTTTAGGGGGCAGGAAGGTGCCAGGTGAAACTTCCTAGGGGGTGGGGTCAAGGGATAGGCACATGTGCTGTTGGCCAACTGGAGCCAGACGGGGAGAGAGGGTCAGGAGGAGCCTCTGTGATTCTGTCCCGGCAGAGGAGAAAGGCCCAGGGGCCCTGCCTGGCCATCCCCTCCTGCACTGCCTGGCCAGGAACTCCCAGGGGGCTGCCCATCTTCCCAGGACAACAACACACCAGGTTCAGAGCTGACTGGTCCTTCCAAAGCTTCCTGGAGACCGTTCTTTGGGTCTGCAGAGGCGGGAAGTGCTGTGGGATCTGCCGAGAGAAGGGGAAGGGCCAGGTGGAGGTATGGGACATTGCCACACCTCTGCAGCTGGAGGTCAGAGGTTGAGGAGGGAGGGAGTAGGGACAATAGGTGTCTGTGTCAGGGCTGGGGGGATGGGGCACACAAGCCCTACCGTAGTCCAGGCAGTCAGGGCCCATGTAACCCGGGCAGCATCTCCAGACCACAGAGCCCAGCACCTTCTGCTTGACCTGGTACACTGGCTTGTAGGCCAGACGGTACCTGGGGGAGGAGGTTAGGCTTAACAACTCGAGCAGGGGTTGGGGGGGGCGTAAGCTGAGGTGACCAGAGAATGGTCCACCCTCCCTCACTCACATGACTTTGACTCTCTGGCAGTCAGGAGCACCCTGCGGACACGGCTGCTGTGAGTGGATGAGGAATTTCTCTGTTCTACAAGCAGCTACAAAGGTGACCAGCCTGGACTTCTGGTAGGGACACCAGTTACTAGAAAGAAAGAAGGAAAATATCAGAAACCAAACAGAGAAGGCTCTGAACCACTGCCCAGTCCAGCCCTCCCCCTCTCTCTTAAAAGGCTCACAGAAGGGACAGAGAACCCTGTACCCATCCCCCCTCCTCCCCAATGCTGAGGTTTCTAGAATCCATTAGCCCTGAGGAGGGACTGTCTGCATTATTCATCCCTCCAGCTCATCCTCAAACCCTCCCAGGAAGAGGACCTTTGCCACTGCCTTCCAGGAGCCATCCTTGGGGCTGAGGAGCCCCCAAAATCACACAGCAAAGTTACTCTGTTTCTCCTGTCAGGAGGGAGGCAACCTGGTGTGACTGGGGCTTCAGAGACCTGGACCCAACTCCTCCTAAACCACTTTCTGACTGGGACTCTGCTAAGTGGCACTCAGCAGGAGCGCTATTCCATTTAGATAATGGAAGCCACACAGTTGCTCCTGGTACCAATACCCTTGTCTCAGCGGGCCAAGAACTGCTCCTTACAGGCACTTAGAGGGTGCCACTCTGTGACCCCACTCTGGATGCCTTAGCAGCCTTCCTCACTAGAGACCTCGCTCAGGGATGCGCCTGATCCCCCGCCCTGCCCCATTCGTGCTGTTATACAAACATAGTGGCAAGTTGTTTAGGGGAAATACAGCTGCCTCCTCTTTGGGAAAGGCAGCCTGCCCCGAGGTCCCTGGGGGCTGGCTTGGAGCACACACCCTGCATTTGGGATGCC
>NW_022105908.1:7977001-7992127 GCF_000313985.2 Echinops telfairi | reverse complement strand
AAAAAAAACGACACCCACATTCCAAAGGCCAATCAAATACCTCCCAAGAGTCAGCTACCATGACCTTGAAATCAGAAAAACTAGATGGTTCCTGGCTACCCCTGTTGACAACTCTGAAAGAGATCACAGTAAGGGGTCCTGGATAGAGTGGTACAAAAATGTGGAAGAAAACCCAAAACCAATTTAAAAATAAAATACATGAATAATAAAACAGACGAGGTGTATTGATAGACAGTCATGGAGCACCTGAGACTCTACACACCCTTCAGGCCTTGAACTGAGCTCACCCCTTTCAGCCACGCAGTAGGACAGGTGAACAGTAACTCCGGGGAGGTCTGCTCTTAGACCAATCAGCTACAAGCGTTCAAATGGTTAGTATTTGCACAGAGGCATGGTCCAGAAGGCAGGAAGGGATAGCCAAGACAGACCGATGGAAACAGGAAGCACAGGGAGGAAGTGGGGAGAATGTTGTCTCATGGTGGAGATCGCAGTTGGCATCACCAATGAAAGTGTGTGTGAATTAGTGGATGGAAAACCAGTTTGATCTGTAACTCTTCACCCAATGGGGAGGGAGGGGATAAACAGGAGCTGATATCAAGGAGTTCAAGAAGAAAGAAAATGCTTTGAAACTGATTGTGGTACAATGCTGCTTGATGTGATGGAACTATGGAATGCTATGGTATCTTTAAGAGCTCCCAACAAAATGATAAATAAAAAAATAGTAGAAACAATAACTGACAATATAATGAAGAAATATCCAAATTAAAGTACATCATGGCATTTCAGAAACACTGAAATTTTCATCTGGTGTGAAAAACCAAGCCACACACACAAAAATCAGTAGTTAGCATTGCTTTAAACACCTCAACATCTGTAGTAGAAACTAGGACACCGTGGAGAATTGCATTCAATATAAACCCACTGCCATTGAGTCAATGCTGATGCATAGAAATCCCTGTGGGTTTCTGAGCCTGTCACTGTTTATGGGACTAGGAAGCCAGTCTTTCTTCCCGGGAGCTACTGGTGGTTTCTAACTGCCAACCATGAGGATCACAGTCCAACGCTTAACCACCACACCACTAAGGCTCCGATATACTGAGGGATAATTATTTCCAACTTAGAAATCTATTAGGGGGTACCCCCCCAAATGAACAGGAACCACCCCCTTCAAGCTGCGTTTTTATTTTTATTTTTTACAAAACAACCTTATCACCTTCAAAGTACTCTCCATGACACGTAATACAGTTGTCAAATCTGTGATTCCATTCTTGGAAACATTTTTCAAACTCATCTCTTTGGATGGCTGACAGCACCTCCCTCATTTTTTTTCTTCATCGCTTCTACATTGTCAAATTGCTGTTCTTTTAAGTCCCTCTTCATTGGCAGAAACAAAAAGAA
Organism: Echinops telfairi; assembly: GCF_000313985.2. Taxonomy (NCBI): domain Eukaryota; kingdom Metazoa; phylum Chordata; class Mammalia; order Afrosoricida; family Tenrecidae; genus Echinops; species Echinops telfairi. The sequence goes on along the minus strand of NW_022105908.1, from coordinate 7,990,729 downwards.
GCTGCACAGAGCGGGGGTCAGGTGAGTAAGGTGCATGGGGCAAGAAAGGCATGCTGTTTTTTGCCAAAAACTGGCACCCTGAGATGGTTACATGAGAAGGTAGATTGTTGTGGTGGTAAAACCAGTCTCTATTTTTACAAAGCAGGCCTTTTTTTGTCCACATCATTACACAATCTTTTCAGAACCTCTAAATAGAAAGCTGATTAACAGTCTGGCCTGGTGGTATGAACTCCAAATACATTATCCCCCTCACATCAAAAAAACAAATGAGCATCGTCTTGGTCTTTGATTTCACTTGATGAGCTATTATTGGGTGAGGTGAAGATGGCATTTTCCACTGGCTTGATTGAGGTTTGTTTTGGGGGTCGTAAGAATAGCACCATGTCTCTTCACCAGTAATGACCTTGGGAAAAGTCTGTGTTGCTTCACAGCTGTTCTTTCAAAGCACGGTATATTTCCACTCAGTGCTCTTTTTCCTGCTCAGTCAGAACCCGAGGCATACATGTCACAGTGACCCTTCTCATTCCCAAATTTTCCTTTAAAATTTGCTGAACCGAGCTCCAAGATAGTCCGGATAACTTCCCCTTCTCTTCAACGGTCCATCGTCAGTCTTCAAGCACAAGTGCACAAATTTTGTCAACATTTTCGTCCATTTGGAAGGTTGACGGACATCCAGAATGAGGTTTGTCATCAATCGACATTTCACCTTTTTTGAAATGAGAAAACCAACTCATACACTTGAGTTTTTCCCATAGTGCTGTCCTGGTAAGCAGTGTTCAACATCACAACAGTTTCTGCGGCATTTTTCCCAAGCAGGAAACAAAATTTCACAGCTACACACCGTTCTCTTAAATTAGCCCATCACACAAAATGAGGTTGGAGGGAAACTGCTTTCATGAAAAAACTCACTGTGACCAGAGAGAACCTTCCCAGGCGAAGCCACTGGGTGCACTAACTCAGAGCAAGTTGTGGGGGAAAGGCATATGAAAGCTCTGCCCAGGGGAGATTTTTTTGAGTTTTTGGAGGTACCCCCTCATATACCCTCTCCAACTATCTACCAATGTCAGAGCAAAATAAGAGCATTGTCAAACAAACAAGATAATTTCAAAATGTTGCTGTGGGTTAAACATTGGTCTGCTAACTGCAAGGTCGTTGGTTCAAACCCAACAGCTGCTTCATGGGAGAAAGATGAGGCTCTCTGCTCCTGTACAGGTGTGCAGTCTCAGAAGCCAGAACTGACATGGGGACAAGGAGTTACTTATATCCTTTATTACTGAGCTATGAGAAGAATGGTTAGGACCCTGGTGGTGCAGTGGCTGCTGATCAAAGGACGGTGACTCAAACCCAGCAACCTCTTCATGAGAGAAAGAAGTTTCGGTCGTTTCTGTAAAGATTACAGCCTTGGTAACACTGTGGGGGCAGTCCTGCTCTGACCTGTGAGACCACCATGAGTCAAAATCAACTCCATGCTGCAGGTTTAAAGCACTGGCTTTGAGCCGCCCTGCAAACTGAAATGATGCTACTTTAGGGCAAAGATTCTCTAGGCTACATCCCTAGATCTTCTAGATTCTCTAGGACCAGCATCTCTAAAGTTCCCTGGGACATTCAGGAACACTGCTTTCAACAAGTTCTATTCCTTGCACAACCTCTGGCCGACTTTTCCTAAAAGGTCAGCTCCCAGCCCTAGCTATGGAGGATCCAGAAGGTCCAATTTGCCAGGGAGTGACTGGGATTTTCCACCTAGAACCGGACACTGTCCCGCCCACTCTTCCTGCTGAGAAACTTTCTTTTGACCTGCCCAAACCTTGACCCTCAGCGATCTCTGCCCACCCTCCCCGCCCGCCTCCATTTGCACTGCACAGGCTGCTGGCCCAGAATCCCTGGGAACATTCCTCACCTTGGCTTGGCTTTCCTCCACTTCTTGGTGGCCCTCCGTGGCCCCTGCCTCCCGCTCAGCCTGCCCAAGCTCCCCATTGTTCTGCTTCTCGCATCCCTACCCACCCTAACCCTCTCCCTCTTGGCATCGTCCCTTTTGAGGCAGTCATGTCACCCTCAAAGCCCATCTGTTGAGTGGCCAGGGCTGCCTGGAGTGAGGGCAGGGGCCCTCCACACTGACTTGGGTCTGCCTGGACTTGATGCCCTTCTGACCCGTCAGGGCTTCCAAAATGGGAGCCGGAGAGTCTGGGTTCTCACCCCCTCTTGCTCCTTGGACCTGCAATGATTTTGAGCAAGGTCCTGCCCCCCACCCCTCCTATCAATCCCTGGCCCTGGAAATGTGGAAAAGCATCCCTGTCCCTGTCCCTCCCTGAGGGCATGGGGTGGGGGCTGCAAAGCCTGCAGGGAGATGGAAAGGGCTGAAGGGCAAATGCACTCATGTGTCTCTTCAGCAGCCAGAAACCCCAAGGGGCAGGCAGTGGCCTGCACTGTGTTGCTTTCTAAGACCTCCGTCCCAGCATGAACAGGCGAAGCTCTGTCCTTGAGTCACAAAAGGGCTGTGGCAAAGGCTCAGAAGCCCCCCATGGGCCTGCAGCCAGGAGCTGGGTTCCCAGTGAGGGCTCTTCCCCATTCGAGCCCAGGGCCCTGAGCCTCCGAGAACAGAAACAGGCCCTGGAGCTGCAGCACGAGGCAGAGTAGGGCTGCACGGCCATGCCTGTGGGGCTCCCATGCACATGCTCCACTCCTCCTTGCCAGGGGCAGGGGAGCCCGGGGCTGGAGCTGGGGCTGGGGCTGGGCAGTCAGGCTGTGGTGACCGCCCCTGCCGTACCCATCAGAGGAGCCCGAGTCCCCCACTGAATACTCAGACCTGCTAAGAACAGGAGTTGGGCTGTGAGGAGGTCAAGTTCTAGCCCACGTCTCCTCTGCCTCCCTGGGGAGCAGTGGGGAGTGAGCCTCTTCCTCCTGGGCCCACGGGGCAGCAGTGCGCCGTCCCAGACCCCGTAGGGCCTCTGGGAACTTGGGAAGCAGTTGAGGACCTGCTTCCTGGGCCTTGGGCACAAAGTCAGCTCTGTTCTTGAAGGGTTTATCTGGGCCTGTGTCTGGGGGCTGTGCTGTGTCTTAGGCTCAGGATACAGGCGTGAAGGTTCATGCTGATGGGGAGCTGCCCAGTCAACCAGGCGGGAGTACAGAGGCCGGAGGCTCCACCCCAGCCCTCCCCCTACCCCCCACCTACCCCCCTTCACTATTTCCACCTCTCCTTTCACAGGAGAACAGGAAGCCAGGAAGTGGTCAGCCGGCAGAGTTCCTTCCTCTCACAAGGCCCTGGGGGCCTGGACAACTTGGCCTGACTCGTGGGGACCCGAAGATGCTGGAGCTGGTGGCTACTGTGGAAAAGAGACCCAGTGGCCTGTGAGACCCAGGGACACGCTGAGGTCCGGGCTGTGTGCCTGCATGAGGCCCAGTAGGCCACTGAGTTGCCACTAGCGGCCCTTGACAGGTCAGCCTCCCTCGCTCTGACTCTGGACACACCATGCCTCCTAGAGTCACGGGAGCAGGAGAATGGGGAGCGTCCACTCTGGTCCCTGGAGGCTCCCTCACATCAAGAAGACACCTGCCCTGAGGCAGGGTGTGGAGCTAGTCCCTTGGAAGGAAGATTTGGCCCTTGGTCCCCGAAGTCAAGCTGGGAGGTTGCACTGCTGCTCAGAGTCACCTTGTGTCCTCAGCCCAGAGCAGAATAGGAGTGGGATGGGGTCTCACGTGTCCATCTTCTCACTCCCTGTACTGCTGGCCCCTCCCATCTGTCCCTGCCCAGGGCCAGCCCAAGAAACACTTTCTCCCGAAGCATCAGAAGCTGACTATGAGACAGGTTGAGCAGTGCTAAATGCTAAATGCCTCGGTGACTGCATGGAGATGCCAGCTTCCCCTCATCCTCCGATCGCAGGTCCCCGCACCCACAAGCCTGGAGGGGTGTGTGTGTCAGCCAGTAAGGTTTTGGGGGCGCTGCTGCCTCTGGGTGTTCCAAACCAGTGTGCAGTTAGGCTTGAATTCTGGGGTTAGACTCAGAGCCAGTCTCTTCGCTGCTGTGTAACACTGAGCAAACTTCTTAGCCTCTCTGAGCCTCTGTAAACAAGGCTGTTGGGGGAGTAATTGAGATAGTGCTTGCTGTAAATGGACCTGCTCTGATTGCGGGTATTGAAGGTGAGGGTCCCGGACCACCTTTGCACCCTGAGGACAGATGGACCTAGACCTCTCGCCCAGCACCCGAGACCAATGGGCATTTGGAAAGGCTGTCCTTAGTCCAGGCCCATTCCCACGGTAGGCACTGAAGACCACTAAGAACAGGGCACTCTGAGCCAGGTTGCTACCCAGCTCCCCGCCCCAGTCGGCACTTGATTGAAAGAGCCATCGGTAGAGGAGCTTGGTTCTTCTCCAGCCTGGGCCGGTCCGCAGGGCCCCTGGGACTCCACTCGGAGAATTGATTTTCATTCAAGGGCAGGAGCCGCTGCCAGCCCTCTGGCTGCTGCTTGGGCCCTCAGTCCCCTGGCACCCCATGCTGGCACGTCTGATGGCCCCTTGCTGCTCCCACTCTGCCCAAGCTCTAGGCCCCCTGTTGACTGGGAGCGGTCGTTTGAAGCGGAACCTCACCTGGGCCTCACTCAGCCCCCAGCTGCCCCAACAGGTGGTCAACATGAGCCCCTTTCCCTGATGAGCAACTGAGGCTCTGGAAGGGCCTGGACGCACACGGATCCTGCACCATGTCCTCCCCTGAGACCCAAGGCCTCCTTACCGTCTGTCAGGGGCCCCAGTGGTGTCCTCAGCCGCGACGTCCCAGGTCTCGGACCAGCCAGCGATGTGTGGGCCAGGGAAGCTGGCACCAGGGGCCTGGGCACAGGCTCCCAGCAGCCCCCAGCCCAGGGCCCCACTGAGGCCCAGCAGCAGTGTCAGGACCATCTCTGCTCCCGGGAAAGGTTTAGGCTCAGCTTGGCCGAGAGATTCCAGAAACTGCCAGTGACGTGGTCCTCGAACAAAGTCTCAGAAGGAAAAGAAAACAGTAGAACAACAAAGAGAGGAAGTGGCTTGGGCTGGCCCACCGGTGCGTCCCCGCCCCCTCCTGGCCCATGGAGAAGCAGCCAGGACACCAGCCACACACGCACGCTAGTTCCTGTGCCTCCAGAGGGTGGGGGTCCCGGCCCCTAGGGGGAGGTGGCTTAGAGAAGCGCCCCACCAAATATGTCCCCTGGAAGCAGGGAAACATAGTTTTGCAGTGGGTCAGCAGGAAGTGGTTGGGTGGACCAGTCGTGGGGGCACACATCACACCTACTCAGCACTTTCCTCATGGACTGTGGGGGCCAGCAGTGGGCAGAGGGGGCGGGCTTAGAGAGGAAGAGGGAAGACTTTGTGTACCCCACCCGCTCACCCCCACCTTCAACTTGGCCTTGTCCAGAGCCCAGAGTTGGCAGCAAGCAGTCCGCCTGGGAAGAGGAGGACTACCCAGGCCCATCGGGGAGGTTGGCCGCTGTCATCTGACAGCCCCGTGGGCCTTGACCCTTACCCTACCCAGGACCTCCCTAGGGGTCCTCTGTGCTCTGCACCTGCTAGTCCGTGCAGCATAGCCCCTGGGGGAGGGCAGGGGTGGCTAAGGAGAGGGTCTGGTCCTGCAGTCCCGCCTGATGGCAGGGAGAAAAGGCTCAGTAATCAGGTCTGGTCCTGCAGCCTGGGATGGGGCGGGGCTGGAGCCATCCTTTCTCCCCACCTCCCCCCTCTTTCCTTTCTCCTTTCCTCCCTGCCTCCCTGCCCCGGCTGGCTAGGCTCCAACTGGTCACTGCATCAATATTTCATCAGAATCAATAAGAGGCAGAGCAGACAATAGGAGGCAGCAGAGACAGCAGCTGCCGCAGCCTGGCCAGCTCACAGCCGGGAAGCACACGGTGTCTGTCGGCCCTCCACCATGGATGTCTTTAAGAAGGGATTCTCCATCGCCAAGGAGGGCGTGGTGGGTGCCGTGGAGAAGACCAAGCAGGGGGTGACAGAAGCGGCAGAGAAGACCAAGGAAGGAGTCCTGTATGTGGGTGAGTAGGGGCTCCCCAAGGTGGGGCGGGCCAGCAGGGGCACGGGGCCAGAGGGGGCCACCGGGGTCTGGTAGCCGAGTTCTTGTAGGTTTGACCTTCCTCCCATGCCCAGGGAGGCACCGAGTAGCTGGGAGAGCAAGGGTCTGTCTGGCTGTTAAGCCAAGGTCTCCGGCTGCACCAGTGAGTGTTGGCATCCAGGCCCCTTGGAGGTCCTTGGGGATCTCTGGGGTGAGACCACAAGAGGGCATCCAGACCTCAGACATAGCCTACCCTGGCCTGACCCCTCTGCAGGTCCCCCAGTTGACCACTGTGTGTACATATACAAATGTACACACACACACACATACAGCATCACCTGCAGGGGATGGGCTTTTGCCTCTAGACCCAGACTAAGCCTGGAGCCTTGCTTGTCCTTGGCTGTTCTGGTGAACACAGCCCCACCCAGGCCCTGGCCCTGCCCTGAGTGGGTGGCCTTTCCTGCCTTCTCCTAGTGGAGCTGTTGCAGCCAGCCGTCAACAGCCCGGCCAGGGAGTCCCGCCCTGCCCAGGGGGAGACGAGACAGAGGGTCAGTATCCATCTCTTGCCATCCTTCGCTTGGTAGCTGGGCACAGGAGGAAGCTGAGTGGATGAGTCAGCACTTAGCTGCCCTGCTGCTACTTCTGGGAACCCAGGGACATGCCTGGGCAGGGGGCTGGCCTCTGAGCCCAGGCAGCTCGGGGGCGCTGGTGGCCCTACCGCTAGCCTGGTCTCTGTTCCTCTCAGCCTGTCTTGTCCCCTTCCTGTCCTGGTCACTTCCTCCAGACACTGTAGGAAGCAACCCTTTGAAGGGACCGCTTGGTCCCCAGACACGGGCTCTCACCCCCATGGGTCCCACAGCATGCACAGCTGTTCGGTGTAATTTCCTGGCCCCCACCTCCCACCCCTTGGGCTGATGTATCCATTTTCTCCTCAGGAGCCAAGACAAAAGAAGGCGTTGTGCAGAGTGTGACCTCAGGTGAGGAGCCCCCAGAGCCTGGACCCCTCGGGACTCTCGCCCTTTAATACTGAGAACCCACAACAGGGGCCTCCTGTTCCCCCGACCCCCACCCCACCCCAAATGGGAGCCCAAGCCCTACATGGACCTAGAGCCCTCCACACCCTAAGGCTAGACCCTGAATGGGACCCCCTCTCCAACCCCTGTCAGGGCGCCATCCAAGGCAGGAAGCAGGGAGCCCTAGGGTGCTGGGGAAGGCAGTTTGGGGCCCCTTGGGAAAGGAGCTGCCCCTGCCAGAGGCGGAGGTGGAGGTGGGCAGCGGTGGGGCCAGGTCTGGCAGCCCCGTGCTCCGCAGTGGCTGAGAAGACTAAGGAACAGGCTAACGCCGTGAGCGACGCCGTGGTCTCCAGCGTGAACACGGTGGCCACCAAGACGGTGGAGGAGGCCGAGAACATCGCTGTCACCTCGGGCGTGGTCAGCAAGGTGAGCCCCGCCCCCGCCCCCACCCTGCCCCTGACTCCCCCGGGCCGTTTGCCCTCTGGGACCACAGGCGTGGACAGCCAGGGAGATGGATACTCGGAAAATGGAGGTGACACAGCTAGTGCGTGTCAGGGTCCCCCTAATGGCCCAGGCCTCAAATCACACCTTGGAGGGATTGCGTGTGAGGCCCATGTTATAGCTGTGGAGAGGGAGAGCCCCCCACCCCCACCCCGATCTCCCTCTGAACAACAGTTTTGGAGATAGCACCGTTGATCAATGAAAACAGGGTCCTGTGGGCACTGCCAACGGACAGTCGCCCTCCAAGTCCTTGGACACCAGGCCAGAGCTGCTGAGTCACCCATGCAGCTTCCACGGCACCCCCAATTTGGGTGGTGGTGGTGGGGGAAGCAGCATCCCCCGGTGATGAGAAAGCTGTGAGGCTTGAGCCCCATAGAAGGGTGTGTGTGTGTGTGTGTGTGTGTGTGTGTGTGTGTGTGATGTCCTGGCCGGACAGAAAGGTTGGTGACCTGGTGGGCCTGTAGCAGCCCCAGGACTGGGGTCACTGCCTCAAGGGCGCCTGATTTCCTGGTGACAAGCCAAAGCCGGCCCAATACCCCCATGGTGATCCATAGAAAGATGCAGCCATGCCTGCCTGACCAACCCACCCCCTGCCTTGGGGCAGGAGGGCTAACAGAGGAGAGTCGGCTTCCTTGCTGGTTAATGTCCTGTGTGTCTTACCCCTCCCATCGATGGGCAGAACGAGCCTGGAGGCTGCAGGATCCCCCCACCACCACCCGCCCCCTGGAGGTGGGCGCTGGACCTTGGCGGCCAGGCAACACACCCAGCTGGCCCTGCCCAGCCCAGCTGTCACATGATCACTTCCCAAGCAGACTCCCAACTTAGGCAGCATCTGGCTGGGATAGAAGGGGACAGGAAAATGGTGGTGGTGGGGAGTGGTGGTGGCAGGACTAGGACTAAGCCAGCGGTCTCTCTGCTTTTCGGTTCTGGGGCCTTGTGTTGACTCAATTATGGGGACTGTGTATGGTCATGTGATTCAAGGACACTGAGAGTGGGTGTAGGACTGCCCAGGGGCCTGCGCCCAGGCGTGGGAGTGAAGCTGAGACCCTTGGTATCTGGTGTGTCCACACGGCCTCCGAGGCGTCTGGGAGAGTCCAGCTGCGGCCCTTCCACGCTGTTCTGACCCCTCCACCCCATTACCCTGTCTGCACTGTCCATGTGGCTTCCCCTCCCCTTTGCACTCAACAGGACGTGCTGGCACATGCGCCCCCACAGGAGGATGAGGCTGCAAAAGAGGAAGAGGGGGCGGCTGAGGAGGTAACCACTGGGCTCCCAGGGGGCACCAAACACCACCTCTTCCCAGCTTGTGGGTGTCCCTGGGCAACTCCCTGTCCAGAGGCTGGTTTGGGGCAGGGAGCTCCTCGCCTCAACCCGCCCCCCACCCCCCGCCCTGCTTCCCTCCTGGAACTCGGGGCTCTCAGGGAGGTCCTGTATCACCTTGAAAGGGGCTGTGGGCAGGCTCCACCCTCCACCTGAAGCCAAGGGCACCCATGACACCCTCTTCTCCCTTCCCCGTCAGCTTGGATCTAGGCGGGGCACTGAGGGTGGGGGCCTGGTGCTATTTGTAAGGGTCACTTTCTCTCCCAGGCTGAGAGTGGCGGAGACTAGGGGGCTGGCGATCTCCCAGGAGGCCTGGAGAGAACCCCCTCCTGCCTCCGACCCCACCCCGTCCTGACACAAGGAGTGCTGGCCCTGGAGTGTGACCCTGCGGGGCTGCCCCTGCTCCTGGCACCCACAGGCCTGTCTCTGTGCTGCTGCTGCACCAACAGCGCCGTGTCATCTTCCCTCCCTCCCTTCCGCCTTCTGGTCCTGTGACACACAGATGCTGCTGAGAACTTGTTATGTGTGCGGTTTTTGTTTTTTAATGACTCTAAATAAAATTCATGACCACCGTCCTGGTCATGCATGCCTGTGCTTCCTCTCTATTGCCGCCTTGCTTGTAAAGACACGCCCCGCCCCCCCTACACACACACCGGGGGCCTTCCTGGGATAGGAACAAGTGCACCTGTCACCCAGGTTGGGGAAATAGGTACCCTATTGGGATATACTGGCTGTTTCTAGAAGCTGGCACTAGACACACACACACACACACACACACACACACACGCGCGCGCTCTCCTCATATCAGAGCCACCCTGACGGTCTGCAGGACCCGCTGGCCACAGTAAGGCACGCCCCAAGGACTCCCAGGTGTCAAACGTCCCGGTGACCCTGCTAGCACCGTTTAAAATCAAAGATGAAAGATGAGCCGGTGCTTCCTGGGCTCCTGTGTCTTTTAGGGAATGGGGACACCAAACAGCCAGACAGGATTAAAGATGGGGGAGTCTTAAGCCCACAGTGAGACCCAGAGTGCTCTCAGCAGCAGACACATACTGCGCCCAGGCCCCTCCCCCGGACTATGCCCATGCTTAAGTTTCCAGCTGAGGTGGAGTGGCAGGACTTTCACTCCCGCACCCAGCCCTCCCTGCCAGCGTCCTTCACGCAAACTGCATGGAGATGTGGGCTGCCTTTTCAGATCGGAGGCTCTCTCTTCCCACAAAGGAAGACAGGGAGCTCCCAGGGATGAGGCAGCACTCCCAGCATTTTGCTTACCTCAGGGAGCCTCAGAACAAGCCCTGGGAGTGACGGGGCCTCAGTTTCCACTACAAATGAAACCCAGCAGCAGGAAGGTTAGGAAGGAGGGCACATGTCCAGGCAGCCCAGTCCAGAGCCTCCCTGTTGGCCGCTGGGCTTAGCTCCGGCCACTGGACTCCATGAGCCATGGTATGCTTAGGACAGACTGTCCTCCCTCCCCCCGAGGCTTCAAAACCACTCAGCTTGGCAGAGTCCGCCACAAAAGCCTGTGGACATCATGCCCTGGAGGCCTGGTTGGATTTCTTGGGTCTCCTGGGCCCCATGGTTACTGGACAGTGGGTCTCCGGACATCTAAGGCCTCAGGCCTTCGTGTCCGAGCTGGAGCTGGAGCCCACACCAGGCTCCAGAGACTTCCTATCCACACTGCCCTATAGCCCTGGGCCTCCGGGGTGGCCAGCAGGGGTCAGGGCAGCCCAAGCGCTGGAGCCTTCAAGCACAGCTTATCTTCTGACCTCCTGGCCTTGGGTGGCCACTACTAAAGAGGCAGGAAAGGGCAGGAGGGTGTGAAGAGGCCAGATCAACCAGACAGTGCATGCCCCAGCAGAAGGGCCACCTGGATCTGGGTGTGCCTGAGAGCCCTCTCACCTGGGGGGTGGGGTGGGGCAGGGCTGGTTACTCTAGGGACAGCTGTTCTCCTGGCTCTGATCTAGCATTCTTCCATCAATTTCCTTCCAATTGATTCTGACTCATGGGGTCAGCAAGTGAGCCTTGGAAATATTCAGCATCTCAGCAGTGGCCTGGGGCTCGACGTGGCTCCTCCAGCTCTGGCTCTGGCTGCATCAGTGTAGCTACATCAGGCTTGTCATCAGTAATGTCTTGCAGGGAGTGAGCATGTGTCCTGCCTCCAGCGAGCTATTTATCTTCACATGAGGTCATCAAGCTGTGACCTTGATTGACAGGTCAAACCCCTTCACTCTTAAGTCTCAAATTGACAACAGATTATGTAACTACCACAGCCTGTATCCCAATGAATTCAACAACTTAGAAGACATGGGCAAATACTTGGAAAAACAATCCATCCCTATATTAGTCCAGTGGGATGTCAAGAACCTCAACAGACGCATAGCAATAGAAGAAATAGACAAGGTTATCAATGGATTACCAACAAAAACATCACAGCTTCACAGAAGAATTTTACCAAGCATTCAGAGAAGAACTGACACCAATCCTACACAAACTCTTCCAGAGCCTAGAAAAAGATGGAAAACTCCCGAACCCTTTCTATGAAGCTAGTATAACTCTGATACCTAAAGCAGGCAAGGATCCCACAAGAATTGAGAACTACAGACCAATATCTCTAATGAACATTGATTCAAAAATTCTTAACAAAATGCTGGCCAATAGAATACAAAAGCATATAAAACGAACAGTTCACCATGACCAAGTGGGTTTCATTCTAAGGATGCAGGGATGATTCGACACCCAAAAGTCCATCAGTATTATTCACCACATTGACATGAAAAATTATAAGAAATATATGATAATATCGATAGACACAGAAAAAGTATTCGATAATCTCCAGCACCCATTCCTGTTTAAGACACTCAAGAAGATAGGAATGGGAGGAAAATTCCTCAATATAATACAAACTGTATATGAAAAACCAACAACCAACTTGGTAGTCAATGGAGAAAAGACAAGAGCAATCCCACTGAAAAGGGGGACCAGACAAGGATTCCCCTTGTCCCCACTCTTATTTAACATCATACTGGAGGTCCTAGATAACAACATAAGGCAGAGGAAAGACATTAAAGCAATTCATCTGGGGAAAAAAAAGGTGAAACTATTATTCACAGATGATATGGTTTTATATATGAAAAAAACAAAAGCCCCTCAAGAGGAGTACTGGAAGTGATAGAGGAATAGGGCAGAGTGGCAGGATACAAGATCAACAAACAGAAGTCTATCGCACTGCTATGTGCATCAGACAAGACCACAGAAGAGGAGATAAAAAAGGTAGTACCTTTCATAATATCCAAACACAAATTGAAATATCTAGGGATACACTAACCAAAAAAACAAAAGCTTTGTACAAAGAAAACTATAGAACACTATTACAAGAAATCAAGTGTGACCTCCACAAATGAAGGAATATCCCATGCTCATGGATTGGAAGACTCAATATAATTAAGATGTCAGTTCGGCCCAAGGCACTATATTCATTTAATGCTATCCTGATACAAATACCATTATCTTTCTTCAAATAATTGGAGAACCTGATTACCAATTTCATATGGAGAGGGATGAAGCTCAGAATTAGCAGAGAACTCCTCAAGAAGAAAGACAAAATGGAAGGGTTTGCTTTACCTGACTTTAGCACCTATTATATAGCCACAGTGGTCAAAACAGTGTAGTACTGGTATAATGACAGATATTCAGACTAGTGCAAAAGAACTGAAAACCCAGAAATAAAATCATCAGCATACAGACAACTGATCTTTGCTAAGGGCCCCCAAAAATCAAATGGGAAATGGATGCCCTCTTTAACCAGGGGTGCTGGAAAAAATGGATATCTGTCTGCAGAAAAATGAAGCTTTACCTAACTCCATGCACAAGAATAAACTCAATGTGGAACACAGACGAGATAAAACCCCAGACTATTATGGCCATTAATGAGGGAATTGGGACAAACCTGAGAACTTTGGCACAGGGAATACCCAGGGTATCAGAAATAGGGAAGGACACTAACACAGAGGAAGCACAAATTGACAAGTGGGATATACTGAAGATAAGACACCTGCATACAGCAAAAGACTTCAGCAAGAGAGTAATAAGAGAGCCCACACAATGGGAAAACATCTTTAGCAATGACACATCAGACAAAGAACTTATTACTAAAATCTACAATATTCTGCTAGCCTACAATAAGAAAGAAAAAAACCTCATAGCCCATTGAGGAGGTGGGCAAAGGACCTGAACAGAAGTTTCACAAGGGTGGAAATCCAAATGGCCAATAAATATATGAGAAAATGTCCCCAAACATTAGCCATAAGAGAAATGCAAATTAAAACAATGGAGATACCACCTAGCACTCTTAATGATAGCCCAATTTAAAAAAAATCAGAAAGCAATAAGTGATGGAGGGCCTGTGGTGAGATAGGAACTCACCAGATCCACAACTCATCCATTGCTGGTGGACCTGTAAGAATGTGTAGCCATTATGGAAATAGATTTGGCGATTCCTAAAACAAATGGAAATCGAGCAACCATACGACCCGGCAATCCCCCTACTGGGCAAATACCCAACAGACATCTGCTCTCCAATGTTCATTGTGGCACAGTTCACAATCACAAAGTGTTGGAAGCAACCTAAATTTCCATCAACAGTCGAATGGATTAAAGAAAACTCTGGTACATACATATAATGGAGTATTATGCATCCCTTAAGAACAGTGATAAAAAAATTAAAAAAAAGAACAGTGATGAACGCATGAATGCCAAGCACAAAAGGACAAGTACAACATGAGTCCATTGAGGTAAGCTTAAGAAGCACAAGAGGAAAAGGGGAGAAGCTACTTAATGCGTAAATTCCTAAGGTGAGGCTCAGGCACTCTGGCA
>NW_022105908.1:7974169-7975233 GCF_000313985.2 Echinops telfairi | reverse complement strand
ACACAGGGAAACAACAGAGCAGACACGCTCACCCTCAGAGGAACGGAATCAGACTCAGCAGTAGAGAATCTGTTACTTCACAGATCGGAATGCAGATGGCTTTTGTCTGTATAAAGTATGCAGAGATAATAGCGCTGCTCATACTAAAATTTTCTCCAACCCTGGGCAATTCTTTTGGTGCGATGGAACTTTAACTAAATGCATGAATTCCTCCACAACAGGACTTTGTTTTCCAGTTACTATAATTCCTCAGCTGACCCTGTATGGTCAGTCTGAGTTAGCATGGTTACTCTCTGTGTGAAGATCAAAGTTAGTGGATATTCCTTCCTATAATGGTAGGTATAAGCCTGTCCTCTTCAATCGCAGCATCTGGAATGGCTGTGGAGGCGCACTCCATCATCTCAGCACACGATTTCAAACACCAATTGCAGGCTGCTTTAAAGTCTACCACAGCCTCCTTGGCCCCGTTGCAATGCCAAATCACCTCTCTGGTCCAAGTTGCCCTACAAAACAGATGGACCTTAAATCTTCTCACTGCTGAAAAAGGGGGTACCTGCCTCTTCCTCAGGAAGGAATGCTGTTATTACATCAATGAATCTGGGTTGGTGGAGCAAAACATAGAAACGCTGACCTGCCTAAGTGAGGACCTTCGTGGTCACGGAAAGAGAAATTACTCCCCGTTTGGCTGGCTGCAATCCCCCTTGGCCACCTGGTTGTTACTCCTATTAGGGTCACTAATCCTTATCTCTTTATTTTTCCTCTTAATTCCGTGTTTTCTCAGATTTATCCAGCAGGGCCTATAAGAACTGCCCAGGGTCACAGTAAGCCAGCTTCTACTTCACCCGTACACCCGCTTGGCCACTACCCACCACCACCACCACTCTTCTACCTGCTCCGGTGCCTAAACCTACAGTGCCCCCTACCAGCAGGAAGCAGACAGACAGACACCAACACCCCTTATCCCCCAAACATCAGAATGTCAGGCAGAAGCTGGAGTTAGCAGGGCAGGCTGGCAAGAAGATAGAGCTGGTAACAACACTTCAAGGACACTACAGAAGGTCAAA
>NW_022105908.1:7965695-7972330 GCF_000313985.2 Echinops telfairi | reverse complement strand
ACAATTACTCTTTTATATAAAGCTCTTTCTTTTTTTAAAAATCATTTTATTAGGGGCTCATACAACTCTTATTACAATCCATTCATACATCAATTGTGTAAAGCACATTTGTACATTCATTGCCCTCATCATTCTCAAAACATTTGCTTTCCACTTAAGCCCCTGGTATCAGCTCCTCAATTTCCCCCTCCCTCCCAGCTCCCCCCTCCCACATGAACCCTTGATAATTTATAAATTATTATTTTGTCATAAAGCTCTTTCTTATACACATATGAGTGTCCATTAATTTGTTTCTCTAGTCTACCCAGACTAACACAGATTAGCGTTAGTTTTCTAACAAACTAAATGTTGAATGATGTGATACTTCTAATATTTGGATTAATAGCAGGCTAACTCTTTCCCCCTGGTCTACCAACAGGAGTGGCCAAAATAGAGAGACCCCAACAGAAGTGCAAGAGAACCCCATAGAATCAGAGGAAGACCTGGAATTATGCATATCTATATTTATATCTTTTGTTTTCTTCTTGTTTCATCTCTGTTATTGTTGGTTTGCCTACTTATGGAAGATAGGCATGGGAAGCAAGCAGGAGGAGAAAGCAATGGGACTGACGGTCCTGGAGGGACTTGGGGGAGAAGGAGGCAGGGGAAGGAGGGAGTGGTGAGCAAACAGTGCCATAGACATGGGAACAACTAGGGAATTTAAATCAACAAGGAGGACGTAGAGATCCTGGGGGTGTTGGAGCAGCAGCAATCTAGCTGAGAGGAATTACTAAGAGGCTGAAGTAGGGTGAGCGTGATGGTGGGGCAGGAGGAAGGTAAAGGGACACAGAGGAATGATCTAGGAAGAAAAGTTATGGATAGAGGTATAAGCATAGGTGTGCCCATATGTAAATACATTAATTCATAAAAATAGAGGTATTGGCCTAGGTAAGTATATTTATATGGCAAAACACTAAGGTAGTGGATGGACTTCGGGCCTCTGCTTATATCCTCCCTCAATGCAAGAATACTTTATTTTAACAACCTGGCATGCTGTGATGCTCACCCTCCTGGCACAATGGCTGAAGACAAAATAGGTGCCTAAGCAAATGTGGTAAAGAAAGCAGATAGTGTCTGGCTATCAAAAGATAGAGTGTCTGGGTCTTAAAGACTTGAAGTTAAATAAGCAGCCATCTAGCTGAGAAGCAACACGCCCACATACAAGAAGCACACCAACCTGTATGATCATGAGGTGTCTTCAGGACTGAGTAGGAGACATCAGAAGACCCAAAATAAACAAACAAACAATTAAACAAAACAAAACAAAACATTGTTTTGTTGAGAACGAGGGGGTTCAAATCAGAGATCCAAATCCCATCTGTAAACAATGGGACATCCCCTCATAGAAGGGTCATAAGGAAGGGATGAGTCAACCAGGGCACAGTGTAGCTCTGACGAAACACAAAATATTCCTCTGGTTCCTTGAGGCTTCTTCACCCCCCCACTACCATGACCCCAGTTCTGCCTTTCACTGTGGGCTAGACCGGATCAAGTACACATAAGATCTAAGAGCTCACAACACACTGAATCAAGGAACAGGAATGGGAGTAGCAATACCAGAAGGGTAGGGCAAAGGTGTGGGGAGGAGGGGTGGAAGGGGGAACCAATCTCAATGATTGACACATAACCATACCCTCCCCCTCCAGGGGGATGAACAACAGAAACTGGGTGGGGGGGAGACAGCAATCAGTGTAAGATATGAAAATAACAATAATTTATAATTTATCAAGGGATCGTGGTGGGGGGAGGGGAAAAAGAGGAGCTGATACCAAGGGCTCAATAGAAAGCAAATGTCTAAAAAATAATGATGGCAGCATATGTACAATTATGCTTGATTCAATTGATGTCTGGGTTGTTATAAGAGCTGTAAGAGCCCCCAATAAAATGATCTTTACATTTAAAAAAATAAAGGAGTAAGAATCAGAGAGGGTCGCCTTGCATGCTCTAGAACTCAGAGGGATGTATATATTCCTTCCTAGGTGGGGGAGCTCAGGGATACGGAGCTCACAAGTGTCCCTGTGTACCTAGGCAATGAGTCTCCTGAGTCAGTTAGCCTTCGCTGAGACCCCTTGGTCTTCCGTCATTGACAGATTCCCCAAGGGCTCTCAGTCCCAGGAAAGAGAACCTGCGTGAAGCCACACGTCCTTCCCTGGGCCTGAGGCAAGTCCTGCCTAACCTGACCTCCATCCCTGCTCTTGCCTCGCCCAGCTCAGGCTGCATTCTTCCCTCCTTCCTCACTCTCAGTGCTCAAACTGGCTAGCCCTCTCTCTGGAAATTTACTTGATGCAACCCCCCCACCCCGCCTCTGACCCCCAGCCCCCGCCCCCAGCGAAATGGCAGATTTAGTCGTCTGGTGGGGCTGAGTATGTGATGGCGAGCCAGTGAGAAGGTTACCAGGGCCAGTCAGGAGCTAAGACTGAGTTGGAATTCACAATAGCAGCTGCTTTTTATTGAGCATATACTACCTGCCAGGTGCTGTCTGACGTAGTCTCTTGTCTAATGTTTACAGTCACCTGGCGGGTGAAAGGGATGTTCTTATTTAAAGCATCCACTTATAGGTTAGGAAACTGAGGCACAGAATAATCTAGTTAGGTCTCATCCGAACTCACAGCACTAAGACTGGCCCCGGGGACCTCTGTGAGCAGACGCAGGGCTTGCCTGCCATATCCTTCCCCTCCCCCAAGAATGGGTATTGGGTCAGGTAGGCCCCGCCCTGTCAGCAACATGGATGACCCACCCAACCACCTGGAACCCAGAGGCAGAAACACTGGCCAAGAGGAGAAGGTCAGTCTTGGAAGTTTCACCTCCTTTCTGCAGGCTGACTCCTTCAGCTGCCTGTACAGCGGTGCCCTGGCGCCCTGGCCTGTCTTGGCACCCTCTGGCGTGCTCCTCAAAAAGAGAAGCTGGGAAGGTGGGAATTTAGGCATCCAGGCTGGGGTCACAGAGAGCTGTGGTTAAAAGGGGTGGAGCCTTCCTGGGCCGGGCTCAGCATCAACTGCAGCCCAGATGCAAGTTCCTGCCAGTGACCGCCCATCTTCCTTCTTCTGGTGGACACAGTCTCATCAACAACGCAAATGGGAAGGGCAGCCAGCCCGAGGGGAGGGCCTGGAGTGGTAAATAAGTAAGACTAGGTGGAGAGAGGCATGCTTTGCCCCTGCCTGGTCTTGGACAAGAGACTTTGCTTCGTTGGCATCTGTCTGCAGGCCTGTAAAAAAGTCTAGCATGGGGGCCTCGAATGAGGGTGGGGGGTGGGGCTGTGGTCAGTGGGGCCTGAGCAGGGGCTGAGAGACACTTCCCTCTGTTCCTGCGAGCTGCTGGAACAGCGGCACAGCAAGCGCTGGATCAGGCCCCAAAGTCCGAGCAAACAGGGCTGGGGAGGAGGATGGCTAATGGGGCACGCAGCCTCAGCAAGCCAACCCTGCCCCCTCCTCGCCTTTGCAGTTCCCTCTGCCCACAGTGCTCTGAGGGCGGCTTCTGAAGGGAAAGACTGAGGGTCTAGTGGCCACTGGGGCTAGGTCCCCAGGCCTTCACCTCACCTGCTCTCCTTTCCTTCCCCGGGCTCAAGACACCCAGGAAACCAAGGACAAGACTGCTAGCCAGGCCTTCTTGGTTATAGGCATTAACTGGGCTCATGAAATGTCCACAGGAAGACATGGAGATGGGCCTTTTCCAGCAGAGCCTGGCTCTCTAACTGTGCTCAGCCCCTGTCCCTCTGACTTGCCCCTCTCGAACGCAGTTGTATTTCCACCGGTTCCTCTTCATCCCTCGCTCACCTTGGAACCCGGCCCTCCCCCCACTCAAGGGCAGAGCCTGGGAGCCAGGGAGGCAGTAGCAGCAGGAAGAGGACCATCGGGCTCTAGCCTTCTCCTTCTCCCTGGCAACACAAGGACCCCCGCCCATTTTGACCAACACGCGTATGATCGATCCTGTTCTCTTTGTGAAAGAGTGCTTTCAGGATGGTTATGTGACCCAGTAAGGAGTCCCGGGTCAGCAGGAGCTGTGTCCTGGGCTGACCGGGAAAAGGTTGGTGTCTGGGGGAGAGAGACATGGTAGGTTTTCCTCCCATAAAGATGTAGACCATGGAAGTCTCATGGAGCGCTCTGTGCTGCCCAAGGGGCGCCAGGAGGCGAAATCAGCTGGGCGACAATGTCCTCTGTTTTTCCTGTGACTCCGTCTGCTCGGCAGGCAAAGAAGCTCCTCAAGGAAATGGATGGATCCGGTGACTGCAATAGTGCTCCCGCTTTACAGCCATGGGAGGCTGGCCCAGGAGCAAGCAGCGTTTCGTTCTGTTGTGCACGCAAGTGGTCGTGAGTCAGACGGGACACTCGTGAGATTCCAGACCTGAGAGCCATCAAGCATCTGAAGTCAAAAGGGCAGTATTTACCCAAAGTTCAGAAAGGTTAAGAAAGGAGGAGGAATGGAAACAGGAAATACGGGAAGCACCACCCATGATGTTACATGGAGCGAAACACAATGCGCATGTAATAGTGCATGTAAAACGGATGGTCGGCACTGTCAACTGGTGCCCATTCACAACACATGATCAGAGAAAACAAAGTACAGATGCCAAAGCCTCACCAGCTTGCTTTTTAAAATACCATTCAAGACTGATGGTCTATCCTTCTGACCATCCCCAGTACGTTCAATGCTTCACCAACACTGCAATTCAAGTGATTCACATTCAATTCCTCACCAGCAGCGTAATTCAAGCCCAGCCTTCCTTCACCAGGTTGCCTTTCACATTGCCCGAGTTTTGCATGCAGATGAGGGTGATTGAAATACCATCGCTTGGGCCAAGCACACCTCACTCCTCAGATATGCCAGCTTTACTTTTTTAAACTCGAAACAAGGATTTTGCAGCTGGTTTGCCCAGCGCAATCCTCTATTGGACCTAAGTGAAATGACATTCTCAATAATGTCCATTTTGTTTATGTTGATCATGCTGCTGTTTACTGGTCCAGTTGTGAGGACTTTCTAAAAACCGCCATGTTGCTGTGTGATCCGTACAGAAGGCTGTAATGTTCGGTCTTTGGCACAAAGTGCTCCTCGCGCTCTGAAAGCATGTCTGGGTCACGTGCACGTGTGAACGAGTCCACTCCGATGCTGGCTGGGGCTGTGCCCTTCTTCCCTGAGTCCAGCGTCTCGGATGATCTGCCTAGCAGACAGATGGAGTAAGTATGGGGAAAGGACATAGACCGGACACACACCTTTCCTGGCTTTAAACCAGGTCACATCCCCTCGTTCTGCGTGGACAGCTGCCTCTTGGTCTCAGTCACTTCTATGTAACACCTGATGACGTGGTCTCTGAGGGCCAGAGCCACCTCTGTTTTCCATAAAAACCCTGCCTTCTTGTAGGGACACGCAGGCCACCCAGGACATTGCCTCAGTGAAGCCTTTCAGAAAGCTCCTCCATTACCATCCTGAAGATGCCAGCTTCCTTCTTCAGTCTCACGTGCCTTAGGTATGTTTTAAGTTACTCATCTTTACTCAGATAATTGGTGAGCCCCTCAGGAGCCTGAAGCCATGGCAGAAAAGGGAGTGAATCCGGGGAGGAATCCCTGGGCCAATCAACTCCATATGGAAAAGTCTAGCCCTTTTTCTAACACAGTGTTGGGTATGGGGATGCACTAAAAACACATCTGCTGGGGCAACCTCTGGGTTTCATGGACCAACAAGTGAATAGGCTGATGTCCCAGGGCTGTGGGAAAACATAAAATCAAGCCAAACTCATGGCCATCGAGTCAATTCTGATGCATGGTGATCCTAAAGTGCAGGGTAGACCGCCCCTGTGGGTTTCTAACTTTGTAACTCTTGATTGGAGTAGAGAGTCATCTTTCTCCCAAGAAGCAGCTGGTGGTTTTGAACTACTGACCTTGTGGTTAGCAGCCCAACATGCAACCAGTAGGCCCACAGGGCTCCTATGGGAAAATATAGGCCTTATGGAAAAAGAGGCCAAATGAGGGCTGATGGAGCTTGGGATGGTTCAGTTGGCCACTGATATCTTATTAGCTATGGAGGTGCATGGAAGAGTACTGCAAGTGGGGCTGTAGTTAGAAAGGGGTGGAGGATCATCGTGGGTGTCCGCGACTTGGGTTTGGAAGCAGTGTGAGCAGTTAGGGTTGGAAGAATAGAGCTGGAGGAGGTAGTGGTTCAGGGGGAGGGAGAGACTGAGTGGAAACCAGAGTGCAGAGCAAGAGCGAGAGAGGCCAGTCGCTGCCACTGGCATCACCTCCCCATCCCCCTAAGCTAGGAACCCCTGTATTGGGCTCTGCTGGTCGCCCTAGCCTTTTCCTCTTGTTTAGGCTGCAAGGCCAACAGGAATGAGCAAGGGAGAGGGTGGGGGAGGGCGAGGATCTGGAGGAGGCATCTAGACTAATCAAGCTCTGGCACGTGTGGTCTTTGGGGAAGCTTCTTGCCATTTCACTTCTCCTTCTCCTGCCAGCCCCGCCTCCCCACGCGCCCCCCACCCCCACCCCCTTGCTCTTGAAGCAGCACTACATTGATGCCTGTGGCCACAATCACTAAAAAGGAGCTTAATTCTCACCCTGATGTGACCATGCAGTAAATTCACTGATGCAGAAATGAATGTAAAGATT
>NW_022105908.1:7939096-7964948 GCF_000313985.2 Echinops telfairi | reverse complement strand
TGCTGGCAAAAGCAACGACAGCACTCTAAAGGATCATGTCTTTGCTAGAAATACTGCACAGAGAGCCGAGCACACATCACGCTGTGTTAGAGCCAGCCAGTGTTTTCGTTACCACCCCTCCAGCTCTCTTTGAAGGAGCACAGCTGGGGTACTAACTTACAAGCTGGGCTGCTAACTTCAAGGTCAGCAGTTGGTGCTTCTCAGCCACTCGGCAGGAGAAAGATGAAGAAGCATTTGTTCCCCTAAAGATTTATGTCCAGGAGCCCTCCAGGGGAGGCTCTGCTCTGTCCCATAGGATGGCTCAGGAGCTGGAATTGACTCGCAGGCGACATGTGCACCTTGTCTTCTCAGGCAGCCTGCTTCACCCAGGAAGGGCAGCCAGGGACCTTGATGGTGCGGCACCAGCCGTATCTAAACAACCCCGCCATTTGCCGTATCATGATTTCCATGTTACGAATCTCTATTTTCTTTCCCAGCGATTGCCTATTGGGCTCACTGCCTTGATGCTAACTTCTGGAGACAGTCCTCTGTTATAGGGAGCATCTGGCCCATGGGCCATGTATCACCCGTGGAAGCGTCAGCAGCAGCCAACAGTGCATGCCTCACCACAGTGAAGCCGCTCCAGCCATGATATCCCCAAACCCAACTCCCAGCAGCCCGAGTGGGCAGGGTAGAACTGCCCCACGGGTTTCCAAGACTGTCACCCCATGTGGGAGAAGAGAGCCTCACCTTTCTCCCATGTTTGGGGTGAGTTAATTCAATGTTTGACCAGTCTGGCTCACAAATGTTCCCACCACGCAAAGGGGAGCCTCGAGTGTGATTCTAAAAGAGGGAGAATTACTCTTCTCTTTTAAAAAATCATGTTACTGGGGGCTCATACAGCTCTTAGCACAATCCATACCAACATGCCTCGTGTCAAGCACATTTGTACATTTGTTGCCATCATCATTCTCAAAACATTTATTTTCTACTTGAGCCCTTGGTATCAGCCCCTCATTTTCTTTCCTTCCTCCCGCACTCACCCTCCCTCCCGAACCCTTGATAAATTATAAATTATTATTATTCTCATGTCTTACATCGTCCGCTGTCTCCCTTCACCCACTTTTCTGTTACTCTTCTTGATCCCTACTGAACTGGAGACCTGCCTACCCAACTTTAGGGATGTCTCACTTGGCTTTCTTCTCTTCAAGACGACCAGCACCTTTCAAGAGTGGGCTCAACCTCCAGGTCCGCAGACAACTCCCCTTCTCGGGTGCTGAAGGCGTGTCTGGACACACGTGCCTCTGCCTGGGGCTGAGGGAGGCTGAAGGAGGCACAGAGGAGTCACTGTGGCTCAGTGGGGAATAACGACACCAACCGGAGCATAATGACACAACTTCGTTTGGTCCAGGTGCCAGACTATCACAGAAACGTTCATCCTGGGGAAAGACCACAGCATCTCCAAGTCTTAGTCCAGAGAAGGTGTTTACCACATCCTCCGGCATGGTCTAGGTTGGCTGCTACCCAAACAGTGTGTGTTAGGGAAACCCACCTTTGTCTCTTTTCAGAGGAGCAAAGCATCATGGGTTCCCTTTTCTCCCGCCTAGGGGGCTGGACTCTTGTCTTCTACTTCCCATGGGTGATAGCTGCTAGATGGTTGCAAAACCACATGAGCTAATCTCCCTCCCAAGGACACCCAGTGGATGTGCAGCCCTTCCTGAGGGACCCGTCTGCTAGGGCAGTGGTCTTGGGATTTCCCTACACCCCAGCAACTGTTAGAAATCTACCACGGAATTACCCACATGAACAGGCAGATCGATGGTCCAAATGCAGTGCATTCACTGGGGTGAGAACCTTTCCACTGTTTCCATTCCTCCCCGAGAAGCCGTGCACCAAACAAGCCTGTGGAAGCCACCAGATGAGGAAGGCAGGCAGGCCGCCAGAAGCCGACGACTCTGCACAGGCTGACTAGCCCCAAGGCAGTGTGGGGGCAATGCCAGCCCCCCACAACAATCACGGGTCTGATAGGTGCAATTGTACGGTTGAGAAATAGAAAGATTCTAATGAGTCAGCAAGAGCATGCGAGATTGAAATAATGGAGTCAGACACATTTCATGGTAGCATGCTCATCTCCGGGATGGCCATGACCTTACCAGCCAGGTCCACGCACAGCGTGGGCCAAGGGGAGGTGGGGCGGAGACCGCCAGGCGGCCGGAGACCCGGCAGGAGGCACCTTTATTGCTAACCAAGGCTTATCTCTACTGAAGGGGGTGTGATTACAGGTCACCACACGTCACAGGAAGGGGCAGTACAATCAGCATACAAGCAATAGGAGGGGGAAATGCAATGGGCATAGGCGTAACAGGAAGAGGATGGGCTAGGGGTGTACACGTGATAGGAAGGGGCGGGACTACGGGTATACATGTGACATGAATGGGCGGACCCTAGATTCAGGATGGCAGCCTAACCTTGATCACCCTGGTTCTCCTGCCTTCCCTCAAGCACAGAGGTTCCCAGCCTTCCTGATGCCACCACCCTTTCAGACAGTTCCTCATGCGGTGCTGACCCCAAACATAACATTATTTTTGTTGCTCCTTCATCAATGTAATTTTGCTACTCTTATGAATGAGGTGACCCCTGTGAAAGGGTCGCTTGGCCCCTAAAGGGATTGTTGTAGCCTACTGTCCATTCCCAGAAAGAAAAGAACCCAGACCGCCGACAAGTTCAAAAGAAAAAGTTTTATTTCCTGCACAGGGACCATCAGCCCTCTTTGAAAGGAGTCTGAGCGGTACCCCGTTTACTTTTCCAAAGGTTTTTATACTGTGGCAATGTGCAGGTTCGCAAGCAAGCGGAGTACAGAAGCAGGATATCGCGGTTAGCCATTCCTAGTCAAACAATCACTGCTCTTGGTTGAACAATAATCGCTCCGATCGTTCTTCCAAGCCTTCTGAACATACATTTCCTTCAGCACAGTCCGTTGCGCTTGTCAGCACAGCCTGCCTCCCTAACATCAGCTAGTTCATTCATAGTTCACGATGGCTTCTGTCAGCTCAAAACGGCGTCACTCTTGTCAAGGCTGTTGAAGCTTTCCCCAGAGCTGCTACAGGGTCGTGATCCACAAGTTGAGAACCGTTGCCCTGGCAGGTAAGGGATTTGTTGGATGTCGGTCTTTTCCTGGGCACTTTTGCTGTGTTGCCTGTATCACTGCCATGGTCTCCACCTCCAGCAATGCTTCCTGACTCTACCTGCATAGTTGGGATGCCTCCACGCTGGGCCTTTGGGGATCTTGTGGGAGGAGGAGGGTGTGCCAGATTGCAAGAGCTGTCCTCCAGGAATGGATTGTAGGGGAACTCAGCCTGTTTACAACTTGCTAACATAAGTAAGTGCTGTTCACAACAGTAAATTGTTCACAATTTAGTAATATCAATAAGCACAAGTCAGCCCATGCTTACTTGCCTACGGAGGATTCCATCCCCGTCAGGGCTTGTGAATTTGGAAACAGGTTTGATTCTTTAGGGAAATGGTGTGAGGTTGGGGATGGGATGGCAGCATCGCTAACAGCAGAATCTTTGATGTGATGAAAAAAGACAAAGTTGTTCACTATAGATTAGTAAATACGCACAAGAACCCCTCTGCTTACCTTGCTTCTTGAGTAATCAAATACGGTCCGTGTTGCCCCATACCAGTCCAAAAAGGAAATGTGACGGAACCTAGAACTAAGCTGGCATTTTCCTACCACAGCCAGGAGTCTGGCAAGATGGGCATCTGCCCTCCACCCTGCATTGACCCTGCAGCAGCATTCTGGGCTCTGGTTGGTTGCAGGCAATGGTGGCTATGAGAACGATATCGGACGGGGAGAGGGGAGGTATTCAGTCCTCTGGTGCATCTTTGCTGGCCATAGTTTGACGCAGCTCCTGTCCAATGACCTTCTACAGACATTGGATTCTGTGTCTGCCCTTCACCCACCCTCTAGACCCAGGAAGGCAACAGCTGTCATACTTGCTGACCCCTGGATGCTTCACCGGTCCTCAGTGGTTATCTTCTTGTGACCGGTTCACTTCCTTAGTTACCTGCTAAGTGTGCCTAGTTTCCATCAGGACCTACCAGGATACTGGGAATGTGTCAGGGTGGGCATACTGAGCAGTCTTCCTTTGGAGATTGGCACGCCGTGTCTCCAGCGGCCCAGGTGGGGCTCCCCTGTGGAGTAGATGGGCAGGATGTGCAGGACCTGAGGGCTCAGGACGGACTATGAGACCAGGTCCATGAGGGGCAGTGGGAGAAGGCACAGTCAGGTGGGCAGCCAAAAACTGTTGATATGTGTGACACCTGCCATTGAAATCACGTAAGAAATCATCCTTCTTCTAACATGACACAGCCCAGCAGCCACTTAGCTGCTCCTTGTAAACACCTCTTCCCTCTTGAAGAGATGATTGCCCAGTTGACAAATTGCTATTTGAAAAATTGGCTCTCCTTGACATGATTCAGTCTTTGCCATGCAGGGCTGTGTGGCAAATTCCATTTGGCAAATTAGTCTGCTCATGCCACCGCCTGATTCTCCCAACCCAAGGATAACCTGGACTTGACCTTCGGACCTGGAATGCCTGCATTCAAGGACTTCTTTCTTGGGGTCCAGCATGGGCTGGATGTCTTCCAGATGAGCTGTGTGTGTGTATGTGGGAGAGGGGTTGGTAACTCCCACCTGAATCACCTTCAACCTCATCCCACAGAGGTAAAAACTTCACTGCAAGAGCTGCCCTAAGCCCTGACCCTTAGACCAGAATCCAGCTCTGGTTAGAAGGTTTTTGAACCATCCTAGGTTGTTTGGCTGGAAAGGGGTCTAACCCCCAAGGGGTTGGCTTGAGGGATAGCTCAGAAGGATCCTGTTGGGCACACAGTCTGTGCTGAGGGCAGGGGGACCCAGCTAAAGCTCTTCCATGGCCTTGCTGGACCTATTGGGTCTTTCAACAAGTATTGGATCCAGATTGGGGTCATGCTAGTTTGTCACTGAAATTGGGGTGCTCATGCTGGAGTCCAATGGGTGAGAGTGGAGCAGGGTCTGTGGAAGAGTGTGCAGTGGGGGGCAACTGTCATCTGACAGGGTGGAAAAAGCACCACTGTTCTGAGTCTGTGGTGGGCTATGCTGTGTTGATGGGGAGCTCCTGAGGAGAGGGGGGCTGTGGAGAACCACCAGGGGAGACGCTGGTGGGAAGAATGGGTGTGGGGTAAGGTGGGAGACACTGCCTTTCTGACAGGGGAAGGGGCATAAGAGGACTCTTGGTGGTGGTGAGCGGGGGATACACACAAGCTCAGAGGAAGTGAGGGTGGGGCTTTGATAGGATCAGAGGTATCCCTGTGGGTTCCTCAGGCCACTTCCTACCTGTGTGTGCCAGGTTCCCCCCACTCTGCCGGGCCTGCCTAATGCCATGTGTGTGTGGGGGGGGAGGGATACACACAAGCTCAGAGATCAGAAATATCCCTGTGGGTCCCTCAGGCCACTTCCCACACCACCACCACCCCTCATCCACAGCTTTGGAAGGGGGGTCCACAGAGTCATACACGTATATTTAATTTGTATCTATTCTCTTAAAGAAGGCACCTGGGAATCACTGCAGATTGGATCCATCTAGATACAGCACACATGTGCACCTGTGCACCTGTGACCTGTGGTGCCTGCCACCCAAAGCAACTTCTGCCCTCCCACCGCAGCCAGCAAAGTCAGTCACAGCCCAGGGCCTCCCAGCACCATGGTCAGATAAAGACTAATTGGGCTCCACCAACTAGAGAAGCAGTCCTCTGCCAAGCGGCTCTAGGGCCCACCTGGCTGGTGAGGGCTCACTGCCAAGGGGCCCCCACCTAGCACATTCAGTGACGGGGTGGAGAGAACACGTTTATCGTGATGCTGAGAACCACGAGCTTATGTGCATCACCCCACTGTCAGTGCCACGGCCAGCAAGGTGTGGCTGCCCCATTTTATAGACGAGGAACCTGAGGCTTAGTGACTGAGGGAGTGAGCGTGCGGCACCAAGCGAGGCATCTCCTTTCATCCTGAGTCACTTGGGAGGCAGCCTAGCATGGGATGTGTCAGGGGCCGGCAGAGGGCTTTCTGGGGAATTCTCGTGGTGGCCAGAGTGGTGGCAGGGCCCTCTGTCTGCTCCCCCAAGGTCCCCTGGGGTCAGGACCCTGCTGGCCTTGTGGAGCTTCCCCAGAGGCTGGGTCCCAAAGGGCAGGGGAGACCGGAGTCCCCTCACATGATGCCCCGTGCTCCCATGAAGGAGAGGCAGCTGACCAGCAAGTCCGGGCTGGCCACATTACTGATTGTTAGCGTGACCAAACCTGGCCTTGGGCCAAACCTAGGTCCCCACCCCCACAGTGGAGGCTGGGATTCGACTCTGGTCCCAAGGAACGGGGAGGGCAGCAAGCTCCCACTGCACAGTGGTCTTGACCCACGACTTACCTTGGTCCCTGCACTGGAGACCCTCCAAACCCTGACCAGACCTCACTGGGGCCCTCAGTACAGCAGGCTGGATGTCCTCGGCCTGTCTCTGTGTACACGGGTGACCCCGGAGCCCCGGGCTGGGAGAATCCAGGTCCAGGCAGCCTGTTTGAATACCCTCTCAAGAAACTGGAAGATGGATGTGTGCTTTTTGGCACCACTTTAAAGCTTTCAGAGTCCTGGTGGTATGATGGTTACGCATTAGGCTGCTAACTACCAGGTCAGCAGTTCGAAACCACCAGCCGCTCCTTGGGAGAAAGACAGGGCGTACTACTATGGGACAGAGTCACAGCCTCTGAAACTCACAGGAGCAATTCCACCCCAGTCCTGCAGAGTCCCTGTGAGGCGGCATCCAGTTGGTGGCAGTGAATTTGGTTTTGTTGTTGTTGGCTTAATTCAAAAAGCTTTAAGGGCTCTTCCTAATAGGGGCTGGCAGGGATGCTGTTTCCCAAAGGCCTCATAGGTGCCTGCCTCAGCAGTGGGATGTCTCTTCAAGACACCCCCTCCCTCCTGAACGTCTAGAAAATCCTTTTCCTTCCTCATGCCTGATGGGACCCACAGAGTGGGGCTGGGGGAGGTCTCCTGATGCCGGACGGGCTTTGCCAGGTGCCCATTGTGGAGCTGCCCCACCCAATCCTTCCCCCTGTAGCTGCCCACACTGACTCACCCCACCCAGCCTCCTACTCGCTAGGCCCCAAAGCCTGATGAGGAGGTATGGAGGCATCTATAAAAGGCTGCCTCGAGTCAGGCTCAGCATTTAGCGTGACTGCCGCCTGCTGCTTCACTATGCTGGGAGGCCTGGGGAAGCTGGCTGCCGAGGGCCTGGCCCACCGCACGGAGAAGGCCACGGAGGAAGTTGGTAAGGCCACTGTGGTTTCTTCCACTGGGAGGGTCTCCTCAGCCCAGGTGGGAGCACACACACACTGGCTCCCCTAAAGCTGGCCTGACAACAGGTAGAGTGGTTTGGGGCCCCCTTTGCCCATTTGGAGCCTGACCAGTAGTCCTCCTGCTGTCAATGGAGGTGGGGCCTTCAGGGAGAGGAAGGCCGAGCATGGGGCTTGGCTTGGCCTGCCCCAGAGTCCTGTGGTTGGGGGGGACTCTGAGGTCAAGGGAGGGCCCAGGAGAGGCTGCTGGGGGCGCAGCAGGCCTCCAAGGTCCTGACCTCCACGTCAAAGCAGCCTCCTCTGAATGTCCTCTGAAGAAAGTGGAAGGTGGATTTTTATTTTTACCATCATTTTAAGGCTTTAAAGACTTCTCCAATGAACAGTTGCCAGAGTCAGACTCCAGAGTTTATACCAAGGATATTTGCAGTTTTCTCAAATCCCAAGAAATCTGTTTTGATAGAGTTTAATCCTGTCTGTGCTTCTGCAAACACGTCTGTATTTCAGTTGGTGGCACTGCAGCTGGGGTGGGCCACCAGATTCCATCTTTCGCTCACCCCCGAGGTGGGCATTTCTCCCATCTTAGAGAGGAGGGAGCCCAGATCTTCTGACTCCAAATGGTTCCTTTCTAGCTCACCGCCACCCAAACGCTGAGCCCTCTCAGGTGCGCAGGGAGGTTGCTCTTAGGAGAGGAATTGCTTTAGGGCACTCGGTTTAGCTGCCGCTGCTGCGGCCTCTATTGGTCCTGCCAGGATAGGACAGCCAGGATATCCTGACTGTCCAGGGAAGCCAACCTTGGATCCTGGCCCCTGGCTCCATGAAGACCCTGCCTGATGACTTTCCAGGACATGCTAGGCTGGGGGCAAGAGGCTTCCACTGCAGCTCTCTGACTCTCTCCGCCCTGCAGTGTCTCCAAGAAGCCAGGAAGGGGCTAGCTGGGACCACCCTCCTCCTACTGTCTGCCTGCTGGGTGTCCAGGATCACCTGGCCCAGCTGTGAGGAGGTTTGCCTGGCACTGTGTTCTCACTCGGGACTTCCTTTCTCTTTGCAGTTCATGCTGTGGAGGATGTGGTGAAGGAAGTGGTAGGACACGCCAAGGAGGTTGGAGAGAAAGGTATCTCTGAGATCTGAGCCAAGGAGCTAGGGAGGGAGGGAGAGGAGTTAAATGCTGGGGGTAACTCATTCTTTGTCCAACAAGTTCAAACCCTGACCTGGTATTTCCAGTTGGTATACAATTATCTATGTTGATCTAAGGCCCCTGACCACACTGGCCTGTACAATTCCCTCTAGATAATCCTCTTTGTGGAATCTGACAAAAGACTATGTGGCAACCTGTTGCAACAAAATATGTAATATAGAAACGTATACATTTTTATAAATGTCATTGTAGATGAAAACATAGGAGGGCCAGTCCAAAAGTAGTGCTATTCAGTCTGCAGTTTGTATCCCCCAGATATCCCCCCAACACACTGTGTGTGATCCTGTCTCTGCCCTTGGCAGATGGTGCCCACCAGCTCTCTCTGCACCATCACTGTGTCTGGCTTGTTGGCAGACCTGCCAACAGAAATCCTATCAAAACCGTGACTCCTCAGGGAATCTGCTGGGCAAGTTCAGTTTAAGGCAGAGAGGTCAGCTCAGAAGGTTATAGTGACTGGACTTGGGGAGGCTTAAGAGGTCATCTTGATAGATTTTTTTTTTTAAGGACACTGTAAAATCATGGGGCCTCATTTTGAAGTTTTATGAAAATTAAAAACTGAAACAACCAGGATATATATATATAGCATCAGGAAAACTTACCCTATCCACCTGCAGCCCTGATCGTACTTTTTGTTCTTAAACTTTTGGTCTTAAAACTCAAAGAAGATTTTTAAAAACATCCTCAAGGAGGACAAACTATCGTGTTGCTGTGGTGTGAATCCAAGAGGGTAGATGTCATTGGGGGAAGGGTCAGAGAGAAGAAAAACCACTTCCAAAATACATAGATCTTGATGGACAATATGTCGAGAAAGAACAATTTCTCACTCTGATATTTTTGTTTCATAAAGGTGTCCGTGATACGGTAGCAATACTTTTGGACTGACTTTTTTCCTGCCCATTTATTTATATATGCCGATGTTAGAACTATAGAAAAGGTGTACAGATACCTCATTCTGTACAGCAAAATAGATTCCAGAAGGATCGAGAATTTGTATACAAACACGTGGTGTTACTGTAAGAAGATAAAATAGCAATCTTTGTGTTGATTTGGAGAGGGGGCATCCTTTTAAAACTGTGACACCCCCCCCCAAACAAGAGTTAGTAGGCAAATTTACCTGTAAAACTTAATTTTATTCCATATTAAAGAAAGTGATATAAACCAAGCCAAAAGGAAAACCAAATGCAAAAAAGAAAAAAAAATGCTACAAATTCATGCAAAGGGCTAATGCTTGCATTTATAAATGGCTAAATGGAAATAGAAGGGGGCCTGGTGCTCTAGTGGATTTGTCGTCAGGCTGCAGTTTGAAACCACCAGCCACACATTAGAGAGAAAGATGTGGTTTTTGCTCCGTAATGATTTCCAGCCCGGGAAACCCAAAGAGCATTTTTATTTTATTCTACAGGGTTGCTAGAAGTCAGAGTAGACTCGATGCCAGGGGGTAGGGTAAATGAAAATCCAACAATGCAATGTTAAAATGATCAAAAGAGACAAGCAGATCCTTTACAAGAAAAGTAAGTATAAAGAGTCAACATATCAACCAGAGGATACCCCCTCTCACTCATAATTGAAGAATTGCATGTCCTTAGGGATATGGGAAATACCCAAATTTGATTTCACTGGGCCAAGAGCTCAGTTGTTATTCCTCTAGTCTCCTCCAGGGGGTGCTTCGAGAGCTCAGTTGCCATTCCCCTAATCCTCCTCCAGTGGGTGCTTTGAGAGCTCAGTTGCTATTCCCCTAGTCTCCTCCAGGGGGTGCTTTGAGAAGGCAGCCATAGCCACAGGTACTCAAGTTGAGACTTGGCTTGAAATGTGTTCGGCTCACCTGCACATCGCCCTCTTTCCTTTTGATAGCGATTGCAGATGCCTTGAAGAAAGCCCACGACACAGGGGACAGAGTGGTGAAGGAAGCCACTGAGGCGGTGACCAGCACAGTTGCAAATGCCGTCACGCACGCCGTGGAGGGGCTGGGCAAATTGGGACAGTGAGCACACCGGCCCCTGACACTACACATCCTGGATTGCAATAAAAGCTGTGAGATGTATACACTGGGTCCTAGTTGTATTGTTATTTGGGAGGGGATATTAGGCAAAATCATTTTCATTGGAAAGAATGAGTTCGTACCTCCTCTGCACTGCACTGACTGGCAGGTTTGATAGGCTCCTAGGCTTATTCGGATGATCTTTCTAAGTTTTCCCATGACAACAAGGAGCTCTTAAAGAAGTGCTAGTGTCTGTGCTATGCTTCCTAAAAGGCTATTTTCCCAGGTACATTCTGCAGCTGTCAGAAGCCATTGTACTTTAATGACGTCTCAAAGGACCACATTTTAGCTTACCTGTTCTTCCAGGTTTTCCTTGAAATATCCTTGCAGGAACCAGGAAAGATAACTCACTGACTGGATTGAGTTTAGTTAGGGAGGCTCAGATCACTTGAGCTGCTTCATTTTCTGAAAGAGGCTTCCGACAAAGATTCTGCTGGTCAGTCATTTACAACCCAGGTCTGGACTCGTTCCTGATTGCTGAAGCCGTGTTGTAGCTCAGAGAATGGAGTTAGGCCTAATCCTTGCTAATGGGAGCCGTGGGCCAGAATGTCTGAACTTCACTCTTTCCCAGTAGGCAAATTGATATGAAACTAAACATGTTGAAGTGATATTTAATATGCACATATATATTTGATTTTAAAGGAGGGAATTGTTTATAAAGATATGACACCCTCTCTCTTGCTGGAAGCAGAATTTCGTAGGTGTTTGGGTTTTAGTTAGTGGTCTCTCTTAGAATTGCCACGCGTTTTCGAACAGCCGAGAGACATTGAATGTCCTGGTTCTGGAAGATTTGCCAGAGTCCGGCTAGTTCTGGACCTTATATCTTGGTTTGAGTCCCGACAACCTTTGAACTTATCAAATTGAAGCCCAAGCTCAAAAGCATGTAGCGTGAGTCGGTGCAATATTTTTCCAGGACTTTAATCTTCAGATGTGCACAGGAAGATACGGGTGTTGAACGGCATGCTACATGTTTCTGATAGCAAGAGATGGGAAACAACCTAAAATATTTACCGGAAATCACTCAGGTGCCAAGTATTCTGCTTAGTAGACTGGACACGCAGGGAGCCCTGGTGACTAGTGGGTCACACACTGGGCTGCTAACTACATGGTCAGTAATTCAAAACCCACATCAATCTGCCAGAGAAAGAGGAAGCTTTCTATTCCAGTAAAGACTTACAATCTCAGAGACCCACGCAGGCAGTTCTACGCTGTCCTGTAGGGTTGCTAGAAATTGAATCAACCTGATCACAGTGAGGCCCATTCCTTCTAAGAGAACAAATGTTGCCTTGTTAGCGCCATCTGTTTATGGTGTCTTCTTAAAGCACCACTAGATAACTAAGATGTATCTATAAAAAAATCAAGTTGGTAACAGTTGTGTGATGGGTATATTTACCAAAACCAAACAGGGGTAGTTGCTGAGCCAGCTTATGTCCATTCGAACATATCATTGTAGTTGTTTGCTTGGTTTGCAAACTTAGGATTAGGGTTTCCTGGGACATCCTAATTAATTGGCTTAATAATGTGCTTCATGCTTCTGGTCTGTCTCCTAGTTTATTATGTAGTACCTGGCATCTTCAAAGCTTGCAGGTGGCCATCCAAGGCACAACAGTTGGTCTCTATTCACCTGGACTACCCCCCCCGCCCCCCAACCTATCATGACCTCAATTCTACCTTACAAATCCGGCTAGACCAGAGCATGTACACTGAAATAGATAAGAGCCGGAAACAGGGAATCCAGGACAGATAAATCCTTCAGGACCAATAATGAGAGTAGCCATACCAGGAGGGTAAGGGGAAGATAGATGGTAGGGTGGGGAGGGTGGAGGGAGAAAAGGGGAACCGATCACAATGATCAACATATAGCCTCTTGCCAGGGGGATGGGCAACAGAAAAGTGGGTGAAGGGAGACATCGGTCAGTGTAAGACATGAAAATAATAATAATTTATAAATTATCAAGGGTTCATGAAGGAGAGAGGGTGAGGGAAGGAAAAAAAATGAGGTGCTGATACCAAGGGCTCAAGTAGAAAGAAAATGCTTTGAAAATGATGATGGCAATATATGCATGCATGTGCTTGATACAATTGATGTATGGATTGTTGTTATCAGAGCTGTAAGAGCCCCCAATAAAATGATTTTAAAAAGAAAGAATGAAAACCTTATGGGGCATAGTTCTACTGTGACACACGGGGTCACCGTGATTTGGAATCTACTCCACAGTAAGTGGTTTTCAATGAAGGAATCCATGACAGACTCTCTCTCTCTCTCTTTTTAATCAATTTATTAGGGGCTCATACAACTCTTATCACAATCCATACATACATCAATTGTGTAAAGCACATTTGTACATCCATTGCCCTCATCATTCTCAAAACATTTGCTTTCCACTTAAGCCCCTGGTATCAGCTCCTCATTTTCCCCCTCCTTCCCCGCGCTCTCCCCCATGTACCCTTGATAATTTATAAATTATTATTTTGTCATAGCTTACACTGGACAGACTCTCTTTTTGACTCACGTTGAATGGCGGTCCATTCTCTTGACCTTGGGTTTATCAAGATGTCACTTCCTTAACATGATCCCTCCCCCACCTTCCTCCACCTGTATGGCTGGAGCTCCCATGACACTGTGTGGGGACTGTGCTTGTTTGTCTCCTTTGTCCTTACAAGGTAAGTCCTCGAGGGCAGAGCCAGGTCAGCCTTATCTTCTGTCCCATGACTGAGACGCAGCTGTCATATCTTCTAACGAATCCCAAGGAGACTCCATAACTTGATCGGACCTTATTTACTGAGGTTCACGAAGCAGGTTGAGCCCAGCCTGGCAGAGAAGAAGGCTGTGGCCACATGCCTGTTGGCTATCGGTCGAGTGTGCCCAATCAATGGTTCCTTTCCCAATTTCCCACAAATTCCCTCATTCTCCAAATCCCAGTTTCCCACATTACACTTGGACACCCCTTAACAAGTGTATTTGTGAGTGGTGGTCTTTCCTTTAGACAAATCTTTCTCCATGGTTTCCCTTTCTTCCCCTCCCTACTTCCACCTCTTCACGACCCAATTTTCCTCAACAGCATGAGCCTCCTTTATGTTTATCTTTGGACTCTCCCTTATGCCAGGTCACCTTCCAGTCGATTGCTCAGCTTTGACGCCTGTCAAATTCACAAGACGAAATTTATCTATTTTCATCTCCCTCTTCTTCTCCTACTTTGTTTGTGTGTGTGTGTGTGGGGGGGGGAGCGGCTAGTTTCATTTACACTCCACGCCACCCTTCTCACCCACACACTTGTTTTATCCTAGATCTGGAGTTAAGAGCTCTCGGTCATTCCTTTTGCAGAAATCATTTCTTCTGTCTTTTACCTGATGGATGTTACTGTTCTAGAGGTTTCCTCAGGAATGAACTATTTGTGGGTAAAATAATATGACATCTGACATATGCGGTGATAATTGTTCTGGCTCGGTAATGAGTCTTTGAGGCTTCATTGTAGTGTCTTTATTTTGTGGATGACATTTTCTATTATTTTCAAAGGTTAAAGGGTTAGAATAAAAGAGGACTCATATCCACAATATCCTGAATTCTTTTTTTAAAAATAATTTCATTAGGGGCTCATATAACGCCTATCACAATCCATACATTATCCTGAATTCTTAAGTGTTGGGTGCTTTGGGTAGATAACCGTTATCTTTTATAATTGACTGTTTGAAATTTGTGGTTCACACCTTTGTCCCTGAATGTCTTGAATACCTCTCAGGTGCCCTTTCTAGGTGGGCATGGTGGCAATCCCTACAAATCTGATGGCCTCTGGAACTTCCAATGTCTGGTTTGATCCCTGGCTGGCTATCCCAAGGCATCGTTCTTTATAACAATATAATTCATCATTTCAGTGACGATCGTCCTGGATCAATTTTCCCTGTTATATATGGGAGTTTGTCCTTATGATGTTATTTCAATATTTCTTTCACTTGAGGCACACTTTCTCATTTTAAAAAGAGCTTTACTTGATGGTAACTTTCTAAGCAATCAACTAATTTAAAATTTACATTTCAGTTGCTTTCGGTATGTATATACAGTGTTGAAGGATTTTAAAAGACACCACACCTCCCACCCCCAAATCTTGTACCAATTGACAAAAAATTCTTCATTTCTCCCAAGCCCGGTCCCAGCATTAGGCAACCAATAATCCATTTACTGTTTCTATTCATTTGCCTATTTGAGACATTTCAGATATACGGACTCATTCAACATGTGTTAGTTTGTGATTGGGTTTTTTAATGTGGCTTAAAGTTTTCAAGAGTCATTCACATTGTTATATACGAATACATCAGCATTTCATTGTTTTATGTGTAAGTAATATTCTACTGTACGGATATACGAGAATATATCAGTGGTTGATAGATATTTGTGTGTGTCTACTTAAAAAAATATTGTGATTTGGGTGAAATGTCATAGAGCAAACTCACTTTTCATTCAACAATTCGTGCACATTTTGGTGTGTGTCATTGATTATAATCCCCACAATGGACCAGCATCTTCCCACTTCTTCCCCGTGCTTGCTTTTTCCCTTCCTCCTTCGTTCCCAGCCCTTCCTGCTTTCTGAGCTTTATTCCTGGGCAAATGTTGCCCTGTGGTCTCTTAGGGTTGGTTGTTCTGGGAATCATGTACCTTCCAGGTGTTATTGTTTACCCTGTACCCTTGTCTGTTGTTGGGTTGAAAGTTGAACCAAAGTATTAAAAGGTGACTAAAACCTATACAGTAGTCTCAAGAGTTCTATCCATCTCTGTTAGTCCAGATAGACTAGAGAAACAAATTCATAAACACGCATATGTGTATAAGAAAGAGCTTTATACACAAGAGCAATTGAATATTGAGAAATCATCCCAGCCCAGTCCAGATCAAGTCCATAAGTCTGATATAAGCCCATATGTCCGATACCAAACTATAAAATCCTCTTCAGACTCATGAAACACATGCAATGATGCCGAATGCAGGACAATCACAGATCAGTGGGTGGGAAGTCTTGTGAATCCAGTGGCGTTGTAAGCATCTCAGTGCTGGCAGGGGTCTCTATGTGGTTCCTCCAGTTCAGGGCACTGGCTGCCATCAGCCTGTCTCCATGTGGCTTGTCAACGCGGATGTCTCGCAGGGACTGAGCAGAAACAGAGTGTCTCCTGCCTCCAAGGAGGAAATACAGGAGTTCCCAGAATCCTCAGAAGGCCATTCCCACACAGAGGCCTCATTGACTATATCCTTATTGACAAGCTAGACTTCACCCCTACACTCTTAATCCTCAAATTGACACCAGGCTATGTAACTACCACACCGTCTCTGTCAGACCAGTAAACCTGTTCTTTGATGATGATTATTTTAAAATTTATTTTTCTGATTTATCTCCCACTCTGTCCGGAAGCTCCTATTTTGATCCCTTTCAGCAGCAATATTAGGAACCATCTAGTTCTTTTGGCCACAAGGTTGTGGAAGTTGAGGTTCATGTAGTC
This sequence comes from Echinops telfairi, assembly GCF_000313985.2. Taxonomy (NCBI): domain Eukaryota; kingdom Metazoa; phylum Chordata; class Mammalia; order Afrosoricida; family Tenrecidae; genus Echinops; species Echinops telfairi. The sequence continues at coordinate 7,948,875 of NW_022105908.1, read as the reverse complement.
CTTTAGATCTTTGGATTAATTATTTCCATGCATCTGGAATTCACTCTTCTTTGCTCGGCATGAAGAGAGGCCAATAGTTGTACCTTTTAAGACACTCGTTGTTACTCACGAAAGCGGGATGCAGAACATGACCTTTCTGAACTATGCTCTGCCAATTGACCTTGATGTTCCTGGAGACTGTGCCTCTGAACCCCCGGACCCAGTGACTCAATCCCTTAAGTTGATTGGCTATGGCCAGGAAGTTTTCATAATTTTGTCCTCAGGAAAACTTTCTCAGTTGTATTTTGAAATAGTGAACTCTGTTTCACAGCTATGTTTTCTTCTTTTGTATTTCCAGTCGTGGACATGCGATTTGCTTCTACCTAATGCCCATAACACTGTGGTGATAGGTTTTTTTGTGCCAACATGGCACCCATAAGAAGATATGAGAGGAGTGTAGCCTGTCAATCAGCTTGCAGCTTGATGCCCTCCTTTGGAAATATGACCAAGATAAATGGCTCACTGGAGGCCAGGGATTTGTCCATCCAGCTAGCATGTCCAAAATCTTGAGACAAGATAGATCTGTAGGCTGAATACTTTAGGAGGGAGAGTGGGAGAATGCCCATAAATCTATATAAGTTTGACCAATGATATTTCTCCTTTGCTGCCAATATATCCATGAATGTGGTAGAGTACACAGATGCAAAGTTATGAAAACTTCTTTAGCCGAAGGAAACGGCTAAGGGAATGAGTCACTGGGTCTGGGGACTCAGAACCAAGGACCATTAGCATAACAGCGTTCTCAGTGTCCAAGGCACTTTGCATTAGGCTCACCGACCCCATAACTCAAGTGCATCAATTCTGATGCCGCCTTCCTTAAACATTTCCCAATGTTTTCATGCAGACGAGGTGACTGAAAATACCATGGCTCAGGTTAAACACATCTCAGTCCTCAAAGTCACGTATTGCTTTTTTTTAATGTCAAAAAGTGTTTTGCTGCAGATTGGCTCAATGAAATATGTTGTTTAACTTCTTGATTACTGCTTCCATGGGAGTCTTTTATGGATCCAAGTGAAATGCAATTCTTGACGACATCAGTCTTTTCTATGTTTATCATAATGTTGTTTACGGGGTTGGTTGTGAGAACTTAAAAAAAAAATCTTTGTGCTGCTGTGCAGAAGGTTGTCTTCTTTGATCTGCTTCATTAAGTATTTTCGCTCTCTGCATCTGTGAGTGAGTCTTCCTCCATTGCTGATCTTCTTCATAAAATCCAGCTTCCTCCTCTAGCTCCTAAATGCTTCCTCCCCACCCACTTTTATGACCCCAATTCTACCTTACAAATCTGGCTGGACCAGAGGATGTACACTGGTACAGATAGGAACTGGAAACAGGGAATCCAGGGCAGATGATCCTTTTAGGACCAGTGGTGTGAGTGGCGATACTGGGAGGGTTTAGGGTGGGTGGGTTGGAAAGGGGGAACCGATTATAAGGATCTACATATAACCTCCTCCCTGGGGGATGGACAACAGAAAAGTGGCCTAAGGGAGACATTGGACAGTGCAAGATATGGCAAAATAATAATTTATAAATCATCAAGGGTTCCTGAGGGAGAGGGGAGCAGAGAGGGAGGGGGGGAAATGAGGAGCTGATACCAGGGGCTTATGTGGAGAGCAAACGTTTTGCGAATGATGAGGGTAACAAATGTACAAATGTGCTTTATACAATTGATGTATGTATGGATTGTGATAAGAGTTGTATGAGCCCCCAATAAAATGATTTTAAAAATCCAGCTTGCTGGATTATTTATTTAGCATTCCGATTGAAGAAGTGTGGTGAAAGGAGGCAAACCAAACACACACCTGTCCTGGTTCTAAAGCATGTGATATCCTCCTGTTTTGTTAGAACAACTGCCTCTTGGTCATTCTTATGTAACACCTGATGGGGTGGCCTTGCAGGTCCAAGTCCTGACAGTGAGCTACCCCAGTCTTCCAGAGCCGTAAAACCCTGCCTCCCTCCCTCTGGAGGGCATGGAGGTCACCCAGGACATGTCCTTAGTAAGTAGGTCGGACTCTTCAAAAGGCTGTGTGGCCTCCCTGAAGATGTCAGTCCCCTTCTGCAGTCACAGCACTGCCCAAAGAACCAGACTCACTGCCATCCAGTCAATTCTGAACCGTTGTGACTCTCTCTACATCACAGAGGAGAATTGCTCCTGTGGGTTTCCAAGACGATAACGCTATTGTGATGATTATTATTAGCTGGAATTGAATACATATATCATTCCATATTTTAATCACATCAAGTAGAAAGTACAATTGCTGCCACAATCTGTTTCCAAGCATTCTTTTTCTACATCCCCCACCTCCACTACTGTATCTTCCTCCCTCCAAACCCCTCGTTCCTCTTGCTGTCCCTCTAGATTTTTCGATCCTAGGTTTCATAGACCAAAGGCATATAACACAGCTTCAAGAGGGTGACCTCCATTGACACAACAGCTCTGTTATACACTTGAATATGAACAAACAAAACAATACAAACCAAAAATACTGAAGAAAAAAAATGAAACTAGATTCAGGTGCAGCCCACATCACAGGGGAGATCTACTGACAAAGTTTTAACTGTTCAGGTCAGATGTCTGCCTTTGATCTTCGCTACTCCTCTCCCCCAAGCACTCTGTTTAGCGACCACTCCTTTCCTTCCCTCGATTTTAGATAGGGGGAGTTCTCAAGAGGTTCATCTCCTAAGGAGTTCCACAAATGACGCTTGGGCTCCCACCGTCAGCCATCGCCTTCTGCACACCGGATTCTCACAATTCAGGCTCTGATCCGGATCCCTCCTTCCACCTCAGATTCTGTGGATTCCAACCCTTGAGTGACTGATGGTGGTGGGCTTCTTCCAGGTGGACTTGGTCGCCATCTCACTTAGCGAGCGATCATTCTTTGCGGAGTAGACAGCCTCTTCTTCCTCCTGCAATGCCTTAGGTACATTTTAAGTTAACGTGTCTTGGCGCAGACAATCGGCCCTGCAGTCAGGAGATGGAAAACACAGCAGTAAAGGGAATCCCCGGGCCAGGAAGCTCCATGTGGGGAGGTCTCACCTCCCACTGCATTTGTGTGGGAATGCCCTGACCCCACATCTGCTGGGAGAGATCATGGGCTCCTCTGAACACGACATGAGGATGCCTTGCCCCCGGGCTGTAGGAAAGCACGGGCCTTAGTGAGCATGGCAACAAACTGAGTGAGGATTGACGGCTGGCATAGAGACGTTGGGCAGTTCAGCTCGCCACTGATGGCCTGATGGGCCAAAGCAGTGTATGGAAGAGCACTGTCAGAGGAGCTACAGTTCAAAGCGCTCACCGACAGCCACAGGTGGGCCCATGGCTGACGTCCTCAGTTGTCCAAACTGGGGTGGGAGCAGGAAGTGGTGCAGGGAGAGCGAGCAACGAGGTAGAGCACAAAGCGTGAATGAGGGAACCCAGACCTGGCCATTGACCACCGTCACCACCTCCCCCTCCCGAAGCTGACGCCCCCTGCCTGGGGCTCAGCATTTTGCCCGGCCCCATCCTCTTGAGGGCAGCAGAATGAGTACGGGAGAGGGAGAGGGAGAGTCAGGTGGAGGTGGTCAGACAAGTGACAAGCTATTGCACCTGTGGTGTTCGGGGAAGCTTCTTGCCACTTGAGTGTTTCCTTCTTTGCTCCCTTGGTCCCCCCTTGCTCGTGGAGGAGTGCCAAATTGGGGCCTATGGCCCAAGTCATTAACAAAGCATGTACTCCCACCATCCTGGGCTCAGATGTAAATCATGTTCTGCATAAATAGAAGTAAAGATTTACAGGCCGCTCAACTCTCCAGCAGCGCCCACACAGAGCCCACAGCTTAGAGTAGCTGATCTGGGCAAAACAGAAAGGGCCAGAGAGAAGGGGGTGCCTTCCGAAGAGACAGAGACCCAGAGACTCAAAAACGCTATTGGAGAATTGACCATTCAAAAGCTCCTTAAAACTCTTTGATAGGTACCAGTAGGAAAGTCAGATAATGAGCTACAGCTTTGGTCAACCTGTGGAAGAAAATAAAGTTTGAGCAACTTTTGGGTGTTACTGCCCACTGCTTCAGGAGAAACATGTGGATTTCTTTTCTTTGATTAATTAATTTATTATTAATCATTTTATTAATTAATATCATTAATCATGGGGGGGGCTCTTACAGGTCCTTTAACAATCCACAATTCAATTGTATTAAGCACACTTGTACATATGTTGCCATCCTCATTTCCAAAATATTTTCTTTCTACTTGAGCCCTTGATATCAGCTCCTCTTTGCCCCCTCCTTCCCCATCCTCCTACTCTTGTGAATCCTTGATCAATTATATATTATAATTGTTATTTCATATCTTACACCGTCTGTTGTCTCACTTCACACACATTTCTATTATTTGTCCCACTCGGGGTGGGGGTGGGTGGGTGTTGGTAGGTTATATAGCCAACCTTGTGATGGGTTTCTCTTTTCCCCACCCCTCCCCTTCTCCCCCTCCCCTCATGATATTGCTATTCCCATTACTGTTCCTGAGGGTTTATCTGTCCTGGATCCCACGTGTCCGGAGTTCTTATCTGTACCAATGTACGTACTCCGGTCTAGCCAGATTTGTAAGGTAAAACTGGGTCAATAGTGGGAGGGGTGAGGGGGGGAAGGGGGCAAGGAAGCATTCAGGAACTAGAGGAATAATGTGTGTTCCATTCATGCTGTACTGCACCCTGGTTGAATTGTCCCTTCCTTGTGACCCTTCTGTGAGGGGATGTCCAATTGTCTACAGATGAACTTTGGGTCTGTTCTGACCCACCTTGTTCACATCGATATAATTGTTTGTTTTCAATCTTTTGATACCTGATACCTGATCCCATTGACACCTCATGATCACAGAGGCTGGTGTGCTTCTTCCATCTAGGCTTTGTTGCTTCTCTGCTACATGGCCGCTTGTTTAACTTTAAGCCTTTTAAGACCCCAGATGCTATATCTGCTGACAGCTGGGCACCATCCACTTTCTTCACCACATTTGCTTATGCACCCATTTTGTCTTCAGCGATCGTGTCGGGAAGGTGAGCATCAAAAAGTGCCAGGTTATTAGAACAAAGTGTTCTTGTGTTTAGGGGGTCCTTGAGTCGAGGCCCAAAGTCTGTCTACTCTCTTAATACTTAACATATAAATAAATGTACATTGACCAATATCCCTAACATTATAAATGAATATATTTGCATATATACATACAAGCCTCTATAAATAGCTGCTGCCTCCTATTTCTTTCCTCTATTTCCTTTCACCTTCCTCATGTCCCACTATCATGCTTGCCCTTCATTCGGCTCACAGTAATTCCTCTCAGATACATTACACTTGATCAAACCCCACCAGGCATTCTACACTCTCCTAGCCACCAATTTTAGATCTCTTGTTATTCCCTTGTCACTGAGTTTGTCGTCTCTCCACTCCTCTTCCACTTCTCCCCCCCCCACCCCCCCACGGAACGGCCAGTCCCATTGCTTTCCCCTCGGGATTGCTTATCCTGCCTGTTTTATATAGATAGACATCGAGAGAAAGGGGGCGGGGTGGGGGGTGGGGGGTGGGGAGGAAGACGAAGGAGAAAGCAAAACAAACAAAAAGCCTATAAATATTTCCAGGTCTGTCTGCTGACCCTTATGAATGTTTTTCAATTGAGTCTGATGAGGTGCCAAGCCCTGTCCCCCGAGTCAGAAGCCTATTTTCAGGATTTTGGGGAACTTTGTTACTTTGCTCTCTTTGCTGCCCAGTTGGGCTCCCTTCGTGTTTCACCCCCATGTGTGGGGCAGACTGGGCACACTGTCCTCACAGTGTCTCAAGTGCTGTCCCCTGTAGCACTTGAACATTGTGTCTCATGGTGGGGCCGGCCTCTCAGTACATTGGCTGTTCTGAGCAGGGATGTTGTCCCCAGGGCTTGGTGGGCCATGAAGAGGTTCTCTCTCTCTCTCTTCCCCTTAGTTTGACCCGTGTGGTCTGGACAGACCGGCCACTCTCCCTGGGCTACATTTTCAGTGCTGTCTTCTGTATCGCATTCTTATGGGGAGGGGGTCAACATAGCTCGGCTTGGATCTGGCCCGGTCATCCTCTCTGTTAGTTTGCTGCTCCATAGGGCTTTCTACTCCTGTAAAGAGTTGCACTCTCGGAAACTCACAAGGACAGTTCTGCCCTGCCCTATAGGGTCACTATGAGTTGGCACCGAATCGATGACAGTGAGAGTCTTTTTTGTTTGTTAGTTTTTAACCTATTGACCAGTGAGGAAGTACCTCTTGTCTCTGAGTAGACCCTGCTGGCCCCTTGGGTCTGAGGGGAGTGTGGGGAGCTGAGGTGACCCAGAATTCAGAGCCCTGTATGGAGACCAGACACGTCAGGTGGAAGTACAATACATTGGGCTCAGACCAAACAAGGAAGAGTACTAGTCTGATTGATCAGATTGTACCCTTATGTTTAATGACCTTGAATAGTTTCAAAGCCCTCTCTTCTTGCCATGTGACATTTTAGGAATGGAATCTTTGTGGGGAAAAGCCTACTGCAGGCCAAAATAGTGAAAGCGATGTCAAATATAATGTCTCTGCTAGAAACCCTGAGTAGACACCTGACCACATACCATGCTGTGTTAGATCGGGACAATGTGTTCTTATCATCCCTCTAGCTCTTTCTGAAGTAGCTCGGCTGGCATAGTGAGTTACGTGTTGGGATACAAACCCCAAGTTCAGCAATTTGAACCCACTAGCCACTGCAGGAGAAAGACAAAGCTTGTTGCTCCTGTACAAATCTACATCCAGGAAACTCACAGGGGCAGTTCTACTCCCCCGTGATTAGAATTAACAAATTATAGTGAGCCCTGTGTGCTTAGGACAGGTTTGCCTTCACATTGTTGATGCTGCAGCAGAGGTATTTACACAACCCCACCATTTACCACGTTATCATGTTCATGTTTGACATCTCTTTGCTTGCCCTGCTTTTGTCTATTGGTGACATCGTGTTCACTGCTGACAATGTTTCTCTGTCGTAGGACTATGACTCTAGATACTCTAATCACCCACCTACCGGGGACGGGGTGGGTTGTGAACCTTGAAAAGATGCAGGGTTTGGGAACTTGGGAAAAGCATCAGGTTGGGTAAGACCTTGGAATTGCCTAAAGTCAGGGCACAAGCTGACCCCATCTCTAGGTTGACCAAAGAAGTGCGAGCTTCTGTGGGTCTTTTTGAGTATTAGAAGGTACCCCACTTGGCACTGTGCCTGAGAGCACGCTGTCCTTTTGGACAACGAATGCCTATTAAAAGTGAGCAAAGAACAGCAGCAAGTTTTCAAGAAAGTGAAAGTCTCAGTGCCCATATGAAAGTGCTGGGTACAATACAAGAAGGGCCACGTGCCAACAAGGAACCCCCAGCACAGGCTAGCATGCTGCCAGAGCCACCTGCAAGAGAGGGCATAGCCTACTGCCAGAAGGTGCCGGATACACCAACAACCTAGTCAAGGTGTGGAAAACTCCCCCAGGGCAAAGCAACCAAGCGGTGTGGACGTGTGGATGATCATCATCCACTAGAGCTCTTAACCCTTATAACAGACAATTGGCCGACAGTCTGAGGTTAACTCCGGGAAGGACAAGGACACTCAGTGCAGGGAGAGGTCATGGACAATGTCTTGCGTGGGACAGCCCTGCAGCAGGACATCTGGGCCGGCCTCCGAACCTCAGATGCTGACCAGCTGTGCATGTATCAGCCCATTCTCCTCTCTTGGCACTGGGGAACTAGGAAGCACACACAGCAGCAGATTGAGAATGGTGCATCCAGAAGGGGAAGCTTCCCACGGGTTCATCCAGAAAGCAGGCAGCAGAGTGGCCATGCGGGCTGGAACGAGCCAAGCCAACAACACAGCACTGAGGTGTAGTATGTTAGGGACACAGAACAAAACCATCTTATGTGCTCAGGCCAATGCCCGAGGTGTCTGTCCACTGCTCTGAGCACGTACCTAAGGGAACCGCACCAGTGATGGGTTAGCAGGTATATTTTCAGGCATAGCTTCCCTGATGAGGTGAGCCACAGTGCTTCATGAAGCTTTGATGTTGATAAACTCAGTTCCCCCTGGGGCCTTTAGTCCCTGACATCAGACTCAGAACCCAAGTGACCCTCGAACTACGGGATGACAGACACCCCAGACTCCGAAAGCAAATCTGTCCGGTTTGTTGCCAGAACAAAATAGCCTGATCCTCTGAATGGCTCACGACCTGGTGCCAGAAGTAGAACCAGGTATTGCCTCTGGGTGTGGGCTGTCCTACCAGGATAGTTTATTGACTTTGTCCCTCCAGAGGTGGGGGAACCAATCTGTCCAATGGGGGACCGGCCCATCTTGCTCCATGGAGGAACTCCACAGGCAGGCTTAGTCTGGCCTGGAATGATGGCTGCAGCACCAGGGATGGAAGTGGGGCTCCAGCTCTAGTACACAACTAACCAGGCCACTTGACTCACGACCCTTCAGTTAACGGCCTGAGGCAGCATGGATGGGTGCCCTCAGCCAGGGAAAAATGCCTAGGAAAGGCAGCTGCTGTCTTCACCCCACAAATGGAAGCCACCAGTCCCTGGAGAGGGTCATCATACTTCGTAGAGTCGTGGGGCAGCGAAAAAGAGGAAGACCTTTGTGGTAGTTACATAATTTTGTGTCAACTTGAATAGTCAAGTGTAGGGGTGGACTCTAGCTTGTTGGTACCTTTTGTGGGCATGGCCTTCTCGTCAGGACGGTCGTGGGAACCTCCCTTCTCTTATCCTGTTAACAAGCCACAACTAGCCACGCTGAGGCCTGTGAGGGTCCTGGAGATTCTTCTACCACCATTGGGTCCACAAGACCTTGGACCCACTGGCCTGTGATCTTCCTGCATTTTGCATCACTGCATGTGACTGTGTGAGTCTGACGAGGGATTTATGGACTAGTATCGGACTTCTGAGCTGATCTTGGACTTACAGACTTGATCTAGACTGAGCTGGAATGTTTTCTTAATATACAATTACTCTTTGGTGTAAAGCCCTTTCTTCTACATATGTGAATGCCACTGGGTTTGTTTCTCTGGTCAAGCCGGCCTAACCCAACCTTCAACGAGAGAGATCGGCACAGTGGCTGCGTCCTGGGGCTCAAACACAAGAGCAATGGTGAGGATGGCACAGGATCAGGACAGTGTTTAGCGCTATTGTCACCATGAGCCGGAACTGACTCACAATAGCCACAAGCCTCTGCTTGCCTGGCTGCTTCAGTAAATCGAACCCGTCCTTGTGGCTCCACACAGCATCAGAGTGGAGAGGAGAAGACATCTAGAACTAAGCTTCCACCATGTTCCTACCGCAGCCAGGAGCCTGACAGGGTGGGGCTTGCACTCTTTAGTGACCCTTAACACCTGCCCTTTTCCCTGCCCTCACCATAGGGATGCATCACTAGGCTCTGGTTGGGTACAGCCAATCGTGACTATGAACACAATAGTGGAGAAGGTGAGGAGAGGTATTTCGTGCCCTGGTGTCTTTGCTGGGCACAGTTTGACAGAATGGGTGTCCTCAGCTATTGGCCACAGCTCCTGCCCAAGGGCCTTGTACACTCACAGCTCCCCATGGGTCCTGTGTAGGCCTTTTGCTGCCCTCCAGACCAAGGAAGGGACAGTTGAAACAATGTCTGGGCCCTCCTCACTCAAGTACTCCCTCAACACAAGAATACTTTCTTCTTGTAAATTGGCATTCTATGATGCTCACCTTCCCGACACAACCGCTGAAGACAAAGCG
>NW_022105908.1:7931859-7936043 GCF_000313985.2 Echinops telfairi | reverse complement strand
AGTCTGCCTTCAGCATTCCCTGGGGACCTTGCTGCTCCATTCCCTTGCTGTTCCGCTGCACTCCCCCAGTGCTTTGCCTCTGTGTGGCGGGATCAGATTGGGTGCAATTCCCACACTGTGTCTCTGGTGCTGTCCCCTGCAGTGAGGGGCATTATGTCTCATAGTGGGGCTGGCCATTTGGTCCTCTCTGTGAACTGGCTGCTCTAATTGGGTTCTAATTGGGTTCATCGTCCTCATGGCCTGGTGGGCCAGGATGACTTCACAACTTCTTGTAAACACCTTTCCCCCCTTGATTCTTGCTAAGTTAACTATTTGAAAAATTGGCTCTCCTTGACTTGATGATTCAGGTTTTGCTGTGTGCAGGGCTTTGGGGCACATTCCATTTGGCAAATTAGTCTACTCATGTCTAAGCCTGATTCTCCGTACCCAACGATAATCTGAACTTGATATTCTACTCAGAATAATTTGACCTGGGATGCCTGTGTTCAAGGGCTGCTTTCTTGGGGCTAGTATGGGCTGAGTGTCTTCCAAGATGTTGTAGAGAGGGCAACGCCCACCTGAGTCACCCTCAACCTCATCTGCATGGAAAAAATTTCCCTGCAGCAGCTGCCCAAAGCCACGACCCTTACACCAGGCTCCAGCCTGCATTAAAAGATTTTTGAGCCATCCCAGGGGCTTTGGCTGGGAATGGGTCCAGCCCCCAAGGAGGTTGCTTGAGGTAGAGGTTCCAGGGCCCCCGTTGAGCGCATAATCTGTGCTGGGTGATCAGAGGGACCCAGCTCTAGCTGGGTAAACACCAAAGTCTAGGCCTATGCACCTCTTCCAGGTCTTCGCCTGGTCTTACCAAGGAATCCTGGGGCCGTGCTGTGTTGTCCTTGAAGGTGGGGTGCTCATTCTGCAGGCCAGTGTGTTAGAGAGGACCATGGTCTAGGGGAGAGGGCGGGTTGGGACAACAGTCCCCTGACAAAGAGGACAATACACAGCTGTTCTCACAGTCTGTCCCGTACTGTGTTGATGGATGAGTGTGGACAGGAGCCTGTGCAGTGGCAGGTGAGCTCCCGAGGACAGGGATCAGCCAGGGTAACACGTCTGGTTGCCCTCTCTGCAACACAAGAGGATAAGTGAAAGGTCGAAAAGCCACCCAAGGGCTGGCGGAAGGTGGGAGACACTGCCTTCTGATAGGAGAGGGGGCATAGAGATGCCCCTTGGTGGTGGTGAAGGGGGGATACATACAAGCTCAGAGAAAATGAAGGCAGGGCTTTGACAGGATCAGAGGTATCCCTGTGGGTCCTTCAGGCCACTTCCCACCCCCTGACTCTGCCGGGCCTGCCTAATGCCATGTGTGGGACAACCCGAAATAGACCATCACAATGAGGTGGCAGAGGACTCTGGATCTGGTTCCACCCACGGACTCTCATCCACAGCCCATCCAAGGCCTTGGGAAAGGCTTTGGAAAGAGGTCCACAGAGTCATACACGTATATTTAATTTGTATCTCTTTTCTTAAAGAAGGCGCCTGGGAATCACTGTAGATTGGATCCATCCCTGCCTAGATACAGCACACATGTGCACCTGTGCTCCTGTGACCTGTGGTGCCTGCCATCCAAAGCAACTTCTGCCCTCCCACCCCACCCAGGGAGGCCAGCCACAGCCAAGGGCCTCCCAGCACCGTGCAGGAATGCCAGAGGGCTTTGGGCACCAATGGTCTTTGAAGCCCATGGTCAGATAAAGACTAATTGGGCTCCACCAACTAGAGAACAGCCCGGAGGGAGAAGAAGACCTGCTTGAACGGAGGTGGGAGCAGACGCCGGCCCTAGCCTGGACCTGTCCACGAGGTGACCCACACCCGACTCTCTGACTCTTGTCCACACCCCTAAGCCCACTGAAGTAGTCCTCTGCCTAGCAGCTCTAGGGCCCACCTGGCTGGTGAGGGCTCACTGGCAAGGGGCCCCACCTAGCACATTCAGTGACGGGGTGGAGAGAACACGTTTATCGTGATGCTGAGAACCACGAGCTTATGTGCATCACCCCACTGTCAGTGCCACGGCCAGCAAGGTGTGGCTGCCCCATTTTATAGACGAGGAACCTGAGGCTTAGTGACTGAGGGAGTGAGCGTGCGGCACCAAGCGAGGCATCTCCTTTCATCCTGAGTCACTTGGGAGGCAGCCTAGCATGGGATGTGTCAGGGGCCGGCAGAGGGCTTTCTGGGGAATTCTCGTGGTGGCCAGAGTGGTGGCAGGGCCCTCTGTCTGCTCCCCCAAGGTCCCCTGGGGTCAGGACCCTGCTGGCCTTGTGGAGCTTCCCCAGAGGCTGGGTCCCAAAGGGCAGGGGAGACCGGAGTCCCCTCACATGATGCCCCGTGCTCCCATGAAGGAGAGGCAGCTGACCAGCAAGTCCGGGCTGGCCACATTACTGATTGTTAGCGTGACCAAACCTGGCCTTGGGCCAAACCTAGGTCCCCACCCCCACAGTGGAGGCTGGGATTCGACTCTGGTCCCAAGGAACGGGGAGGGCAGCAAGCTCCCACTGCACAGTGGTCTTGACCCACGACTTACCTTGGTCCCTGCACTGGAGACCCTCCAAACCCTGACCAGACCTCACTGGGGCCCTCAGTACAGCAGGCTGGATGTCCTCGGCCTGTCTCTGTGTACACGGGTGACCCCGGAGCCCCGGGCTGGGAGAATCCAGGTCCAGGCAGCCTGTTTGAATACCCTCTCAAGAAACTGGAAGATGGATGTGTGCTTTTTGGCACCACTTTAAAGCTTTCAGAGTCCTGGTGGTATGATGGTTACGCATTAGGCTGCTAACTACCAGGTCAGCAGTTCGAAACCACCAGCCGCTCCTTGGGAGAAAGACAGGGCGTACTACTATGGGACAGAGTCACAGCCTCTGAAACTCACAGGAGCAATTCCACCCCAGTCCTGCAGAGTCCCTGTGAGGCGGCATCCAGTTGGTGGCAGTGAATTTGGTTTTGTTGTTGTTGGCTTAATTCAAAAAGCTTTAAGGGCTCTTCCTAATAGGGGCTGGCAGGGATGCTGTTTCCCAAAGGCCTCATAGGTGCCTGCCTCAGCAGTGGGATGTCTCTTCAAGACACCCCCTCCCTCCTGAACGTCTAGAAAATCCTTTTCCTTCCTCATGCCTGATGGGACCCACAGAGTGGGGCTGGGGGAGGTCTCCTGATGCCGGACGGGCTTTGCCAGGTGCCCATTGTGGAGCTGCCCCACCCAATCCTTCCCCCTGTAGCTGCCCACACTGACTCACCCCACCCAGCCTCCTACTCGCTAGGCCCCAAAGCCTGATGAGGAGGTATGGAGGCATCTATAAAAGGCTGCCTCGAGTCAGGCTCAGCATTTAGCGTGACTGCCGCCTGCTGCTTCACTATGCTGGGAGGCCTGGGGAAGCTGGCTGCCGAGGGCCTGGCCCACCGCACGGAGAAGGCCACGGAGGAAGTTGGTAAGGCCACTGTGGTTTCTTCCACTGGGAGGGTCTCCTCAGCCCAGGTGGGAGCACACACACACTGGCTCCCCTAAAGCTGGCCTGACAACAGGTAGAGTGGTTTGGGGCCCCCTTTGCCCATTTGGAGCCTGACCAGTAGTCCTCCTGCTGTCAATGGAGGTGGGGCCTTCAGGGAGAGGAAGGCCGAGCATGGGGCTTGGCTTGGCCTGCCCCAGAGTCCTGTGGTTGGGGGGGACTCTGAGGTCAAGGGAGGGCCCAGGAGAGGCTGCTGGGGGCGCAGCAGGCCTCCAAGGTCCTGACCTCCACGTCAAAGCAGCCTCCTCTGAATGTCCTCTGAAGAAAGTGGAAGGTGGATTTTTATTTTTACCATCATTTTAAGGCTTTAAAGACTTCTCCACTGAACAGTTGCCAGAGTCAGTCTCCAGAGTTTGTACGAAGGATATTTGCAGTTTTCTCAAATCCCAAGAAATCTGTTTTGATAGAGTTTAATCCTGTCTGTGCTTCTGCAAACACGTCTGTATTTCAGTTGGTGGCACTGCAGCTGGGGTGGGTCACCAGATTCCATCTTTCGCTCACCCCCGAGGTGGGCATTTCTCCCATCTTAGAGAGGAGGGAGCCCAGATCTTCTGACTGCAAATGGTTCCTTTCTAGCTCACCGCCACCCAAACGCTGAGCCCTCTCAGGTGCGCAGGGAGGTTGCTCTTAGGAGAGGAATTGCTTTAGGGCACT
>NW_022105908.1:7924425-7931352 GCF_000313985.2 Echinops telfairi | reverse complement strand
AGTTCAAACCCTGACCTGGTATTTCCAGTTGGTATACAATTATCTATGTTGATCTAAGGCCCCTGACCACACTGGCCTGTACAATTCCCTCTAGATAACCCTCTCTGTGGAATGTGACAAAAGACTATGTGGCCACCTGTTGCAACAAAATATGTAATATAGAAATGTATACATTTTTATAAATGTCATTGTAGATGAAAACATAGGAGGGCCAGTCCAAAAGTAGTGCTATTCAGTCTGCAGTTTGTATTCCTCAGCTTTCCCCCCAACACACTGTGTGTGACCCTGTCTCTGCCCTCGGCACATGGCGCCCACCAGCTCTCTCTGCACTGTCACTGTGTCTGGCTTGTTGGCAGACCTGCCAACAGAAATCCCATCAAAACCGTGGCTCCTCAGGGAATCTGCTGGGCAAGTTCAGTTTAAGGCAGAGAGGTCAGCTCAGCAGGTTATAGTGACTGGACTTGGGGAGGCCTAAGAGTTCATCTTGATAGATTTTCCTCGAAGGACACTGGGAAATCCTGGGGGGCTGTTATGGTGAAGTTTTAAGGATGTTGAAAACTACAAATGAGAAAAAGCTCAGGATTCTCTCATCCCCACCCCATCAGGACAATGTTTCTTCTCCCAGCGTGGCACCCATTGCCCAGGGGGATCTCCCTGGGAAGGCGTACCCTGTCAGCCCCCAGCCCTGCTCCTGCTCTTCAGAATGCTCTTTATTTCTCCAACCCAAAGGCCCTTGCAAGGGAACGTCCTCACCAGTGGTAACATACTCGTGGTGTTGTGGTGTCAATCCAAGAGGGTAGACATCTTTTGGGGGTAGGTTTAGAGACATGGAAATGCAAGGTTATGTCAACCAAGACTAGCCTCTTATTTTGATAATTTTTATTTAATAAAGGTGTCTGATTTTGTAACAATACTTTTGGATTTACCCTGGTGTTTACATGTGTATTTATGTATGCTGAGGGTAGAACTATGTAAAAAGCAAGCATTTTGCATGGGAAAAGGATTTAGATAGAAACGCATGACATTATTAAATTGTTAGAAGATAAAATAGAAGAGTTTGTGTTGACCTTGGAGTTGGGAAGGCCTGTTTTTTGTTTTTTTTTAACAATTTCAGAAAACAGGAAATAGTAGGCAAATTTAACACTATAAAACTTCCCCCCTTTTTTCCATATTAAGGAACATGGCATAAACCAAGCCAAAAGAAGATCCCAACAGACAGGAGGAATATATATATATATTCTATATATATTAGATAAATGACAAAGGGCTGATGGTTTGACTTACATATGGCTAAGTAAAATAATCTAAGGAACCCTGGTTACCCGCTGCGCTGCATTTGGAAGCCATTAGGCACACTAAGGGAGACAGGCAAGGCTTCCTGCACCTGTCATGACTTCCAACCTGGGAAACCCGAAGGGGCAGTTCTACTCTGTCCTACAGGGTTGCTATGGGTCAGAATTCACTTAGTGGCAGTGGGTAGGGTAAACGAAAATCTAACAATTCAATGTAAAAATGGTCAAAAGATGCAAACAGATTTTTTTTTTACAAAAATAGGAAGGATAAGAAGTGAACATCTCAACCAGTAGAAACCCAAGCCCTGTCAGAATTAACATTTTATAAATGTAATTATAGAATTTAAAACATACGAGGGGAAGGGAAGTTAAAAAAAAAAGTAGTGCTACTCGGTTTATGGTTCATATCCATACAGGTCTCCTCCCAACAAAATGTGTGTGACCCTGTTTCTGCCATCAGTGAATGGCTGACACGCAGTGGATGGAAGACCTGCGAGTTCTTGGAGGGGTTGGTGGGGAGGGGAACTAAATTTGATTTCACTGGGACAAGAGCTCAGTTGCCATTCCCCTAGTCTCCTCCAGGGGGTGCTTCGAGAGCTCAGTTGCTATTCCCCTAGTCTCCTCCAGGGGGTGCTTCGGGAAGGCAGCCCCACCCACAGGTACTCAAGTTGAGACTTGATTTGAAATGTATTCTGCTCACCTGCACATCGCCCTCTTTCCTTTTGATAGCGATTGCAGATGCCTTGAAGAAAGCCCAGGACACAGGGGACAAAGTGGTGAAGGAAGCCACTGAGACGGTGACCAACACAGTCTCAAATGCTGTCACGCACGCCGTGGAGGGGCTGGGCAAATTGGGACAGTGAGCACACCGGCCCCTGCCACTACACGTCCTGAATTGCAATAAAAGCCACAACATATGTACACCGCCTCCTGGTCTTATTCCTACTTGGATGAAAAATTAGGCAGAATCATATTCAGTGACAACAATGGCCATCTACCTCCTCTGCCCTGCTAGGAAGGAGGCCAGCAGCTCAAGCACTGAGTAGCAGCATTTATAAGGGCTCCCAGGCTTCATCAGATGGTCTCTCCCATTAAGTTTTCCCATGTCTTAAAGAAATAGAGCTCTTAAAGAAATGTTAGTGTAATACATTTTCCCAGGTACTACGTGAAGCCACCGTATTTGAAGGATGCATTCAAGGGGGACCACCTTTTGGCTTACGTGTTTTCCTTGAAATGTCCTTGCAGGAGCCAAGAAAGATAACTCACTGACTTGATTGAGAGTTCAGGTAGGGTGGCAGACTCCTTGAGCTGCTTCATCTTCTCGAAGAGGCTTCAGGCAAAGATTTCTGCTGGCTAGTTACAGAATGAGGTCAAGAGGACCCGAGTCCACCTCTTCCTGGTGGTTGAAGCCATGTTGTCACTTAGAGCCAGTGTTAGACCTAATCATTAGTAAGGGTGGCAGTGGGTAAGAATGTTTCACTGTCTCTCCTTGCCAACAGACAAGTTGATACCAAGAGAAACATGTTGAAATAGTATTTCATACACACTATTTGAATTTAAAATGAAATTATTTATAAAGATAAGACACCCTCTCTCTTGCTGGAAGCAGAATTTCATAGATTTTTTTTTATTCTGAGGAACTGCCCTCCCATTTCTGAACAGCCCAGAGATATCCGATGTCCTGGTTCTGGAATATGTTCCATGGTCCAGCCAGATTGGGACCATATGTCTCGGTTCAGTTCCTGACGACCATTTAATATCCCAACTTCAAACCCAAGCTCAAAAGTATGTGGTCACAGGAGATGCAATCTTCTGATTGGACATTAGTCTCAGATACATATACAGGTACATACAGGTGCTCAAAGGCATGTGACTGGTTTCTAATAGCAAGAGATGGGAAAGATCCTAAAATGTCCTCCAGAAATCACTCAGGTGGCAAGTTTTGCTCTGCTTGGTTGGCAGATCTACTCTGCACAGAGGCAGATCTACTCTGTCCTACAGAGTCACTATGAGTAGGAATCCCCTCTGATAACCTAGAGAGTAAATCGACTCCCGGTGCCCTCATTTCTTTTATGACATATCTCCATGATGTCTTAATTGAAAAGAAAATCAAAACAGATCTTTTACAAAATGGGGCGGGGTGGGGGAAATGTGTCAGCCTATTCAAGACTGTTTCCCAGTTAAGTAACACTTGTTACTTGGGACAAATAAAGGAAGAACATTTAGGAACGCCCAGCGGCTTAATATCACCGGTATCTCTGGGAGCACAAGCAGGGAATTTTCTCACTGAGGGGGGCTAGGCCAGCTCAGGCTGCGGAATTTGTATTGGAAGTTGCCTCTGAACAGTCATGGACAGTGGGCCCACGTGTTTTCTTAGATTCGGTTTTGAAAAGGCAACAAAACAACCCATTTCTTCACCAGAGTTGGAGAAGCAATTCTCGAGTTCCTTTAACTTCACCTTGTGGCCAAAGCTTATTAGTGATCACCAGGGGAGAGAGAGGGGAAGAAAGGGGTGGGGTGGGCAGGGCACGGAGGGTTATTGTTTATGGAACACTGAGTTTTGCTGACTTCCATCTCTCACTATCTTTCCATCTGGGCTCTTCCACAAGAGGTGTGGAATCCATCTCAAACCCTATGTGTTTAAAAAACAAAACAAAACGATGCCTCTCCTCCATAAAAGCAGTGGGGAAACCGGCAAAAAGCATTCGAATCAACTTGTTCAGATGCCTGGGAATTCACCAAAGGTTTGCAGTCATCTGGGACGTGTTTGTTTAAAACCAACAAAGTGGCCGCATCTGGAGAACAGTAAGCTGAGTGGAATTCACCGCCCCATCCCGTTCCTCTGGCCTGGAAAAGAACTGCCTCATCAAACACATTAACATATTTTTAAATGGAGAGGAAATGTTTTGAGAACGATGAAGGCAATGCATGTACAAATGTGCTTTCCACAGTTGATGTATGTATGGATTGTGACAAGAGTTGTATGCACCCCTAATAAAATGATTTAAAAAATGCACCCCCCCAAAATTAAAAAATCAAAACAAAACCTCAATATCATTAACCATCAGATAGATACAAATAAAACCCACCATGAGACATTATTTTAACTCCACTGGATGGATAGGGGTAAAACAAACAAAACCAAACCAGGGAAAAATGTTGGTAAAGATACGGGGAAATTGGATCCATAATCCATTAGCAAAAAAAACGAAAACCAGGCTCTTAGTTTTTGGGTTTTTAAAAAAAATCATTTTATTGGGGACTCATACAACTCTTATCACAATCCATACATACATCAATTGTATAAAGCACATTTGTACATTCGTTCTGCTCATCCTTCTCAAAACATTTGCTCTCCTATTTTTTGGTTTTTATCAACTAGTCAATTTCAATTCCTAGCGACTCCACAGGTCAGGATTGAGCTGCCTGCCCTGTGGGGTCTCAGACTATGAGCCTCTGCAGTCTTAGAAAACCTCATCTTTTCTTGCTGTGGGGCTGCTGGTTTTGAATTGCTGACCAGAAAATAACAAGCGCTGGTGAAGATTCTGAGAGAGTGGGGGATGCAAAATAGGGCAAGTATTGTAGAAAACAGTATGACAATCTCTCAAAAAAAAATGAATAAAACCCTGCAAAACAGAACTACTGCAGGACCCAGCAATTCCGCTGTTAGGTTACAGCCTACACTTGACAGCAGAGGCTCAAATAGATATTGTATATGAATGTTCGCTGCGGCACTATTTACAAGAACCCAAATGTAGAGACAACATGAATGGTCACCAGTGGATGAATGGGCATAGAATGTGGTCCACACATCCAATGAAATACTATTGGCAGCAAGAGGAAGGAAATCTTGATCTAGGCTACAATATGGAGAGAATTGGAAGCTACTATGCTGAGTGAAATAAGTCAATTACAAAAGGACAAATATTTTATGACCTCACTTATATAAAAAGACAAAGGCAAATACATATAAACCAAAGTTTATTAGAGGTTCCCAGGGTAGGAAGAGAGGGAGAAAAAGCATGCTTACTCTTTAAGGAACACTGAGTGATAGGAAAAAAGATATGCATTACGAGGAGGGTTACCCAGCTGATTCATGTAACTACTGTCAAAAAGTTGCATGTTGTCATGAATCAAATTGTATCCCTGCACTTCTGAAGAACCTCAACTTGGCTGGGCCATGATCCTCAGTACTTTTGGTAATTATCTAATGATGCAATTACTCATCCTCCACGATCCGATCTACTGTGATCAGCCAATCCGTGGTAATCAATTAGGTAACTAGAGTGAGATGCCTAATCAGGTCACAGCCTTTATCAGGTAGGTCACAGCCCTGATCCATTCATGGGTTCGTTCCCTGTGGGGTGGGCCTGCACCCACTTATAAGAGATCAGAAGATTTAGAAGAAATCAGGGCCCCGCACTCGCTGGCTCTGGGTTCGACTGAGAAGAAATGAGGGCCCGCACTCGCTGGCTCTGGGTTCGACTGAGAAGAAATCAGGACCCGCACTCGCTGGCTCGGGGTTCGACTGAGAAGAAATCAGGGCCCGCACTCGCTGGCTCGGGGTTCGACTGCAACGTCTGTCTTCCTTCCCGCCCAGCGAGCGTTCTCAGCTTCTCCCTTCAGGCCCTGCTGCTCTGCCGTCTGACGAGGCCGAATCCGCCCGGCCGAGCCCTCGCTTTCCTCTTCCTCGCGCTGCTCTCTCAGGCCGCCTGGGTGTTTCTGCTCAAGGTCACCACAACCCTCTTTAAAAGTTCCGCCGGAAAAGAGAAGACGCTTCCCGGGCTCTGTGGGCCATTACCTCACGTGAGTACTGACCCGCGGGGCCGGGGCCGGGGCGGCCGGGCTCCCCCGGTTGGGCCCCGACGGGCGTCCCCGACGGGCGTCGGCGGCGACACGGCGTCGTCGTCGCGGGGGCTGCGCCGGGGGCCCTTGGGGGGCTCTCGAAGCTCAGCGGAGCCCGAGGCGCCACGGTTGGGGTCAGGGGGTGTGTGTGCGTGCCGCGGGGAGGGCGCGGGGGTCTCGCCGTCGGGGGTCGCAGTCGCCACCTGGCGGCGCGTGTGATTGCTGTTTCCGGAGCTTGTCGGGGCTGGGGAAAAAAAAAAAAAAGGAAGAAGGGCCATGAGTCAAGTGCATTCTTGGGACCCATGGTCCTTATGCTGGGAACCTTCTGGATTCAGGGAAGATTGATGTCAAGATAGATGGAGGTCTCTAAGGGCCACCAAGCCCACATATGTTCAAAGGAGACCAGGACCTTCCAACAGAGAGAGAAAACTTTGTCCTAAAGTTGATGCTATGAATTCAGATATTTAGTCTCTTAAATTCTTAGAGAAGATAATTTTCTTTTCTTTTTTTCCCCAAAGTATTTAAATAATTTTATTGGGGACTCGTACAACTGTTTTACTAATCCATACATCCATCGTGTCAAGCACATTTGTACATTTGTTGCCAGCATCATTTTCAAAACATTTCCTTTCTACTTGAGCCCTTGGTAGCATCTTCTCATTTCTTTTTTGTCTGTCCCCCAGGGAGGAGGTCACATATAGATCCTTGTAATCGGTTCCCTCTTTCCAACCCACTCTCCCTCTACCCTCCCAGCAATGCCACTCACACCACTGGTCCTGAAGGGATCATC
>NW_022105908.1:7922697-7923863 GCF_000313985.2 Echinops telfairi | reverse complement strand
TTCTTGCTAAAGCTAGATAACAAAGATGTATACTGAAAGAGTTGGCCAAAGTTGTTGATAGGTATATTTTTACAAAAAAATTAAAAGGTCGTTGCTAAGGTTGCTTGCACCCACTCAAACATGTCCTTGCTTTGGAAGTTTACAATGAGGGTTTCATGAGGCATCCCAGTCCACTGGTCTGATAATGTGTTGATCCTATCTCCTCGTGTATTCAGTAGTATCAGGGGCCTCAAAAGCTTGCAAGTGGCCAGCCAAGGCCCATGACTTGTCTCCACTCACCAGGAGTCACAGCAGACGAAAAGTCAAGAAAAGGAAGAAGAGATAAACATGGGCTCATGGTCTCTGTGAACAACTGCCTCCTTTGCCATGGACCTGAAGAAATGGATGGTGCCTGATTACCGAATATTTTGATTCAAAAGTCCACAGAAACATCCCCGTCAAAAGGGGGATGGGGATACAGATCAGATTTTCAAATTTTCGTGGACATCAGGCTTTGCGGAAGAATCCCTGAAACTATTGCCCTGAGATCATCTTTAAACCAAAAACATCCCCTGAAGTCTTCTGAAAACTAAGCAATAGTTTAGGGTCATCAGTGAAGAATGTCTTCCTTGAGCATTATGTTGTTTTATGAGAGCAAGCTAGATGTGGATGGCATCAGCAATAGTAATGGTAGGATTAGACAGGAACCTCTGGGGAGAGGATTCATGTTGATGGGGAGGAGGGTGAGGATGGTTGTAAGATCGAAGACTGTAGTCAATGTGACTGAGTGTGCATGTAGAAACTGTTGACTTGGTCTAGGTTTTGCTGTACACACATATACACACACACACATTGAAGGCTGTAAATGTCACTGAGTGTGCATGTAGAAACTGTTGACTTGGTCTAGGTTTTGCTGTACACACACACACACACACTGTTGACTTGGTCTAGGTTTTGCTGTACACACACACACACACAAAATCATGGTCTAGGTTTTGCTGTACACACACACACACACACACACTCATGATCATGGTCTAGGTTTTGCTGTACACACACACACACAATCATGGTCTAGGTTTTGCTGTACACACACACACACACACACACACACACACACACACACACACACACACTCATGTTGAAACCAGCAGCTCCCTGAGGGGTAGAAGGAGGTTGGAGTTCCT
>NW_022105908.1:7919383-7921188 GCF_000313985.2 Echinops telfairi | reverse complement strand
ATATACAGGTTAAGTGTGCATCAAGAAAACATCCCAACCCAGTGCTGCCCAAGCCCACAAGTCCACCATTAACCCATATGTCCAACACCAGTCCACAAAGTCCTCCATCTCACAAAACAGAAGCAATGATGCCAACTACAGGAGGAAAGCGAGTCAGTGAATGTGTAAATATCTCAGTGCTGGCAGGGGTCTCCACACGGCTGCTCCAGCACCCAGGGTTGCATCGGGGTAGGTCCATGCGGTTTCTCCTCAGGGATGTCTTGCAGGAAGTGAGTCTTGCCAGCTAAAGCAAGGAACTAGTAAGGCAGCTGCATCCTGGTCCGACCATCAGAAAGCAAGAGACCCGAGAACTAGAAAGGCGAAGCTCTCCGAGCCATTTATCCCTGTGCCCTTCAATTAACCCCACATATGTTTATCGACCAGGTTGGCATGATAAACTAACTACCTCATCACTCCGCAGGTCTGGGACTGAACTCACCCCAGTGGTAGAATGATCAACCATTTAAGACCAAAAGGGTAGTATTTCCCAACCACAAAGTTCAGAGGGCCAGGACAGGAGAAAAGGAAACCGGAAACCCAGAAAGAAAGTGGAATTCCTGATGGTACATTGAGGGGACTGCAGTGGAGGAGATGAGCCAAAGGATTGTAACTGATGTAAAACCGGTGATCTGCTGGCTAACCTTCACCTCATTCATACTAACACGTTTTTAAGCAAGGCTATCGTGGCTGTTGTGGAATTCTGAAGGGGGACCCTTGATACCTTTCTGAAAGCAAAGGACAGTCATGGGACTTTTGTTTTAAGACAACTGAAAACTGCGCTGGCGAGGAAAGGGGCCAGGAAAGAGGAATTATTATTTCATCACAATGCACTTAAAAAGAACATTTCATGTGGCTGGGGAGATTAGTCTTCCATTCAACAATATAACACATCGTTTCATGTCATTCATTGCACGCCCCACAATGGTAGCAGCATTTAGACCACCCTGTTTCCTAAACCATCATGACTTTGTTGGTGGGCAAAGGCTGCCCTTTTGGTCTCAAAGGGTCGATTAATCTCAGGGTACATACCTCCCTATGTTACTGTCCCTCCTTACGGATTTATTGTTTGATTGAAAATCCAGTCATGGGAGTGAGGTCCTTTCCAAACCTGAAGGATGACTAAGGTTATGGTCCCGGGGTTCCGTCAGTCTCTATGCAACCAGTAAGCTTGGGCATAGTTAGGGATTTTTCCCTTCTTTGTCTACATCGCCACCATCCACACCGTGACCTTCTGATGTCACCCTATTCAGAGTAGTTTGTAGTGGTAACCAGTGCCATTCAGTTCTCCTGGTCTCACGGGTCACAGAGACTGATGTTTGAGGGGCCCATTTGTCCAGTGGACGATTGTTTTAGTGTGTCTTCAATGGTGCTCCCTGGGTGACATTTCATAGTGGCCCTATCGGACAGGAGAGACCTGCCCTGGTGGGTTCCTGAGGTTGTACTTGTTTACATCTTCCTCCCGAGGTAGTATCGGACTGCTGATTTTGCAGTTAGCAGCCCAGTGGGTAACCACTACATCACCAAAGACCAAAACAAACACCCCCAAACCAAACTCACTGCCACCGAGTCAATGCTGACCCATAACGACACCATAGGACAGGCTAGAACTGCCCCTATGGGTTTCCAAGATGGTACGTGTTCTCAGGAGCAGAAGGTTCGGTCTTTCTCCTGGGGAGCAGCTGGTGATTTTGAACGGCTGACTGTGCCATTAGTAGCCTAATGCTTAACCTTGACACCACCTGAGTACCTACTCTGCCACCAGGACT
>NW_022105908.1:7914495-7918384 GCF_000313985.2 Echinops telfairi | reverse complement strand
AGTAAGGAGGCCTGGTAGTGCGGTGGTTAAGTACTTGATTTCTAACTGAAAGTTTGGGAGATGGCGTGGCATGCTTCCATGAAGATTGATGGCCTTGGAAACCCTATGGGGGAGTATTATTTTGTCTTACATGGGCACTGAATTGGGATCCATTTGACAGCAGGGAGTTTTGGTTTGGGTGTCAGAGTGATTAAGCACTTGAGTGATAATCAGTTACTATGGCGCTTGTGATATAATGCTAGACTTTATATATGCCGTGGCTACCGTATCATTTTCTAAGGGCATTACCTGCTCATGAAAAGGCATAGGATGAAATTAAGCGCAGGCTCTAGTAGAGGGTATAAATTAGGCCATGCTCTTTGATGCTTTTCTTGGTTCCTGTTACTTTTAATGGATGTAGGGAATGATACATTACGGCTGAGAGGGGAAAGATACTGCTGCAGTGGCCTGGCTGATTAAGATTAGTAGGAGCCCAATACCTACTGGAACCATCTTGCCAGAGACCCCAGGTAATATGGGCATAAATAAGAAATAATCCAGAGGTGGAGAACAGATTATTATACTTGGGATTTATTTAAGGGGTGATGGGTTTAACTCTGAAGGACAATTAGTTCTTATGACATGGCTGTGTCTGATGCTTGACCTCACGAAGAGATCATTGAAGATATGGGTGCTTTAGCAAAGTGTGGTGAAGAAACCAGATGGTGTCCAGCTATCAGAAAGAATAGGGATCTTAAAGGCTTGTATTCAAACAAGCAGCCATCTAAGTGAGGAGTCAACTGAGTCCACGTGGAAGGAGCACACCAGCCTGTGTGATCCAAGGAGCGTAAATAACATAAAGGAGGGAATAGCATTAGATCTTAAATTGTGACACCTGGTTTGCAGAAGGCCATGGATGACAGTGGAAGTCCAAAATCCATTTGCAGGGTCCACACATGGGTTTAGTCCCTGGTGAATCCCCTCTGATCACAGGGATGTGAATAGCCGTGTTACAATTGATGTATGTGTGGATTGTGATAAGAGTTGTATGAGCCCCTAATAAAATGATTTTAAATAAAGTTAAAAAAAATAGCCATGTTATCAGACAGATATCATTGTAAAGTTGATTATGGTAGATGTAGTTAAGTCAAAACGTAATCGCTTATCATTTGATTTCCCTTTTGACCCATTTTAAAGCTGTTTCAGTTTAAAAAAAAGTGATGGGGGAAATAACACGTGGATTAAGTCCCTGGTGAATACCTTCTGACCATGAGATCAGGGATGTGAATAGCCTTGCTAGCATGCAAAATGCATTGTAAAGTGGATTGTTGTAGATGCATTTAAAATTTAGCGCCCTATCATTTGATCTTCCTGATGATCCATTTACATTTTACTTTTTAATGTTTTCTTTCTTTTCAATTGAAGTTTTCATATTCATGTTAGTTTTATTAAATTGTCTTTCTGTATATGAAATCCAGGATAGGTAAGTCTATAGACAGTAACTGGATTAATGGTTCTTTGGGGGTATGGTAGGAGAGGTTGGGGGAAATGGGAGGCTAAATTATGGTGAGTATAAAATTGAAGAAAATGTTCTTAATCTGACTGAGGTGATGATTGTACAACTCTTCTTGATATGATTGAATTATATGATATGCAAATTACATGGCAATAAAGCTGTTGGGGTGGTGAAAAGTTATATGCTAATTTGATTGCATTATTTATATTCAATGTAACTCCCACCAAAGGATCTTTCCATGCATAGGTTTGATAAGAAGGTGGGGGCAATCCTGATAGGATTCATCTGTAATTGCTAACAGGTGAATTGCTAACTACTTCCCTGCAACGGGATCCTGCTGTCTATAAATTAAACCCTTGGGGAAGCAGGAAAGGTACCCTGGTGGTGCTGTGGTTACACGCTGGGCTGCTAATCACAAGGTCAGCAGTTCATAACCACCCCTGTGAGAGCAAGATGGGGTGTTGCACTCTTGTAGAGTTAATCTTGAAAACTCACAGGCAGTTCTACCCCGTCCAACAGGGTCACTATGCATCAGCATCAGCTCGATGATGGTGACGTGTGATGAGAAGCAGGAGGTGGGGTCGCATCACTGGTAAGAGCCAGGAGTGAAGCTTGTCCTCTGGACCCAGAATCTGGCTCACTACTGCCTGATCTTTGGATTTGGGACCCAACAGCACCCACCGTTTGGGTCATTGCCTCAACATTTCTGGGGGACACTGCAGAACCCAGGAATGTGAGGGAATAGACATGTGTTAGACAGGGTTCTCTAGAGAGACAAAACCAGATTGCTAATAATTTTATATATATTTATACAGATCGATATGTAACATAAGAAATAAACAATTATAAAGCAGTACAAATGGCTCAGTGCAACTCACTCCCGTGAGACAGTTGTGAGACACTGGCAGTCCTTGAAGTCTTGAGGCCCGCCGGGTAGTCCTCTGTAGAGCAATTCAGGCTATCTGGGCACAGGCAGCAAACAGCAAGGCAGGTCACCAACAGTCAGCCAGATGACAGGGCCTGACAGTCCCCAGCTCAAGAGATGTGAATTCCAATTGCGTGGTGAAGCAGGTCTTGAAGGAACCTCAAGTTACAGGGACACAGTTCACGGGTTAGGTGTCCCACAGATAGTACAATTTGCAAATGGAGGCACAGAACAAGCAAGGCAGCCTCACACTCATCCTATGATCAGAGAGCAAGAGAGAAAAAGGTGAGGCTCGCCAAGCCATTTATCTCTCGCCCTTCAATTAATGCCACATGTGTTTATTGGCCAGGTGGGCACAATAAACTAACGACCTCAATGCTCAAGAAAGGAGTGGGGAGAAAATGGAGCTGAAGAGCATCATGGAAGAATTGGACATTTGGAGAATCATCAATCCCCAACTCCTTGGGACTGGGGTGGTATTGATCCTTCTAAAAAGAGATCACCACCATGCTTAGCTGGTGACTACAAGGTCCTCAATTTGAACTCACCAGCTGCTCTGAGGGAGAAATGAGGTGACAATGTTTCTGCAAACATGAGTTGGAAACCCTGTGGGGCAATTCCACTGTCCTATGGAATCAACTCAACAGCAATGGGTCTCTGGTCATAGGGGATATTTGGCAATGTCTGATTACGCTTCTTGATGATCACCACTGACCTTATATACTACTGGCCCGCAGTGTGAGTGCTGGGGATGCGGTTAAGAAGGACACATCTGGCTCAGAGTGGAGGTTGAATGAGAAACTCTTGTTTATAAATATAACTTTGATAAACACACAAAACCAAAAACACTTAAGTGTAACCCTCCCCCGCCCCCTCGACACACACACACAAAATCCAAGTTATAGAGCAAGAGAGTTCTTCTGCACAAGGCTCCAGAGATATACTTTTTGGTCATGTGATATATTTTTATAGCTTTAATGTAGAGCAGAGTTAAGAATGCCTGCCAGAAATGGTTACGGAATGTGGGAGTTATGTCAAGTTGGGGAGTTAAAATGGCAGGGTTTAAGAAAAAAAAAAAAGCAAATGACCAATCCTAAAAATGGAGTTGCTTAAGGCACTGCTTAAAACAAACAAGTCAGAACCTGTGTAAGGTGGAAACCTGTCAGAAGGAAAACTCAAGTATTTTCCACTACGGCAAATGATAGAAAGCCCCAGAGAAACAAGGCAGCCCCATTAAGTTCTGGCTTCCAAAGAGATAGCACTTTTTCTTTTTACTTTCCTAAACCTAATTGACCAAGGTCATCTAATGCATTGTAGGGTTTCCTAAGACAAGCATTTTTCAGCTGGTGGGGTTGGACTGCTAACCACAAGTCAGCAGTTCAAAACCACTCCCATCAAGAGTTGCTGTCTCAGAAACCCAGTGGCAGCCCTACTCTGTCCTGCAGTGTGGCGCTGGGCAGGCACCGACT
>NW_022105908.1:7896140-7914037 GCF_000313985.2 Echinops telfairi | reverse complement strand
TTTCAAACTCCCAGGAGCCAAATAGACCATAGATGAAGACCTTCTCCTATGTCCTGAGTGCAATACCCCACCTGGTACTGTTTCTAAAATTCTGGAAGAGTTTCTCTCCCTCCAACACACGTGAGAATTCCCATGTAGTGTGCAAGCAGACAGACAGGCTGGCTGGTTCTGTGGAGCTTGTTTACTTGTTGATACACCTGGACCCACTCAGGCCCAGGGAGAGACAGAACTGGGTCTAACCAGTGACACTAGTTCTGAAGCTATGGTAGAATCTGCTGATTGGAGTCAGTACTCTGTCTTAAATGGTAATTATATCCTGTGACTCAATTATTAGAATAAAAAATCAGTTAGACAAAGCAGAAAAAGCAAGCCCTGCTCCAGCGTCTGTGAGGTTTGGTGTTAGGTAAAGATTCACAGAAAGGAAGTTGTATTTGCTCTAGAAACCAGTGCAAGCACATCTTCTGTTAAACCCATTGTGTTAAACAGAATATCTGCGTGCCTACACTGACTGATGTATACACATGTACTTAATACTGTTGTTCTTGGGAGGTGCTGTCAAGTCAGCCTCAACTCACACAGATCCTATGTACAACAGAACGGAACCTCCCTGCCCGTTCCGTGTCATTCTCACAGTTGCTCTTACGTTTCACCGTAATGTCTATTAGATTGACTTGCCCTACATCCTATATAATGTCAATACAGAAAAAAGACCAAAAGACAATTATTGTTTTACAGAGTACCATACAAATGAATAAGGATATTTTAAACTTAAAACAAGTCAAAAACCAATAACCTAATCAAAGAGTAGATTTCAAAGACTCCCCCCTTCATCAAAAAGACACTAAAAATTACTCTATCAGCTCTTAGCATTAGGCCCTCTTTCCCAAGAACAGCCATTAATATTGTTACTTGACACAAGAGAAATCAGAAACAAAGTTTGGGCTCTTTAAAAGCAACCCACAAGGCACCACAAAGATTGATATATAGGTGGTAGTACAGAAATCTTAGAAACCCAATTGTGGTTTTATCATCGACCGAAAGAGACATTATTAGAAACAAAAACACAAAGGAGACACATAAGGTTTGGAAAAGGTAGACTTTTAATAACTGCTTTATCGCCAGGTTTAAGTCATGCAGTTTACAAAGTAGTTAGAAATTTCTGAAAGGGCATTGTTAAAAAAAAAAAAAAGGGGGATAAAGGAGGGGGGAAGGTGCTCATTCATTATATAAATAATATCTAGCATTTCATGGAGACACTACTTTTCACAAGACCCTGGCCAAACAACTCCTGACCCAGCGCTCGAGGCCAGGCTGTTTACAGGCAGTCTGTCCACGAAGCTCGTGGGCAGAATGAGGCCTGCAAGGGGCGCAGGGCACAATGCCAGGCCCTTTGGACCGTTAGCAATGCTCAGAGTCGCCAGCAAGACTCCAAACAGGGAGCGTGAGTGTTGATTTTTCTGGAATAATCTACTTGAATTATTGTTAAATTAGTCGACATGATAGACCCTTAAAAGAAAGGGAAATTAATGAAATGATAAGGAGGGCACAGTATTCTTTGGACTATGTGTCATGATTATAGTTCATAAATTCAGATAGTCTTAACAAAAATAGCCTCCATCTGCAGTACTGAAGATAACACAATTCTCTAGCTGGCTTTGCTGGACGGTCAGACACAACTGATAAGCTATAAAGGATACTGTCTTATGTTACAAAAATACTAGCTTTTTCTTTATGTTTATAGGCATTCTCTGCTTGAGTCAACGTTAGGCTTGTTAAGTGATTCAAGGCAATTGTATTAGAGCAGTATATGCGTATTTAATTCTAAAGAAAGAAAATACATAAAAAGAAACTGGCTTTGTTTGCAACTTGCCAAACTGAGCGTTTTGCTGATGTGAAATTATCAATAACTCACTTTAGGATGACGTCACCTTCTGAAAAGGCCACATACACACACCTACTCCTTAAATGTGTCCGTGTGACAGCATGTCCAAGACTTGTCTAGGCTGCCAGGAGGCAGGCCACTGGCTGCTCTTGGACAATGGGAGTTCATTCTAAACACTGGCCATCAACGTGTTGGGACGCAGCCAGAGCTGGGACACAAAGCCAGATGGAAGGGACTTTTAATTCAAAGGCAAAATACCCCAAATGACCTTGTGGCACGGGTGATTTCTATCTTTACCCTCACTCATCAGCATGTACATGATCACCTCATCTTCATTTTTCCTTTTTATGGGGCTGATTTGAATTGACCTGCTGAGAATGGTGTTCTTTACGATATATTAAGTCAGGATAGAGAGAATTCTGTGGTTACATGTAAACTTGTGATAGGATTGTAGCTGTTACAGGTGGAGAGGATAGTGGAGCGGCCAGCCGTGACCCGTCTATGTGAAGGTCACACCCGCTTCATTGTACACCTTGAAGACTTTTTCAATGGCATTGACATAGGCAGCAGTTCTCAGGTCCAGCCCCAGGTTATACTTCATGGCTGTGCGCATGATTTGCTGAAACGAAGGAGAAGACACAGTGAAGCCCACCAGTGTGACCCAAGGGACATGCCAGCCTGGGACCAGCTAGTTCTCCATCCCCTGTCACCGTTTCCGTGGCAGACAGTCACCCAGAATACAACAAATTCTAGTCTGCAGGCACGAATCCTCTGGAATTACATTGGTTACTGTCTACACAACAGTTAAGAAGTTACTCTTTCAATTGTGGGTGTTAATGGTTTCAACATATTCTTTGTGATTTCTCAAAAAAACAAACAAACAAAAGAACACAAACAACTCGGAGCCATGAAAATATTCCGGAATTAGATAGCTTATGAAGATGCTAAAAGTCACTAACTTGTAGACTTCAGAAGGGTGAGTTTTATGGAAGGTGAATTGTATCTCAATATAAAAAGCTGGCTACAAAAACCAAACCAAACCAAGTAAACAAAAAAACCCCTAAGAGGCACTAGCTCCATTTATCCGATTCTAACTGAAATCCAAATGGACAGAACACGCACACAAGAAGAAACCCAACACAAACAGTATTGGAGACCTTGAAATGAGGGCCAAGTGGTCAAAAAAACGTCCACTCATACAAAACTTCATGGAACACCAGCTTCCTGTAGCTACTAATACACTGATGGTTGCACCGCAAGCCAGTTTGGCTAACGGCTTGCTACCAATTGCCCGATGTCAATCCTTCCCTCCTAATTAGGCACTGATGTGTATTTGTAAAGGCCCTACAGAGGAAACACTACTCATCCTCTAAAGAAGCGTGTGCTTTGCTATCCTCAAAGGAGGGCCATTTAAAGTGACTGGGCGTCTATCAGCACACACGGTCTGGCAGCTTGTGCGCAAGGGTGTGCTGTACGTCACGTCACTAGCAGAGATGCTAGCAGTCTCTGTACACGTACCCGGGCAGAACGCTCCATCGTGTAAGCTAAGCCCGAGTGCACGATGTCTTTCTCAGAAGCACCCTATGAGGAAAAAGAAGAAACATTTAAGCAAACCACACAAAGGCATGTTTCATGTCTATCAGAGTAAGGATTCTGAAGTCACTGTGGCCAAACACAATGGTTTTGCTTTGCACTAAAGATACATTTAATTTCTCTCCAGTATGTTGGCACTTACATAAGCAGCTGAACTTAAAGCAGTTTGGTTTTAATAACATTTGAGAGCAGAAACAAATACTCATCAATGGTAAACAGTGAACATAAAAAGTATAAGCCAGGAGAAAAAAAAAAGTGTAAGCCAGGGTTGACAAAGGATGGAGTTCAGTGTCCTCATCCATCTGAGCTACAAATGTCCTATAGCAGCGGGTTACCCTGCCAAGGTCTCATGCGTCGGCCTCCAGAGGAAGCAAGGAATAGAAGGAACGTGGCTACTCCCAGCAGCAGCACCTCTAGGCTGTGGGTTCTTGCCTGTGGGTTCAGTAATACCACCACCTTCTGAAGCGGAATAGCTCTTTGCTGTTATTTCTTTAGCTCTTAATTTACCAGCGAGGAGGAGGACAGCTTCTGTCCTAAAGGCCTATGTCCTAATGGGTGAAGTCACGGCTATTTTTAGAGCTGGGATATAACCCAGAACCTTGGACCAGGTCAGCTTTATCCCTTTCTTATGACAATGATCTCTGATGAGTCAAGTAGAAAGTCCTTGGAATGCTTTGTAAGGAGAAGTCAATATTCCCATCACCCTTAATGTGAGACACAGAGTTCTAAAGTGCATGTCTGGACAGGCTAGCTCACAAGCTAGAGTAGGCCACCAACAAATGCTATCCAAACGCCTCCGTTTCACTTTCCATAGCAGGGTCTCTACACTGGGCCTCATCCAATTCAGATGGTGCTCATTTAAGGAACTGTGCTTCTATAACATTTGTATTCATCAAATATTTACATTAAACTTTTTCTTTTGTTCTCCTATCAAGCACATAAGAGGAAACTGGATTGGTCTAAGGCAGACATGGTTGTTTCATTCAAACAGTAAACATGCATTGAGTATCTACTATGGGCTGCTAATTGCAAAGTCAGTGATTTGGACCGACTCACTGCACTGTGGGAGAAAGATGAGACTTTCTGCCCCTGTAAAGATGTAGAGCCTTGAAAATCCGAGGGTGCAGATCGACTCTGCCGTACACAGTCAGTGTAAGTCAGAAGCAACTCCCTGGCAGCAGGTTGGCTAGATGCCAAGCACTCTACTGGGTGCTGGGGACAAAGCAGCAAGCAAAATAAGAATTTCCTGTTCTCCTGGGCTAGTTTGTTCTAATGGGCGGTGGTACGCGCACTGCGAGGCTAGGTTGAGTGAGTGAAGATACATCAAAGATCTGAATCTCGTTGGAGAAGGGGTTCTGACTCTGAGGCCCTTCCAACATCAACAGTGTGGTCCCAGGAAGAGATGCAAAGGAATGTTTAGTGAGGACACAGTGTCCTGGGAGAGTACACCCTAGGGAGGAGTGGTCTGTGATGAGAACAGAACAGAGGCTGACAGGTCCATTCCGAGGAGGACTGAGACAGGACTGCTGGCTTGGGCACTGTTGATGCCACTGGTTACCTTGGAGAGAACAGTTCTGATAGTTTGGTGGGCAAAAGTGTAGGTTCAAGTACAGGAGTAGTGGGGATGGTATATACAACTCTTTCAAAGAGGTTTATGGTAGGGGGCCAAAAGAGTAAGTGGAAGGAGAAGCAGGATTGACATTTCTTTAACAAGAATTACAGTTGGCTGTACAATCCTTCCCTTAATCAATACGATTTTTCCACTACCATTAAATAAACCCCCTTTCCCCCTTCCCCCCCACTTCTAGTGACCACTAATGAACTTTGTCTCTATACATCTGTCTTTTCATACCAGGAGCCTTTCAAAAGGGTTGTGGACAAATGGCCTGTTTCTAGGTCATAGATTCATGGGATATGCTAGTCAACCGTCTTACTAACATGTTCAGTGCTTCAGTTCAACCTCCTGGTTCGATGCATAATTTATAAAGTAGTCATCCAAAGCACAAGTGGTCTCTACTTAACTAGAGCAACACAGGAAAGGGAGTCAGGAGAAGGAGGCAGACAAGGAACGTGGGGTGACTCGCCTTCACCATCAAAGACTTCCTTAGGCGGTCAGAAGAACCTTGACCAAGATTTCGAAAATTCAGAACAGAATTTCAAGTTCTCGTGGACTTCCAGCTTTCTGAAGCCATGGAGGCTGATGGACCACTGAAACTATTGCTCTGGCCCAATCTGTAAACCTTGAACCATAATATCCCACGAAGTCTTCTGAAATGGTTTAGTGTTCATGAACAATATCTGTCTTAGGCACTCTGTTCTTTAAGGAGCCCTGGTGGTGTAGTGGTTATATGTTGGGCTGATAACCCCAACATCTGCTGTTTAAAACCACCAGCTGCTCCTCGGGAGAAATAGACTTTCGAGCACCATCGAGAGTTAGATTAGAGTCTCGGTCTCAGAAACTGACAGGGGCAGTTCTACCCTGCCCTAGGGTCGATGTGAGTTGGAATCGACTCCATGCCATGACTTTGCTTTGGGTTGACAAGAGGTTTGGGTGTAGCGCTGGGCTGCTAATGGAATGGTCTGTGATTTGAAACCACTAGCCTCTCCGAGGAAGCAAGAGGTGGCAGTCTGCTTCTGTGAAGATTTACGGCCCTGGAAACACCACAGGGCAATTCTCTGTCCAACAGGGCTGCTGTGAGTTGCTATGAGCTTGCTGGTGTTACATATCTTTTTGTTGTGTTATATAATGTACTAGAAAACAGCCAGGGAGTGACTGTAGTAACGGGTGTGGAAGGCAGACAAGGTGAGAAGTGAGGATGTTAACAATGAGAGACAGCAAAAAGGGAGAGTCACAGGATGCAGGTCCTGGTAAGGCCAAAGATGGTTGGAGGAAGCTGGGAGAAGACTTAACTTTTACATTGGGAAAGAGTCTTTTCAACAACCAACTCAATCAGAGGTGAGAAAGCATCAGGCTGAAATAGAAGCCAAGTATTTGAAAATTGGGATTGTTTCAAAAAGGATACAGTCACTATAGCTCTGTCTTCCTAAGTCACCTATACTGCCCCCAGTGGTTGCGGTTTGAGAGGCAGCCACGTGGCAGGTGATGTTAGGAAGGGGGGGGCAATGTGAATGGGCATGTGACCCAAGAGCAGTGGCAATGGCAGGCCCACGCCAGGCACTGCATGGCTCTCTCAACTGCAAGATGCACAACACTCCAGCTCAACAGGTGGATGATGAATCAATTCTAGTCCCTAGAGGGGCCGTTCAGAGGAAGCCACAGGAGTGGAGATGGTTCTGGTCAGCTCTCTAGACTGCCCAGGCCCCCACTGCTTAACCCGTAGGGCTTCAGGGACGATTTTGAATGGTGAAACGCCTCTTCTCCTTCAAACAAAAACCTTAACCTTCCTCCCCATGATGGTGTGCAATATACAGCCTGAAATTTATTTTCTAAGAAAACAAAATTCCATTTTAAAACACGACAATGCAGCTATTTCTCAGCCACTGCATTGTTCAATCAAACCTAATTTTAAAATCACCTGCAAGTAGTTTCAGTGGACATGCTCGCGCATGCAGCCATTCCTCTGCTTTGCATTATTTCCTTAGGACACATTTTCAGAGAGCAGACTAGTGTAGGACCATGGGCAGGAACACTTTTAACAACTCATCAAATTGTTTACTAAAGAAGCACTACACCAACCTGCACTGTCATCAGATTAAAGGTGGAAAAGTCTTGCCACGGACATGCTAAGTGAAAAATCCACACATTGTCTTTCCTGCTTTAATAAATATAAAAAATGCCTCATTGACTTGTATTGTTTTAAGAGTGAGGTTGACCATTTTTTCCAGGTTTACTTTGCTGTGGCTCCTTGTTCATGCTTCTGTCAGTTACTGGTAAAGAAAGCCTCTGTGATACGTGTGTACTAATCGAGTTTCTGTCACACTTTCTATTTCTCTGGAGTTTAATTGAGCTGCGAGAATGTAATAGCCATTCATGATTATGTTAAGATCACTTGTGAGTCATCTGGGTAGCGTAAGTAACAAAAGCAGAAACACCATCAATTACTTATTTTTAGTCCATTATTAGTCACTAGGATTTTTACTCCATTTTTAGAACCTAAGGACGAGGTAGTACACTGCTCTCTCAAATCATACCATGACGGCTGTGCTTAGAACCAGCCCTCGAATCAACCTGAACGCAATGAAGAGAGCAGAGCAGAGTGAGTAGAAAAGGTACGCTTGTCCACACTCACCGATATCCTGTCTTGGAACTCTGCGGTGGGTACGACAGGGATAGTTCCGCCATGCTTTCCAAACTTCCTTTCTAAACTCTCTTGAACAGACACTGTCAAAAGCCACGAGACCAAGATCAGATGCTGCTAATAAGAAATATAATCCAAAGCAGTCTCAAATTGTATCTTTAACCCAAAGTTCAAACACAGAATTTTAGGAAGCTCCATCATAAAAGTACCAATCATTTAAAACTCAAGAGAAATAAATCACTTTGTAAAAAATGTGAATCTAGGTCACTGCTGTTTCCATAACACCCATTACCAGGGCTTTTCCTTGGCTCTGTTAAAAAGAAACCACAGAGGTAGAAAGAAAGAAGTGGAGCACTTCACCCAGATTCCCAGGGTGGCTGAGTAAAAGGCAGCTCTGTTGGAGGTCTTAATTCAGCCTGATGAGAAATTCTACTAATTCTGGAGCATACTATTATCAAAGAACACCAAATATTCTCATCAGAAACTCAACAACAGAAAACCTCAACACTAGACATGCCTTTACTAAATGTACGCAGGGAAAGAAGTGGGCACGGGTCAACAGTGGAGGCCACAGTTTTAAACGATGTTTTAAAATAATATTACTAACGTGGACTCAGGGATTCAGAATAAAAATTTGAAAATAAACACATGGGGGAGTTAACGTGGACTCAGGGATTCAGAATAAAAATTTGAATATAAACACATGGGGGAGTTGCCATGTTGGACACCCTTAAAATGAAAATTCGTATTTCTGGTCCAACTCTTGTGAGCTAGAATAACATGGTCAGTGGTGCGGTTAAGTGAGCTAAGATCAATTTTAAAAGAGACATTTGTCATCCAAACAATATGCTGTCCCTAGGCTTTTAAGAGGCCCTCAACAACTATTTTTGAGACTAGGATCATCAACACGAATTCTCTGTAAACTCAACTCTCTCAAATTACGAGAAATGTGTTCTTGAAGCAGCATGCTTTTTTCAACCTTGAAACTGGCCTCAAACAATGGGTTTTGGAAAAGGGGACGGTCAGCACTCACTGAGCAGGTGGTAGTTAGAGTCCCTTTCATACTTGAAGGTCAGGCGGCCATAGCTGACGTGATTGAGGTTCTTCAGCCATTCAAAGTAAGAGACCGTCACGCCGCCAGCATTCAAGTAGAGGTCCTACACACAGAAGATGGAACAGGAAGACATTGAAAGAAAAGAAAAAAAAAGCCAAGAACCTAAAAACTTAACCTAAGAGCTCAATGTCAGTATTATGAATAATCCAACAACCCAGGACAGCTGAACTTTTGACCTTTTTTGAGGGGGTGAGGGGTGGGGGTGGGGATGACTGGATTATGATTGATGAGCATTTGATCAATTTTGGCGACAACTTTGGGCTCTTCTCCAACAAAAAAAGGACTCAAAAACCGGCTTGCCCAGCAGTCTTTACATTGCACTGTCGGAGGGTGATCTCACCAGAAGATTAGCATTCCTCCTCCCACTACCCAAGGGCTGCCCCTTTCAGATAAATAAAATGTATTAATGGCTTTCCAAAAAGTAGATTCCTTAAGACACCTTCCAAATAGATCCTAACATCTCATAGCCTTCTCATTTCGACTCTAGGTTTGACCCATTAACAAACATAAATACATGTTGCTCACATGTTAGCGTTTTGCACAAAACAGAAGCATTTAAACACACGGGATTAAGAGTCAAATAGGAAATTTCAGATTGTAAGCTAGAATAGTGTTTCTAGTATAATACAAATTTACGCAGTGAAATTGTTTGAAGGCTCAACATATACTTCAGAAAGTCTGAAGTTAGAGGACAATATTCAGATCAAAGTGAAGATTGTCAGACTCAATAGACAAACTATGCTTTGACTGTATTTTCTTAAAACCCAGATAAAAAGTGAAAACTCACTTCAGCTTAAGAAGAGTACCCCCTCCCACCAGTTCCTTGCCAAAGTCAATTGTGACCCAACTACCTGCCAAACTTGACAAATATAAATGACTTACAGGAATCACCATAATGTTCCTCTCCAAGAAAACCTTGTCCGCTTCTGGAGTTGTCGGTCCATTGGCACCTTCAGCAATGATCTACAAGAGCACACAGAGAATTCAACACCATTCCCAAATCCCCGCCATTGAGAGTTTAAGAGGAAATTCATGGCGACTGCTTCACAACTGTGCGAGCCACTCTACCAGTCACTGAAGGGTACACTAAGTGGGCAAACTACTTACCCTGAATTACACCCCTCTCCCAAACTGTGAAGTAAACAAACCCCAAACCAAACTTGTTGCTATAGAGTTGATTCTGACTCATAAAAAAATAAAATACAAAAACACCCTCTGGGTTGGAAGGCATTCAAAACACACACTGAATTAACAACAGACTGAAAACTTCCCAATGGTCATGACTACTCAGTGACGACAAATAGCAACTATCATTCCACACTGATGATGCAGAAGCCAGTTTCTCACGCTTTTTACCTTGGCTTTGACTCTAGGTGCATTAGATTTGGTCAATTGCTTCTCGCTGGCCGCTGGGATCAGTATGTCACAGTCGGCTTCCAAGATGCTTCCTTCGTAGGGCGTTGCCTTGGGGAAGCCCAGGATTGACCCATGTTGCTGTAATTGTGTAAAAAAAAGAAGAAGAAAAAGCAAAACAGATGGCTGTAGCAGTGTTGAAAAGTTTACCTTTAGTGCTTATAACATGAAGTTCATTTATTTGCACTATACTGTAAAAAACCAATATAGGGGTTGAAATACCAAAGTTCACAATATTCTAATTCTTCAATACTGGGCTAACTTACCAATTTGAAGTCTTCCAGTTCCTTTGGATCAATACCATCTGGATTCCATATGCTCCCATCAGATTCCCCAACACCAACACATTTAGCACCAAAGCGATGTAAGTACCTCATAGAGTGCAGACCCACATTACCAAATCCCTATGAAGAACAATTATAAAAGATGCAAAAATCAAAGTGTCCCAGCACAGGCAGTTAAAAGAGTACTATTTTGACCAATATGAATTCAATCTCTTAGCTTAGATATTCGAAAGAACTACAAAAATTGAAAATCCCCCCAAAACATTAATACCTATTTTATGTATTAGCAGTTATACCCAAGAAAACAAGACTTTTACCTGAACAACGAAGGTTTTATCTCCAAACCCTGGTGTCATTCCTAGGATGCTCATGTAAGAAGCTTCATTGATGAAGTTTTCAATCCCATGGAAAACACCACGGCCAGTGGCAGATATGCGCCCATGAATTCCACCTTGACTGATGGGTTTGCCAGTAACACAGGCATGCGCATTAATATCCTGCAATAAAAGGCCATACAATTGAAGTGGAAATGCCAAGTCCAATTTCTACCATAAACCAACGAGATGAAGGATTAAAGTCAAAGCACATTCTCATCACACACACACACACACACACACACACACACACACACACACAAATACACTCATTAGATGTGCGTGTACTTTAAGGTATGCTTTTGCCTAAAACAGGACAAACAACACACACTGCCATCAAGTCGATTACGACTCATGCCTATAGGACAGAGTAGGCTGGAAAATTAGACTATATTTTTCCAAACGGAGAAACACGGCACTTGGGAATTCAACATTCAGTAAGAATAATTTCCCCAAAAGTAGATATAATTTAGCTTAAAAGTATTTATTCTTCAAAAAACATTTCAGCTTTACTCAATGGGCACATCCACCATAAATGTCTTTAAATGTATAGGCTATGATTCTTAGATGGCAAGAAGACTCAAGGTTAAAGTAGTCTAGAAAACAAGATAAACAGTCCCAGAAATCTTAAGGAATTCTACTCTGTCTGATAGGGTCAGTGAGAGCTGGGATTGACTCAATGGCATTAGGTCTAGCTTTGGGGCTGATGACCCCAAGATTGGCATGTACGATGGTAGGCTGTGGTGCACAGGTTGTGAAGGCTGATGGATCTAAGATTAGCAGGTAAAATGGCAGGTTACTGGCTCACAGGCTACAGAGGCTAATGAATTCCAAGACCAGAAGGCAATACAGCAGGCTGCTGGCTCAAATGTAAAGAGTTGGAGGTCATATGATGATAAGCCAGATGCAGAATCCAAATTTAAGCAGAAGGCAAATGAGCTTTTTTTATAAGCCAGATGCAGAATCCAAATTTAAGCAGAAGGCAAATGAGCTTTACCACAATGTCCATATATATATTGGAAGCAGGCCACCTCCTCTAGAAAATGCCTGTTCAACGAATTAGCTGCTCATAGCAGATCTCCTCACAGGGCACGATAACATCTTAATCGACAAACCACTGAGAACCATGGCCCAGCCAAGTTGCACACGACCTTAACCATTACCCCTTCCATGGTAACCAAAGATAACCTAATCTAGCAATCAGAACACTGTGAAATAGATAAATCAACCAATCGAGAAGGAGAACCAAGAAAGTCCAATTACTATAGGAGACCAATATCAAACGAAGGAAGAATTTTAACATCAGTGGCTAAAGCATGGATTATTTAATAATCTTGTGAAGCCAATTTGCTACTTCACACCATGTTTCTATCTGCCAACATAAAGATCCCCCTGGGCGACCTAGAAAGTCAACTGGCCTTTATCAGTATGGCTTAAACATTTTTAAAATGAGATCTCAGAATTGTACTACTTGTGTAATTGCCAACAACAACAAAGCAGTCTGCTAAAGTGGTTTTTCAAAATTAACCGTTTTCCCACAGTTTTCTTTCATGAATAATTAACACTTAGGAATACAGAATTGCAAACTGGTGCCAAATGCTTTTTAAGCAGCGAAAGTGCAAATGCTGGACCTGACATAGTGTCTGAGGTTGGGCATGGTGCCAGTCGCCAAGCTTACCAGCATGCCTAATTGCCTTGCCAAGCCCAGGGGTGGGAATGACCCTCCCCACCAACACCAGCTCTTCCAGGTGGACCTAGTAAACAGAACCTTCAGAGTTCAGGCCCACGTCGGGAAGTAAGTAATTAACAAAAAGAACGGCTTTCTTGTATGAATGCTCTAATTTTGGATTTCTTATCACTTAACCAAGTAAAGTCTCTGACCAGTAGAGTCAAAGGTTTGGCGGCCTCCAAATGTGAATGAGATGCGAAGAATAAGACATCGCCTGCTAGTTTGTACTAGTTGGCTTTGTGTTTCGCTGAAGAACAAAAGACCACATCCAGAATTTATTTACAAGCACCTGTCCTTTGGGAATTGACATTCAAAAGCCAAATTCTTTTTTTCCCTTCTAATTTTTTATTCAGCTCATCACCTAATTTTTTATTCAGTTTTATTCACCCAGTCCTTGATTTCTCTTCTCTCTCTTAGGGCCTACTACCTCCCATTACATCAGTCAACAGTCTAGTCCATGGCTTTGTCTTCTTTCCTTTACCCTCCCCTACTTAGAAGTCTTCAAAGTTTGCTGCCTTCGACACAAGTCTTTATCTTTGTCCCTCCACCCCACCCCTTTTAAACAGTATTTGTCCTTTTATGGTGGACTAATTGTAGAAAAGCAAAAGTCTCCAGTGTTTTGTTTCAAGGAAAGTGTGTGATGTACACGATGCAGTATATGGAGTTGCTGAGGGGAATGGGGGTCAACTGCTTGGCTGCTAACTAGATGGGAAGGCAGTCCAAGTCCGGCCAGAGGTGCTGTGGAAGAAAGGCCTGGTGGTTTGCTTCCCAAGTCAGCCTCGGAAAACCCCACGGAACATGGGTATGCTGACATGGATGGGGTCGCCATGAGTTAGCATTAGCTTGATGGCCACTCATTAGTATTGATATTTATTTTTCTACTGATGAAGGATTGTGTGCTACCCTAAGTATCTTGTGGACTTGTTATTCATTACATTTTCATAATTGCACAATTACACAGCCCAACAAAATTGTTTTTTCTTGGTGTCTTGGGTTTGAGGCCTATTCTTGGAGTTATTTGGGGTGCTGATTCAGAAAACTGCGTAGGATCGACTGCGTCACCTCTAGTTTCTTGTGTACTGAGTGACTGAAAGGTTTATATCAGAAGTTGGGGCTTTCAGTATGAAGTAGATTTTCAGATAATACACTTTTCTTTAAATTTTTATTATGTCTCCTTCCTGCTTGAAAGATATTCATTTAATGTATTTTAATACATTAAAGTATCTTAATTTTTTTTTTTATGGATGAGCAGAGTGAAGTGGTCTATGGCCTATGTTCTGCATCTCAAAAGCCAGAGCTGATAGTAGACAACTGGTGCCATGTTTGGGATCAGCTGGTCACACCCAGCCTTTGAGGCACTGAAATGGGTTGGCCAGTGTCATCATGCTTGTTTCATATGAGGACACTGAGGCATAGAGAGCTTCAGGCAGCCCCCCAGGTCACAGAAAAGGCAGGTGAAGGGTCCCGGCTCTCTGCTTGTGCTCTAAGACACCACTCCCAAACATGACTGACCTCATGGAGGCAACATCCCTCACTATTCCCCTGTCACCCCCTCAGAGAAGAACTCTTCCTCCTCTTCTTCAAGACCAACCCCTTCCACTGTGGTGACTAGATGCTGCTCAGACAGTTTTGACCGACAGTGACCGCCCCCTGTACAACAGTCCTGCACCCTCCTCACCATCATGGCTGCAGCCACTGGGCCAGTCCGGCTCCTTCTCACGGAAACCTCTACGTGACCACACATAAGGTCCTTCTTCAGCAGAATGATGTCTCTTGATAACATGAGCGAAGTATGTGAGACAAAGTCTCGCCATCTTTGCTTCTAAGGAGCTTTCCAGTTATACGTCTTGTTGACAGCACTTTCAATGTCCTTCGCCAACGCCGTAGACTCACGGGCCGCGAGTCTTCCGGGGTCTTCCTTACTCACTGTGCAGCTTTCACATGCAAACCAAGCTTGGCTCAGGCATACTTTCACCCTCAGTGGCAACCCCCCGCCCCCCACCTTTCCTTTTCCTTTAAAAATGCACCAGGCTTTTATTCCAAAGGAAGACTTATCTGCTGCTCTACATTGCCCGCCACTCTCACCAATGAATCTGTGACTAGCCGCTCGCTATACCAGTTAAACACAAAAACATCTTTCTTTCTGGACAACAGCCAGCTTTCAAGTCATCTCTTTGCCACATTTTGAGTGGAGACTTACTTGATGCCCTACTTCCCACTCGATGTCAGCTGGCTGCCTGGCCTCCATCTCACTATTCTGCACAGCCTCATTACGAAATCTTTTCTTTTTGCAGAAACCTGGCCCTGAACACCCACAGCACTGAGCCCTCAGCAGCCCTTGTTCTCTGAGAACTGATGGCTGTTTTTTCTAGGTCACTTTTAAATCTGTTCCCCTCTCTCCCAACTTCACCAACACTGCCGTAAACTAGGCCGTAATTTATAATCTGTATCACAAGTCCTCTTTAAACTGGAAGGAAAAGACAGGATCAAATACTTCTCTCTTTCCTTTCCGGTGCCCAGGAGCATGTCCTGACTTGGTGAGTGAGCTCTCTTTGAAGGCCCCACCCCACCAGATAGGATAGCTTGCAGACAGCCGCTCAGTCCATGTTCCCAAAATGTATGATTTAAGAATGAAGAAACAGCAGTAAGAGAACATGCAAACCAAGAGTATTAGTAAAGGAGAGGACAGGAATCCAGCGATTTTCAACTTCCACACACAGTCAGTTAAGTTGCCATTTCTTGTAGGCAGAAAGTCAACTGCAGCAAATGAGATGGTCAGGGCATGGATGGGTACTCACATAGTGCCCT
This sequence comes from Echinops telfairi, assembly GCF_000313985.2. Classification (NCBI taxonomy): domain Eukaryota; kingdom Metazoa; phylum Chordata; class Mammalia; order Afrosoricida; family Tenrecidae; genus Echinops; species Echinops telfairi. The sequence goes on along the minus strand of NW_022105908.1, from coordinate 7,898,581 downwards.
ATGGTGCTGGCATAGGTATCAGCAATCCAGGACATCTCTCGCTCGCCTGTGCTCATGTCAGGGGCAGGCACATCAATGCCAGGACCTGTGGGCACAGGGAAAGGGCACTGGATAATCTCAAACACAACGATCCCTGCCGTGCAGGAAGAATAGCCAAAGCGTTAGATCTGACTTCTGTAACAGATTCAGGTTGTAGAAATACTCATAAACTCTTTCCGTACAAAACTAATGCACACTAAACTCCACATAGCAATTTCCCCCACTGACAGTTACTCCCTATAGTTTTGGAAGTTAGCAATGTACTGCAGACAGAGCACTTGATAAGATTCTGAACATACAGCCATGGGCGTGTCTTCCAGTCTCCTTAACACTGCCACCCTGCCCCGGATTGCTGCCGCGCAGGAGTGCAGGGGACAGTTACAGTAACACACCAGCTGTCTGAGTGCAAATGCTGCTGAACAAGTAGAAAGATAGGGGGAGAAAGCCATACAATGGAGGCCAGTGGGTCAAGCCCTGTAATTCTTGCACCTGTGACAGAATGCTACTTGAAAAAAAAAAAAAAAAAAGAATGCTACTCGATCGATTACGCAAAGCTGAACTTAAGTGTACTTAGATTCCTCAGATCACAATCAAATTTAAAAAATTGATGATGACATAGGCAGTAATAGAAACCACTGACAACACGAATAATTGATGACCACAGTGAGATCTGATAAAAATGTGTATACTTAAATCTGTATACAGGATTATGGCCGATATTCCTATTACAAACAGTAAAAACAAAACCTAATTGTTCATAATACCAGAAACCTAAACCTACTTCTAGTGAGTCAAAAGACTTGTTGTGAAGGGTTTCCAAGGTTGTGAAATCTGTATGGGGACAGAAAGCCTCATCTGTCTCTCACTAAGTTACTGGCAGTTTTGAATCAACCTTGCAATGCTTACCAAGAGCAACACCAGGGCATTGTTCATAACAGTAGACCACTTAAATAAAATATGGTCTATCTACGGAAAGAAATACGATGTAATCCTTTAAAAAAATGTTCTATAATCATATAAGTGACTTGGAATTATCCATAAAAAGTATGTGGAAAAACAAAGTTTCAGACATCGTGTATACGTTCATATTGACATAAAATTCTTTGTCTATAAAGATCAGGCCTTTTTTTCCCACTGGATGGATTTGAACCACCAAATTTTAGGTTAAAATTTGAGTGCAAATCATTTGTACTACCTAGGGTTTAAAAAAGGTATGCACACAACAAGTGCATTTAAGTGTTGTGTCAGCTAAGTCCATATAGAAGCACATCAGCCCATGTAAGCCATGGATTGTAAATAATAAAAGCCAAGATCAGAGGAGGGAATTGTATTGGAGCTTACATTCTGAGCCCAATTTGCAGAAGGCTAAGGGGGACTGAGGAAGCCCAAAATCTACTTGCAGAGTCCCCACACAGATTACACCTACACTTGAATTCCCTCATACCATTCAATGACCACTTATGTGAATAGCCTGGCCCGCAGATGGAGTGTGCTCCATGGGATTACTGTAGATACAGTGAAGAGTTAATATACTATCACTGCCTTTTCCTTTTGACACATTTAAAAAAATTGTTCTAGTTTTTATTACGTTTTACTGTAACTTGGATTAAGGTTTTCTGTGCTTTATTTTGTTGTTGTTGCCGAGTTCTTTGCATATTTTTCTTTATACAAAATACAGGATAGGCAAATCTATAGGAGAATAACTAAAGTAACAATTTTGTAGGGTTATGGAAGGGGAGATTGGAGGATAATGGGGAACAAATAATAACGGTACTAGAATGGAGAAAATGTTCTGTAATTGATTGTGGTGATGAGGGTACAATTCTTTAAAATATATTTAAACCACTGAATTATATAGTATGTGAATTATGTGAACAAAACTTTTAAAAACAAACTTGATCACTTTCAGATTTCTGCCTTGTTTAAAACTTCTATAATTATTTTAAAAATTATTTTATTGGGGGCTCATACAACTCTTATCACAATCTATACATATATCAATTGTGTCAAGCACAGTTATACATTCGTTGCCCTCATCATTCCCAAACATTTGTTTTCTACTTAAGCCCTTGGTATCAGCTCCTCATTTTTCTCCCTCCCTTCTCGCTCCCCCCTCATGAACCTTTGGTAATTTAGAAATTATTATTATTTTGTCATGTCTTACACTGTCCGATGTCTCCCTTCACCCACTTTTCTGTTGTCTGTCCCCCCAGAGAGGAGGTTATATGTAGATCTTTATTATAATCGGTTCCCCCTGTTTACCCCACTTTCCCTCCACCCTCCAATATCGCCACTCTCACCACTGGTCCTGAAGGGATCACCTGTCCTGGATTCCCTGTGTTTCCGGTTCATATCTGTACCAATGTACATCCTCTGGTCTAGCCAGATTTGTAAGGTAGAAT
>NW_022105908.1:7887499-7895045 GCF_000313985.2 Echinops telfairi | reverse complement strand
ACCAAACATGCTGCCCTTCTCCAGGGACTGGTCTCTCCTGACATGTCCAAATGATGTAAGATGCAATCGACATCCTTGCTTCTAAGGAGCACTCAGGCCATAATTCTTCCAAGATCCATCAGTTTGTCATTTTAGCAGTCCATGGTACTTTCAATATTCTTCTCCAGCACCACAATTAAAATGCATCGATTCTTCTTCCGACTTCTTTACTCAGTGTGCAACGGTCACACGCATATGAGGCGCTTGAAAATACCATGGCTTGCATCAGGCGCCCCAGGGCTCCTCGGTGTCTACAAATGTGGCTTTGATCCGATGTCTCAAAAGAGGATGGACAATACTGCCATGAAAACAAACCAAACCCTCTACCACCTAGTCGATTCCTACTCTTAGGGCTTCAGAGACTAGATCTTTGTCAGCACAGAAAGCTTCATCTTTCTTCAAGGAGTGGCTGACGCTGTGGTTAGCAGCACAGCAGGTAACCAAGAGATGATCTGTCACTGGTATCCACGCTACATGCTTAGAACTGGCACTGCACTATTAGCGGTGTGTCTTTAAGTACGCCCAGGGATGTTCTCACAGGAACAGGCAACAACAACAACAACAACAACAACAACAAACCAAATCCATCGTCATCAAGTTGATTCTGAACTAGGACAACCCCAAGGGTTACCAAAGCCAAGGGGTCTTTAACGTTAGGTGTCCCAACGACGCCGCCACCACATACCGATGAAGCCCTTCTTGGCCAGCTCCATGGTGAACCTCCTCGTGATCTTCTCCAATTCATTATCCTACAAAGAAATCATGAACACAGAAGAGAAAAAAAAATTGGGGGTGATCAAATATATCACTTGGGGGAAAAATAATAACTGCATCGTATTTTCTATTTACAGGGCATTTCTATACATCTTCTTGGGTAATCCTCTTACAATTCATAAAGTAGATAGTTATGCTTTAAAGATGAAGAACCCCGAGGGGTCAGAACTGTACAATACAAACAACAGGTAACAGAATTCCAATTGCTTTGTAAAAACACAGGACTGTTAGTCAATAGCAAAAGGAAAATTACTAGATGAGACCACTACTCTGAGGATAAAAACCAAGACAGAGGGTTGCAGATCAAAGGAAACAGACTTTGGAAACTCTTAAGGGCAGGAGGGCGGGCAAGAGCGGGAAGACATATCAATGGCCAATGGCCTCGTGCAGGGGTTCTCAGCCTTCCTAACACCGTGACCCTTTAATACAGTCCTCATGTTGTGGTGACCCCAGACCATAAAATTATTTTCGTTGCTACTTCATCTCTGTCAGTTTGCTACTGTTATGAATCAGGCACAACAGTGAAAGGGTCGTTCGACCCCCAAAGGGGTCGCGACCCACAGGTTGAGAACTGCTGGCCTACTGCTGGTTGACAGACGCTGACTTGAGTGAAAGGGAGGATGGGGACAAGGAGGGTGGGCAGGATGTGGGTAGGTGATAAGTGGTTTGAACCACTGAATACAGAGTTGGTGGTCTGACATGTAAACCTGCACTCAATTCACAAAGTAAAAATTTAAAACAAAAGCAAACTACAAGAGCCATGTGCGGTGAAATGAGCTCCTCTGTGTGGCCTTGGTTCTTTGGGAAAACAAACGAAAACATCCCTGAGCAGCGACTGTTACCCTAGGTCTCTACTCTCGAGGTTTAACTACTTTTGCTCAGGTTGACTCACATTTCCCGGGTAAACTGAAGCAATCTGGGCTGATACTGTCTGTCTGGTGCTTGGCTGCAGCTTGCCGGGGAATTGGTTTGCACCTCACCGGGACGAGTCAGTAAGCTATGAAAATCTAGTGACTGTAGCCTACTATGCAAATGAAGCATGTGACCCGACAGGCACTTGGTCAGTTTGTGCCCCTGGTGTGGGTGCCATGCCTCAAAACCGAGAAGACCAAAACTCACTGCCGTGTTCTCAATGCCCACCCACAGCGACCCCCTGAAGTACAACTACCTCTCAGGGCACTCTGAGATTGTAACTCTTCGTGGGAGTAGAAAGCTTTCTCTTTCTCCTGAGGAATGGCTGGTGCTTTCAAACTATCAACCTTGTGGTCATTAGCAGCCCCATGCAAAGCCACTAATGCCACCAGGCCTCTTAAACACAGATGGAGTCTGTGTTTCTATGTTGCAGTCCCACAGCTCTTGGGGAAGAGAAGCAGGAAGAAACCAGAGGGAGCCAGAAAGAGAAGGCACTTCCTCACACAAGGCGTAACGTGGCCAAGGGCTGGGATGCAGAAGATGGGGAGAGGCAGGCCCGGAAGGGCCCAGCCAGTGGCAGAATCAGAGGGGACAGAGCAGGGCTAAGAGAAGACTGTCCTGGGGAGCCGTCCTGCACTAAAGAAGAGAGACTTTGCTCCCGTCACCTGTTACTTACTTGTCTAATTAAGCCCATAACCATAAGTGTGGTCTATGAGTTCTGTTGAACCCAGCACAGAAGTGGAGAGTGCAGTGGGAGGGTTCACCTGTGTCAGGACAGGTGAAAGGTTGGGGGTGAAAGTGCATTACAGCTTCACCTCCCAGCAACCAGCTTTGGGCGGAGGCTAACTAATGGTCCTTCGCTTGCCCCCTCCTGAAGTTGGGCGAGGAGGTCTGACATCACCATGCCATTTTCACGCACCATTATGGTATATTTTTATTTAAATGGTAGCTTTTAATGAGACAATAAATTCCTATCTTTATTATTCTTGTACAGATTGCTATTGGTACTACATGAAACACAGTAACAACTAGCTTTAATTAACTTGGAACTGATAGTACCGGATTTTTACCAGATGATTCCTAAAATTTCTATTTATACCTTGATATCTCAACATTACAATTTCAGTTCATAATAATTTATAGACATGGCTGTAAGGGTCTGACAATGTGAAGGTATTAATTAAGTCCTGACCAAGTAAGAAAATGGAAAAGGACATTGACGTTGAGCAAGTGACCTTTTATTTGGCAAATACCCAGTGAGTTAATAATTTACTTGTTTTTCTATTCCTTCTGAAAAGCAATAGGGACCATTAATCACATTGGTATGGGGGATAGAGAGAAGCCCAAGCCATTTCAAGCCCTTGGTTAATGCAGTATGTGCACAAACATGAATACTCACAGTGTAGTTCTTGGGATTGATCTTCACCCCAGCTTTAGCACCCCCGAATGGCACATCTACAAGAGAGCAGAAAGCTGTTATTCCACATAAAGGTTCAAAGAATCAAAAGGCAGACATCACAATGAAATATTGGGAAAGTGTGGATTGCTTTAAACACAAATTTCACAACATTCAAGAAATAAATCCAAGTGGAGAGTAAATGTTTTGAGAATGATGAGGGCAATGAATGTACAAATATGCTTTACACAATTGATGTATGTATGGATTGTGATAAGAGTTGTATGAGCCCCTAATAAAACGATTTAAAAAAAATAAATCCACACCGATCTCTTCTAAAATGTTGCACTTTGATAGTGACCAAAAATAAGGCCAGGCAAGTTACAATGTGTATTTAACCAGTGCTTCTACTACTGCGAAATATAGCCTTACAGTCGATCCCCTTCAATTATCAAGAGGGTAGAAAGGGACTTACTGTACCACGCTCGCAGTTATTTCCTATTAAGAAATTCCCCACTCGAAACAACAAACATCTTATTAAGACTAAGTGAAAGGAGATATAAGTCTTAAAACATGTAACTTAAGAGGAAAAAAATCAGTTCTGATAAGGTACATTTCTATAGCACCTTAAAAATAACTTTGAATGTAAACCCATTTCCCCCAACGAGTGTATGTTAGGTAACAATAACAGCAGCCACTCACCAACGACTGCACATTTATATGTCATCAGCGAAGCCAAAGCTTTCACTTCATCCACACTCACATCTGTGCTGTACCGGATACCTGCCAGGGGTTGAAGAAAAGAGAGGCGTTAGAAGGAAGGAGATATATGCAGAATATCCTTGTGAGATACATATAAATATTTGTAGTTATTTTTCATGCTACAAACGGACAATATCCACACTTTCCCCCTTTTCCCTCTTGGTAGTTGCCACCACTGGAAGCAACTATCAGAAGAGCACGGAAAGTCTACCAGTCCAGAGAAGCTTCTGTGTTGGATGCTGGGAAGGGCTGCACAGGACGCTGACTTTGGTGTTAAGACTGGCAATGGGAGCCTAGTACTTGCTTTCTGAAGGAGGAAGTAAGAACTTTCAGGGACTTTGAGATGACAAAGATAAATGTGGGCTCTTCTCTCCGTACGAACATACAACCATAAGGGAAACAAGCCTGATTTCACAAGATAAATGGAATGCTTTAAGGATTCTCAGAAAGCTACTAGCTCAGTGGAGGTTTTTTTTTTAAGTTTCCCTTTTTCTTTTGGGTTTGAGTGGCTTGACAGCAGGGAGTTCCAAGAATCTTGCTTTGTGATAACTCACCAACATGGGCAGATGGCTGGTTAGCAAGCCTGGCAGATTCAACTCAAATGTCAATGTCAAAAGCGAAAAATATCGGTTTCAAATCTTGTAGACAGACCTAAAGAGATCCTCACCTATTACTTGCTTCACCCACTGCTAGCCTCTTTCTGGCTAGAGATGAGAAGGTTGTAAAGTCAGTTTTCTCCTTTTTGGGGAATGAACGCTTTCCTTCACTCTTTCGAGGTGACTAAGTAGGCAGGAAACCCTGCATAGAGAGGGCATAAGAAGTGTCTGCGGCCAGTACTTTGGCTCTGGGGATCTTGTCCATGTATCCTCCCAAGAACTGCAGAGTTAAGTCGTCTTTGCCCCTCTAGTCCACGGTCTCTCAATCCCAGGAAGAAGGCCTAAGGAATGTTTACACACTTTGTTGTGCTCCTTGACTATCATGAAGGGGCTTCAAAAAAATCTGTGGAAAAATGAAAGGGAAGGCTAATGGCATTTTTCTGTGAAGCTTTGAAGCCCTCTTGTATATGTGAATGTGATGAAGGGTACCAGTTGAAACTGCGTCTTTTTCTATCCATCCTCTGTCAACAGAGATTCAGTTCCCTGTTTCCACCACCTCTAGAGAGTCACAGGTAAGTAATGAGAGCCACTCATTACTTTAAAAAAATATTCTGGAAATAAAAGTTTTTCAGGTGGAAAAGTTGGTGGTTCAAACTCACTATCTGCTCTGAAGGAGAACGATGAGGCTTGCATGTTATTGTAAGGATTTAGTCTTAAAAAGTCCAGAGAGCTATTCTGTGTCTGATAGAGTAGCTACAAGTCAGAATTTGCTCAATGGGCAATGGGAGTGGGTTTGGCTTTTTGGGTTTCTTAAATGGAGGAAGAAGTTATTTTCCCTTAGCTAGTACTTTTAACATAGGGGACTAAAAATAACTTGAAATAGGCATAAATCAAAGAGCAAAAGCATCCAAATGGCAACCCCAGATGCTGATTAAAAAAAATAAGCCCCTCCCTCTACTCAAGTCCTCCCTCAATGCAAGAACACTTTGTTCTATTAAACTGGTATTCCATGATGCTCACCTTCCCGACACCATTGCTGAAGACAAAGCGGGTGCATAAGCAAATGTGGTGAAGAAAGCTGATGGTGCCCAGCTATCAAATGATATAACATGGGGTCCTAAAGGCTTGAAGATAAACAAGTGGCCATGTAACTCAGAAGCAACAAAGCCTACATGGAAGAAGCACACCAGCCTGTGTGATCACGAGGTGCTGAAGGGTTTAGGCATCAGGCATCAAAGAACAAAAAAATGATATCACTGTGAATGAGAAGGGAGTGTGGAGTGAGGACCCAAAGCCCATCTATAGGCAACTGGACACCCTCTTACAGAAGGTTGTGGAGGAGATGAGCCAGTCGGGGTGCAGTATAGCATTGATGAAACATACAACTTTCCTCTAGTTCTTTAATGCTTCCCCCCAAGATCTCAATTCTACCTTAGAAATCTAGCTAGACCAGAGAATGTACACCAGTACACATAGGAACTGGAAACACAGGGAATCCAGGATGGATGATCCCTTCAGGACTAGTGGTAAGAGTGGTGATACTGAGAGGATGGAGGGAAGGTGGGGTAGAAAGGGGGAACTGATTACAAGGATCTACACATAATCCCCACCCTGGGGGAAAAGTTGGGGAAGGGAGGTGTCAGACAGTTAAGACATAACAAAATAATAATAAATTATAAATTATCAAGGGTTCATGGGGGGAGGATGAGGAGCTGATACCAAGGGCTCAAATAGAAAGCAAATGTTTTGAGAATGATGATGGCAACAAATGTACAAATGTGCTTGACACAATGGATGGATGGATGGATTGTGATGAGTTGTACGAGCCCCAAATAAAATGATTCAAAAAAATAATAATAAGCCCCTCCCCTGGCACAAAATAAAAACCCAACAAAGCAAACCCACCGTTAATGAGTTGATTCTAACTGGTGGCTACCCTATGAGGGCAGGGCAACCCCCTGTGGTCTGAACCTTGTGGTTAGAAGTTCAAAACATACCCACTACATCACCAAGGCTCCTTTGTACAAAACAGAGCAGGCAAAATGTTGACATTTTCACAAAAGGCCCGAGTGAGATGAGTCAGAAACTGTGTATTAAAAGCAAAACATACTTTCAGTAGACGGAAGCCAAAAATTCTTATTTGTAAAGATTTCTTTCTCAACTACACCCATTTTGAAAGGTCAACTGCAAAACACTAAAGTGGCCTCTAGTGGCCACCACAGGGCACTTTCTGCAGGAGCAGAGGCAATAAAGAACGTGTAGTGAACTGGGGCGGGGGAGAAGAATGCTCAGGCGAGATGCAGACACACTTTAGGGGCTGCATTGCCTGCTCTCTTTTCAACGTTCGAAGCACTCAGCGAAGCAGACATGATGCATTTAGTTTTGCACGATGGCAGGTATACTAGTACAAAGTTAAAACTATCGATTTGAAACAAACAACCTCGTGAATTAAATACCCCTTTACCAATGCTTAAGCAAAACAAAATAGAAGCTATCCCTAACCCAGGAAAAGAGAGTTACCGGTAATCTTGTCTCTGAGATTAGGACACAAAGATCACTATTAAAAATATACCATCCCCTGGAGATTCTGAGCCACAGACTGACTAATAGACATGAAAAGATTTCAATAAGAACCTGGCTGTACAGTTGGATTCCATTTGGAAAGCGAGTGGGTTGAGAGAATTTTTCACAACTGGAGAATGTGATGGACAAAGTGGGGTGACACACATCAGGGAGAAACCAGTGTCTTTGAATGCCTGCTACATTTCAGAAACATACAATTAGAAAACAAAGACACTTGGCAAAGGCAGATAGTAATAGACTTATTTAACATATAAGTTAAAAAACAGAAAACCTTTGCCACCCACTTGGTTATAACTTAAAGCAACGCTACATAACAGAAGCATCTACAGGGGTCTCACAGCTGGAATCCTTACTGCCATCTTCCTCCTGAGGAACAGTTGGGTTTGAACCATTTGGCAGTTGAGCACTTTAAGCACTGCACCACCAGGACTCCCTGATACACACATTTATAAAAGAAAAATCAGACTACCTTAAAATGTTTTTT
>NW_022105908.1:7878362-7887399 GCF_000313985.2 Echinops telfairi | reverse complement strand
CCATCCATCCATCCATCCATCCATCCATCCATTGTGTCAAGCACATTTGTACATTTGTTGCCATCATCATTTTCAATACATTTTCTTTCTACTTGAAACCTTGGTATCAGTTCCCCATTTTTTCCCTTCCCTCTCCCTCCCTCCCTCATGAACCCTTGATAATTATAAATTATTTTTTCATGTCCTGCACTGTCCGATATCTCCCTTACCCCTTTGTCTGTTGTCTATCCCCCCGTGAGGGGGGTTATAGGTAGGTCATTGTGATCGGGTCCCCCTTTTTCTCCCCACCTGCCCCTTCCCCTCCTGGTATGGCTACTCTCAATATTGGTCCTGAGGAGTTTATCTGTGCTGTATTCCCTGTGTTTCCAGCTCTTATCTGTACCCATTTACATGCTCTGATTTGTAAAGTAGAATTAGGTTTATGAAAGTGGGGGGTGGGGAGGTGGCCGGGGAGGAAGCATTAAAGAACCAGAGGAAAGCTGTATGTTTCATCAATACTAGACTGCACCCGGATTGGCCCGTCTTCTCCCCGTGACCCTTCTGTAAGGGGATGTTCAATTGCCTACAGATTGGCTTTGGGCTTCCACTCCACACTCCCGCCTCCTCATTAAAATGTTTTTTTTAAACACAGTGAAATAAGAGAGATCTTATTTGCCATCGTCTGACTATACCCACTTTTTAAAAGGACAAGGACAACAATCTTTTCTCCCCCTCTTTTTTCCCTTCCCTTTCTATGGGGTGACAATCTGAGACTTAAAACTCACAGTCAATGCTAACTCTTGCTGACCTCCTGTGGGTTTCCGGACTGTGAGTGTTTATGGGAGTAGAAAGTCCAGTTGTTCTCCCTCGGAGCTGCTGGTGGTTTTGAACTGGTTTTTACTGTGGGGTCACAGTCCAATTCAGAAGTACAACACCACCACGCTCCATCTGGGAGAGGACACGACAGCTGAGCTGGACTATCAGGGGTAGTAGAACAGGAGACAGAAACTACCAGAAGTAATAATCTAATTCCAGAAATGGAGAAAAGTCCATTAGAATTTTCTTGGTACCCTTGGTGCTGACATTTCTTATGCTTGGAAAGAGATCAGCTGTGTCTCTGGGTGACCATGCTAACAGATGTAAGAGATTATCCGAAGACAGATGAAGTTAGGTACATTTAATGAAAGCCTGGAAGCCAGGCTGACTAACCTATAAAGCAGATAGTTGTTTAAGTAAGTGGGAATTCAGAGGGCGGGCGTCATTAGAAATGGGGTCTTCAATCAAGGACCACGTTTCTGACCTGTTGGCAAAAGTAGTATGTGTTTCCAGTCCCGCAGACAAGACTAAAGAAATGCCACAACTTTTTCAAGATTATTATTGTGTGAAGTTGGAGGAAGACCTGGCAACAGAATGAAGCCCTTTCTGCAGTGGAAACTCTGACATCAGACCTTTGCTTCTCAGTCATGTTTGCTGGATGTTTAAAACACCCAGATGTTTTCAAAGAACAGTAATGTGTGTGTACCCCCTCTTGCCCCCACCAGGGGGATGAATAACAGAAACGTGGGTGAAGAGAGGCAGCGGATGGTGTCAGACAAAAATAACAATAAGATGTAATTTATCACGGGTTCAGGAGGGTGGGGCAAGGAAAAAATTGGAGGTGACACTAAAGGATCAAGCAGAAAGAAAATGTTTTGAAAATGATGATGGCAACCTATTTACAAGTGTGCTTGGTACAATTGATGTATGGATGGTTATAAGACTGTAAGAGCCCCCAATAAAATGATTAAAAAAAGAACCGTAATGAAATGCACCCCTCATTCATTACTCTGCCTTTAAACTGTAATGACCAGATATCCCTCATTATCCTTAAGAGTCTACAACTAGTGCACACTTCCGTCTATCTAGGAGAGCGGTTCTCAACCTGGGGGTCTCGACCCCTTTTGGGCTCAAACAACCCTTTCACAGGGGTCACCTGATTCCTCACAGTAGCAAAATGACAGTGATGAAGTAGCAACAAAAACAATGTTATGGGTGGGGGGTCACCACACCATGAGGACCTGTATGAAAGGGGCGTGGCATGAGGAAGGTTGAGAACCACTGCTCCGGGAGAAATACAAACCAAAAGCAAAACATGAAGTTGCTACAGTGACGGAGAAAACAAATCAACTCATTTCTTGAAACAGGGTTTGGGGAAAACCACATCACCACATCACTGCAATACCATAAATGTTTCTTCCTTTTGCTAGTTGTCGCAACAACAAAACATACAGAAAAGCCCCTCGCGCCAGTAAGCCACCACTCGAATCACTAATGGAACAACTCCAGGACAATTCAAAAGGTTATATATGGCTCACTTGAACCTGGATCTCTTAACCATCAATTGGTCACCATCAAATCCATTCTCATTCATGGCTGCCCCACTTCTTACAAAGTAGACTATGCCCCATAGGTTTTTCTTGGCTGCTAATGTATTCATCAGAAATCCATTTCCAACTGTACTCTTTCTTAATTCTCACACCTTTAGATGCAAGACTTTGCACCCATCAGCCTGTGGTCTTGCAGCATGTGCTGCGTGAGTCTAAAGAGGGACTTACGGATTAGTATCAGACTTATGGACTTGAGTTAGACTGGGCTGGGATGTTTTCCTGATATAACAATTACTTCTTGATATAAAGCTCTTTCTTACACATATATGAGTGTCACTGAATTTGTTTCTCTAGTCAACCCAGCCTTAACACATATACAAAGGGGTAACCCCCCAAAACTGGACATTTTTTCTACACTATGTATTTAAATTTTAAAACATAAAACAATAAAATATAAAACAATCTTATTATCTTCAAAGTACCAGCACTCTCCATTACACTTAATACATTTGCCAAATCTGCGATTCCACTCTTGGGAACATTTTTCAAACTCATCTGTTTAGATGGCTGACAGTACCTCTTTTTTTTCTTCACCTTTTCTAAGTTGTCAAATCGTTATCCTTTCATGTCCTTCTTCATTTGCAGAAACATAAAAGATGCATGGCGTGAGGTCAGGTGAGTAAGGTATGTGGGGCAAGAGAGACATGCTGGTTTTTTGCCAAAAACTGGCACACTGAGATGGCTGCATGAGCAGGTACATTGGTGTGGTGGCAAAACCAGTTCCCTGTCTGCCACAAATCAAGGCTTTTTTTGTTTGACACTATTATGCAATCCTTTCATAACCTCTAAAGAATAATCTTGATTAACAGTCTGACCTGGTGGAAGGGACTCTAAATGCATTATGAGTAGACATTTTTGTCTGTTCAGGGAGTTAATGGACATCCAGAATGCGGTTTGTCATCAATCAACATTTCGCCTTTTTTGAAACAAGAAAACCACTTGTACACTTGTTTTTCCCATAGTGCTATCCTTGTAAGCTGTGTTCAACATCACAACAGATTCTGTGGGATTTTTCCCCAAGCAGGAAACAAAATTTTACAGCTACATGCTGTTCTCTGAAATCAGCCATTACACAAAATGAGATTTGAGCTAAACTGCTTTTAAGAAAAAATTCGCTGTGACCAGAGAGAACCTTCCCAGGTGACGCCACTGGGTGCACTAATTTAGAGTATGCTGCTTAATGCTCACCTAGCAGGAAAAAATGCGTACTACAAAAGCTCTGCTCCACCCATCACAATTCCAGGTTTTGTTTTGAGGGGGGTGGTACCCCTTGTATATTCTCATCAAAATTTACAGAAAAAAAGTGGTATCTCTTTGATGACCACTTGTGACCTCAGGGTCCTTACAAGTGACCTCTCTTAGTGATTTAAATACACAGAGATCCCAACAACTTTCCCTGCATTATACATACACAAGTTTTCCTGGTGGCTGATGAGGCCTAGACCCCTGACTCTGGTGGCCCATGTGTTACATGCTGTAGTCTATAGAAAGCAGTCTACCAGGCTTTCTTTTGGGGAGCCACTGGACGGGCTTGAACCACCAACCTTTACTTTTGCAGCTGATTGCAAACTGCATCTCTGGGGACCTTGTAATTTTGTATTCTGATACTAAGTAACAGTAAACCTAGTCATATTTTCATAGCAAACAACTCGGGAATGAATTAGAAAATTAAGATTACTTTTAGCAAAAGTTGTTTGTTACAACAGGGAAAAAGGGGTCAAAACTTTAGAGCCAGTGTCTTATAAATTACTACTTACAAATTGATCACTGAGAAGGGTTTTGGAGAGCGAATGACCGGGAGTCAGGAAAGAAGGATACCACAAGCAATGACTACAATATGCATGTAATCAATGAAAACAGGCATTTCCAATTTTCCTGATCATTTAAAACCCAATCTCCAGTCCTCTTTTCTAATCCAATACCATGAACATCTCAGGAAAAAAAAGATGTTGGCATCACTTTTGACTCTTATCTCTTTCACTTAATCTAGCCAAGCTGTTAGGAAGTCCTGTCGCGTGCCTTCCGTTACCCCATCCCGCACATATCCTGGCCGAAGCCACCCTCACTCAACTGTCTGATACTTGAAATGGCCTTTTCCCTCGGCAGCTTCTATCTGACCTTCTCTGTTCCCGGATCAGGGCCATCTCCCCCACCAGCGTCTTCTGTGAACTCCCACTGCAATGGCACCTCGTTTGGCGTATTTTCAACAGTCACTTATTGACTAGCTCCAGGAAAGGAACATGTAGAAACAGAACACTGAACTAAAAGCAAACATGAACGACAGAGTCCAGATGGTATTTTGGACTCTGTCATTTTGAGATCGATGAAGAAGGTCAGCTCAAAAACAATAAACCATATCCCAAAACCAACATGAGACACTCCTATGGCCAGGTTCTCCGCTCCCCCAGCACGGATCACCATGTGAGCTGGAATCAACTCTACGATACTCGGTAGGCTGTTGAAACACATGCAGTGAATCCATTATTGTTCAGAAAGCCCTATGGACTGAGGAATGTTCCTTCATTAAGTCTAACATTTCAAGCCCTTGCCTGTAAGGTGGGGCCCAAACTCACAATGGAAAAACTGATACAATCTAGTTCATACTGCATGTAGCCCTTACTCAATAAAACCCTTTTGTTGCTTTCTTGGTAAAAAGGATTAAAATGAGATTTTGTGTAAATGTACAATCACCCAATATGTACAAAAGGCTTTTTTAAAGGCCTATGTTGACACATTTATGCAACAAGTGGCCAATGGAGCCATACTGCCAGCAAATCCCTGTCGTTTTCATCTGCGTCATGCTTCACATTTTTCTCTAGCCAAGAGGCAATCCATAGAAAATTAGTTCTCACAGCCTTTCTTCAAGGCTGAGAATCCAGAGCAAGAATAGTAATAATTTTATGAAGACACTCAGAAGAAAACTATTTCAGAATTCCACAGAAAAACCCTCAGATGGGTGTGCACTCTGGTAGAGAAAAGAATTGCTTAGGTAATGACCTTAATATGTTAACACACGGTTTTCATACCACTTTTAAAAAAAATCATTTTATGGGGAGATCTTATAACAATCTATACATCCACTGTTATCAAGCACATTTGTACATGTGTTGCCATCATCATTTCCAAAACATCTTCCTACTTGAGTCCTTGGTATCAGATCCTCTTTTTCTCTTCCCTCCCCAACCCACCCAGTTTCATACCTGCTTTAATGGAAAACTCTTTAAAATGTTATTTCATTGTCTCAAGTAATTAGAAATCAACAGTCCTCTAAAGCTATCACCTCTGAGTTTTATGTCCAACACTGTTTAAATGAGATTTTCCCAAGAAGGAAGATCTTCTGATAGCTTGACATTTTCAAGGTGTCCGGGCTCCAACAAGCATTAGTGTAGACGACATGCTGTTTTATCAATGGTTACTCTAAGGTGGGCACATAGCCGATGGCTGGAGCCTGAATTCCAAATCCTTACTATGGGTGTAACCTAGCCTTTGGATTTTCACTTGAAACCCAGTATGATGAGAAATCAAAGTGACGATATATGAAATGTTCTTTGCAAAATGCCTGACACACAGGTGGGGTTTCAATAAATGTTAGCTATTACTACCAGCCACTACAACTTCTCCCAGGTACCACTGCCGTTTTGTAAAGGAAAACCAAAAAGCTTTGATAGCCCTCTCCTCGACTGCCTCCTTGCCCTTCACAAGACCTTCAGTGCTTCAATATGGATAGTGGTGCTTAGATCTGCACTAATTTGAAGGGGGAAATACTGACCCATATAAACAGCAAATCGTGTTTTAGATAACCGCTTTGAGCGTGTGCATAGGCAAATGCGGTGAAGAAAGCTGACGGTGCCTGGCTGTCAAAATATATAGAATCTGGGGTCCTATAGGCTGGAAGATAAACAAGGGGCCATCTAGCTGCGACACAGCCCACATGGAAGAAGCACACCAGCCTGTGAGATCACAAGACATCGAAGGGATCAGGTATCAGGCATCAATAACCAAAAAAAACAAACAAACAAAACATAGCATTGTGAACGAGGGAGTGCCGAGTGGAGACCCAGGGCCCATCTGTGGGAAATTGGAAATTCCCTTGCAAAAGGGCTGTGGGGCCAGTCATGATGCAGTGCAGCAACGATGAAATATACAATTTTCCTCTAGTTCTTGAATGCTTCTTTCCCCTCACTATCATGATCCCAATTCTACCTTACAAATCCGGCTGAACCGGAGGATGTACACTGGCACAGATAGGAACTGGAAACACAGGGAATCCAGGACAGATGAACCCCTCAGGACCAGTGGTGAGAGTGGTGATATCGGGAGGGTGGAGGGAAGGTAAGGGAGAAAGGGGGAACAGATTACAAGGTCTACATATAACCTCCTCCCTGGGGGACGGACAGCGGAGAAGTGGGTGAGGGAGACGTCGAATGGTGTAAGATATGACAAAATAATAATTTATAAATTATCAAGGGTTCAGGGGGAGCAGGGAGGGAGGGGAAAATGAGGAGCTGATACCAAGGGCTTAAGTAGAAAGCAAGTGTTTTGACGATGATGGCAACATATGTACAAATGTGCTCGACACAATTGATGTATGTATGGATTGTGATAAGAGTTGTATGAGCCCCTAATAAAATGATTTAAAAAAAAGATAACTGCTTTGATTTTGACATCATTGTTCATGTTTCATTTGGTAACTATTTACATATAAAAAAGTACACATCTATTTTTACAGTGGTTTGCTGCGCAGGGAGATTATTGGTTAGTTAGGAGCTGATATATGTTATTAAAGTGACATCTTCTTCCCTTGTATTGTAAAGGCAAATTATGCAAAATAACTAAATAAAAGGAAGAAAAAGAAAAAAAAAAAAAGAAACAAAAATCAAACCAGGAGCAAAGTCTCAAACTGGAGACCAGTGCCCAGAAATTTTTAACACTCACAAATTAATATATTTTAACTTGTTTGGGTTCCAAGTGGAACCTCAGCATCTTTACCATTACGTGAATGCAGATTATTTTCCTGTGCAATCGAAATCATCATGAACAATACTGATGTGAGTGCACTGGTGCTTAGCCTCCAATTATTGATGCTCTAATTCTTGCAAAGTGGACTCTGCATAATGAGTGAGTAGCAAGTGCTTCTCTTTCTTGTGGGCTTTTTACTGCCCAGGCAAACTTGCTAGATGGATTCACACAGACAAGTGACAGGAAGACGAAGTGCAGCCTGATATATGTGTCTCCACCATCACGGTGGGTCTTAATTCTTGAGTATCTTCAGGGGTAAAAGAGTAATGAAATGGAAGGAGAAAGCCAACCAACCAACTAAGAAGTGTGAATTTACTCAAATTTACCCACATTTTAATGGTTTTATAAATTCAGCATAGAAGAAATAGAAGGGAGCCTCCAAAGGGTTCTTGGAAAGATAGAATGGGAAGAAAATGGAATTTTCCCATGACTTTTTGGAAGCTCCCTGTGTGTGTGTGTTTGTGTTTTCCCAGTGAAACAAATGATGTCTCACTTTTAAACTGCACTGGGGCTTTCTGGAGGAACCCTGTGTGGTGCAAACACTCAAGCCCTACACTATTAAACCAGAAGGTTAATGGCTCAAACCCACCAGAACGTTAATGGCTCAAAAGTGGTGCCTTGGAATTGAGGCCTGGTGATATTTCCAAATGGTCACAGCCTGCACACATGGAGATGCCCTGAGTTGGAACAACAAGATCAGCTCTTTCTGCAGTCTTCTCCAGAGCACTACCAGAGGGATCACTGGGGGGAGGAGAGTGCACTGCCCCCCACCCCACCCCCGGGATTTTAATGATCCATCTAGTCTCACCCAAGGCAGTTCCCCACCATTTCCTCACAGCCCTCTGTCCTGTCACTAAAAGACAAGAATAATGACCATCTATGGCAGGGTGTGACCCCCTACTGGTCTCTTTTTTGCATTCAGTCTCTCAAAAACAAGTTATTGGATATGGGTGAACCTGGAGGACATGGCTTTAAGTACAATACTGTCAATCACACACAAAAAGATATTGTATGTTCTCACGTTTATGGAGTGACAGAAACAATATACAGAAACTAAAGTTCAGTAGTGGTTACCAGAGACTGGGGAGAGATGGGAGGAAGGATAAGTCACTGTCTAGACCAGTGGTTCTCACCCTTCCTAATGCTGCGACCCATTAACACAGTTCCTCATGTTGTGGTGACCCCCAACCATAAAATTATTTTCATTGCAATTTCATAACTGTCATTTTGCTACTGTTATGAATTGTAAATATCTGATATGCAGGATGTATTTTCATTGTCACAAATTGAACATAATTAAATATAATTAAAGCATAGTGATTAATCACAAAACAATGTGTAATTATATATTGTGAAATATTGATGTGTTTTCCAATGATCTTAGGCGACCCCTGTGAAAGGGTCATTCGATCCCCAAAGGGGTTGGGATCCACAGGTTGAGAAATGCTGGTCTAGATAGTATTCACTTTTTTTGGTGACAGGAATGAGGGTGAAGTGTTCATGAAGCTTGAGAAAAGTAAACCATGTCATTAAGAAATGGCATCCGGATAATTTCTATGGCATAAATAATTGTGAAGCAATAAAAATGGCCAAGATACACACACACACACACA
>NW_022105908.1:7873868-7874877 GCF_000313985.2 Echinops telfairi | reverse complement strand
CCATCAGTGAATTGTTCTTGTTCATCTGCACTTTCCCCCTAAGATGGTTTTTTAACACAAACCGCTTCCTGGTAAAAAGGTAGTTTGGTTTCAGGCAGAAACATGGTCAATTAAACAGAGAATTTACTCTGAGAAATCCAACAAGAACAATCACTGACGAGCTAGAGGGGTTTTTTGCAAACTCGAGGAGAGAAGGCTGTTTTGAGGGTGAGGGTGAAGAGAGTAACTGCTCAGAGGGTATCTGAGAGTAAAAAATGTAATGAAGTTCAGAGGGATTATCCAGATGTTTAACCTAAGACATTGTTTGTTTTTCCCCCGAGTTCCAAGAGGGCCACACAGGTTAACAACTTTCATTAACAGTTTAAATGTGGAAAAGCCTCACTGAAGGTCGTTTCCTCTTAGATGTATATTCTCTGTAATCCGATGAGGGTGGCCCAAGGGCAGGGGGAGCTCAGAATATCTTGAAAAGCAAAACAAGTCCACAGTACCAAAATTTTGCTGATCATTGAATTTAGTATACTTTATCTTTAAACTACATAATCTTCCCCAAGCCTCTCTATGAAGCCTCTCGAATTCCTTAACATAAAACATTTATTACTTGGCAGTGGCCAATTTTCCTTTATACTATATTCTTCTTGCAGTGCCTTCTATAATTTATTTGTCACCATTTAGCTCCTCTATGCTTATAGGCTGGGAGCAAGAGTGTTTTCAGTAGCATGTCTTTTAGTATGTGGGATAAAATAGAAGAGAATTGTATCTCACACTAGTACTAGCAAAGGCTACAGTAACAGATGATGGTGCGGCTGATCCAATTTGTTGCTAGGTTCAACATGTTGCTATTAAAACTGCTGTGGTAACAGGAGGAAGGGCAGGCTATGGTAAATTTTACTGGCTTAAGAGAGTTTGTGCAGCAGTGACTATATAGTGATAGGAATTTCCTCTCTAACAGACATGAGGGGGCTTCAAAAAGTTTATGGAAAAACAGTATGAAAAGATTGTAGAATTCTTC
>NW_022105908.1:7870127-7872991 GCF_000313985.2 Echinops telfairi | reverse complement strand
CAAACAAAAAAGTATATCAAGAGCTCCAAAGAAACCAAATCAAGTCCTAGAAAAAGGAAAATACTGGTTTACTCGATTATGGCTTAAGGGACTGGAACATGTTAACAAGATGGTAAAATAGATGCCTACTTTTACCAAATAATATGTTTAATGCAGCGGTTCTCAACCTGGGGGTCTCAACCCCTTTGGGAGTCAAACAACCCTTTCACAGGGGGTCACCCGATTCATCACAGTAGCAAAATGACAGTTATGAAGTAGCAACAAAAATGTTATGGTTGGGGGGGTGACCACAACATGAGGAACTGTATTAAAGGGCGGTGGCATGAGGAAGGTTGAGAACCACTGGTTTAAATGTATAATAATCTCGCCTCTTCCTTCCACATCTTCGTTTGCTTCTCTCAGGAACTTGAACTTGTATTCATCTTCAGGGAAGAAAAAAGTGACAGAAAGACAAGGCCATGCTCTTATGCGTGAGATTGCCAGCAGGGGCATTTTATAAACTTGTACAGCTGTTAGGGAAAGTAGAGGTCAAAGTGGTCCAACCTTTGGGTTTAGAAAAGGAAACGAGTTGGAAGAAAATTAAGCTCCAAAGGCAAGGCACAGAACAAAAGTGGATGGGGTCAGAGCGAATTTTGCAAGTAAATTATAAAACTATGCAAAGCAACCTTTGTTCCCCAGCTGAGAACACTAGGCAAACTCAGGCTTTTCTGGTAGAGAAAGGACTTCAAAAATGATCATTAGTAGTCAGCTGGTATAGTGGAAAGAACACTGGAGTGGAGTAAGGAGCTGAGGGGCTAGTCCAATGTCATTGTGCTTTCTGGCCAAGTCATTTCAGGCAGTCTCACTGTCTTGGTGTTTTGACCTTTATTCTACTTTTTTTTGTCCTAAACAAGGGAAAAGCATATCCTTGTCCTTTCTATTTTAGCTTACTTTTAAACACCTTTAAAGATGATGTGTTGCTTCATAATTTAATGAGGGGGGGGGGATACAAAAAACCTTTTAATTGTTCAAAGAAATCAATCTGACTATAGAAGCCAATTCTGCAAGCATTCAACACTACATTGTAGGATAACTTAGCTGCTTTTGGAGTTTCATTCTACTCAGGGCACGGTGTGAGAACAGACTGCCCCACAGGATTTCCTATGGGGACTTTTTAGTGGCCTTAGTGGCACAGTGGGTTGATCACTGGGCTGCCAGTCAAAAGGTTGAGGTTCAAACCCCAGTCTTTCTACTGGGTTGAAAGATGAGGCTGTCCCTTCCTATAAGGGTTTAAGTCTTGAAAACTCTAAAGAGCAGCTCCTATTGTGCCCTATTGGACCACTGTAATTCTAAATTAATCACAGCAGTGGGTAAACTTTAGGGACACAGACCCCAGGTCCGTCTCTATCTGGAGACAGCTTCAATGTTGTGAGTCAGTGGGTTTTTCTTTTCTTTCTCTCACTCTTTTTTTTGGCCGGGGTGGAGGGTGGGGGAAGGCGGGTGTTAGGGGGAAGGGTAGTTTTAAGGGAAGCAAATGTTCACATCTTTCTCCCTCAGAGAGGCTAGTGGGTTAGAAACAATGACCCTTTTCAGTTAGCAGCCAAGTGCACCACCAGGAGTCACCAACCGAACCGAACCGAACCGAACCCCACTGCTGGGGAGTGGATTCTGACTTACAGCGACCCTGTAGGGCCGAGTCAAACTGCAGCACAAGGCCGTTTATCGTTATGCAAGCCCACTTTCTCCCGTGTACAGGCTCTCGAACCCCACGAAATTGTAACTGACTCCACTCACTTCTTCACACATTTTATCTTCTCTACCGAAGCTCAAATCTGGTGCTAGCCAGGTGCAGCACACACCCCCAGGGGTATTTCCTTCCATTGGCTGGCGGGCTGTACTGTAGTTTACACCCTTTAGATCTACTGTCAGGCTGCCCGTTGTTTGTCAGACAGATTACTCGGCGTATACATTAACTTAAAATTTAAAAAAAAACACAAAAACAGAAGCTATCGGGTGAAAAACGGGATAGATTGGCATGTAATCAGCAAACTCCTTGGACGAAGAAAAACGTCTCGATTTCAAAAGGCAATACACCTTCGGTGCTTCGGTATCATTTGTCACTGTCCTCTAGCAGGGGGGTTTGGAAAAAAAATCAGAAACAACTTGTTTCGTATTTTGCATTCGCGAGCCCACGAAAACTTGCAGAGGCTGAATCAGATGGGCCGGCCAATTGCCTTTTCTAGAAGTGCATTTCGGCGGGACCCACCCTGTGTGACACACAGACCGCAAGGAGAACCAGAGGCTTTTCTGCCCACAGCATCGATCCGTTCGGGGGGGGGGGGGGGTCCCCTGGGGAATGAGTGAGGGCCAAGTGGGAAGGGGAAGCCTGGTCCTCGGGTGGGCATGGCACTCCCTCGGGGGAAGGGTGGAGGTGGCAATGTCCGCCCTGCCCCAGGATGACCCCGGCAGGACAGGGCGGAAGAGGGACACTCCGGGCCCAGCTGGCGGCCAGGAGTGGGGGCGGGGAGCCAGGCAGGCCGGGCCCGCGATGTTGGGGTGCAGGGCGGCGGGGCGACTCGGGCCGGAGGCTCACCTCCTTTGCAGGGTGTGCGGTGCTGGCTGTGCTGGGCCCGGTAGCCCTCTATGACTTCCCAGGAGCCGTCGTCGCGGCGGATGGGGAAGGACAGGCTCAGCACATGGTTGCAGGGCTTGATGATCCGCAGGATGCCGCGCACCCGGTTCCGCTTCTGCTCCGCACTCTCCCGGGTCCGGAGGTCCTCCACCAGCTTGTCCTCCACGATGCTGGCGCCGCGGTCGAAGAAGCCCTCCACCATCTTGAAGAAGTTGGGGTCGTCCTCGCGATCGGACACGGCCTCGCTGTAGTG
>NW_022105908.1:7851451-7869355 GCF_000313985.2 Echinops telfairi | reverse complement strand
GCCTGGGCCCTGGGGACCCCCTCGCCCTCCGGCGTGCTCGTGCGCTCACGGGTGGGGTGACTCTCCCTGCACCCCCTGACCCGAGGGGCTGGGCTTTCTGCTCGTTCTGGAGCGGGCTTGCGGGGCCTGGGAAGCAGAAAGCCTGGGCCCTGGGGACCCCCTCGCCCTCCGGCGTTACCCACTTCCGTCTTGATCTTGCCCCTCGGTGGAGGACATAAAATCGCCGTGTAAAACCGTGTCCGTCCTTTCTGTCACTTACTGGCGGCGCTTCCTCTTTGCAAAACTAAAATGAGGCAACTGTGCAACTCGAAAGCCAGCTCACGGCCTTCCGACTCTTTAGCGACCCTGTAGACCGAGTGGAAACGACAAACATCCGTAATAGCAGCCAAAGAAATTCAGTGGCCCAGGGTAGGATTTGCAAACTTTAAGGGGCCAGTTATGTAATTAAGATCATCTTGCTAAGAAGTTATAAAGTTCAATAAAATATATTGTATATTAAAAAATGATGAAGTAGCACACACCTGTGGATTAATTAGGAGCCCTGGTGGTGGAGTGGTTACACGTGGGGTGTGATCCTCAAGGTCGGTGGTTTGAAACCACCAGCAGCTCCGCGGGAGAAAGACTGGGCGTTGTACTCTCTTAATAAACAGTTAAAGCCTCGGAAATCTGCAGGTGGTCGCTATGAGTCAGCACTGACTCCATGACAGTGAGGTTTTTTTGTGTGTGGATAAATTAAGTGCTTGTAAAAGTCTAAAGAGTAACCCAGTCATTAAGGCCAACGGATTTCCACATGCCACGTTGCTTTGCCGCCGGAGTGTATCTTGGTGGTTTTAAAATGCCACCTTTTGACCTAGCAAATATGCTTTTGTGCTAGAATATGAAGAGACGCTCTTATTTCTCACTCTAGTCTGTGAACTGTAAGGTGACCCCTGGGTCAGTTATATGCCCCTATCTCAATGCACTCTCAAAGCAGAAGCCATTCCTCTTATGGATGTAGCTTATATTTTGCTTCGTTTGCCAGAGCATACTCATCACTTATATTGGCCTTGTGTTTTTCAGGGAAAATTATTCTCTGGCCTGAATCCTGCACCTACCTTGTTGAAGAAAAGATTAAGGTACCAAACTTCCTTCTCATTTGATAGTATCATGATTTACATTGGAAAAGAAAAGATAGAAAAAATAACTCTTAAGTTTCAGAATAAACTGGCATGAGCAAACATGTAGAAATATTTTTCTCCAGATTTAATCTTTGGGTAAATTTTGAGGAAAGTGATTTTACAAGTTTAGTTTTATGGCCCTTGTTTATCTCTTTCATGATAACCATAGCCTATATAAATGTTTAACCTTGACCCTTATTAGCCTTGTTTACTTCAATTTAAAAAAAGTAGAAGGGCCATAACAAGGGTGAGGAATAGAGCTATAGAAGGAAAGTAAATTGTGTGTGTGTGTGTCTTTTATGAGGCTTGCAAAAATTTACAAAATGGTCCTGCAAGAAACCTATGAAGTTTGTTTTATAAATACTTTTAACTATTCCATCTAGTTTTCACGTCTTTGTTGTGAAGTAAAATGTAGTGAATATCAGCTTTATATTGTGGATTTCCTTTATAAAATATGCACATATCTTGCAAATTATTAGTAACTTTAGTCATGCAGTTTTATTACTTTTAACTTTAATTTTAAAAAAGAGAAAGAAACTCTAATTAAACTACAAGTGACACTTGATCTTAGCCAAAAGGCGGAGAAGTGATATTAAACTACAAGTTAATTAGAGTTTAATTATTACTAGTAATTTTCAGTTCACGGGAGGCCAGATTTTAACTTGAAGGGATTCTGGTCACTCAACAATGTCAAATTGATTTTCTGCCTGTGAGGTTTAACTGGATTTTCTTTAGATGTTTGAAAATGCTAGATCTGTTCCCCTTGACCCATTCATGCTTTTGTGCTTAAAATATTTTAGAAGAATTTTAGGATGAAGAAAGACATAGTGTATAAATGCATGAACCACATGGTCATTTAAACATAATCAAAAAGGTAATACATGCTTTCTACTTTCTATCCCTATATATTGTGGACATTTCCTATAAATGGAACCTTATCATAGATGGTCATACATTTCTTTCACTTAGCATCATGTGTTCAGTCTTCATGTTTTAGCACGTATCTTATCTTTTTCATTGTATGGATAGGCCACATTTTGGTTAAACGTCAGTTGAACATTTGGGTCGTTTCCACTTTGGGGGCTGTAATGTACAGTGCCGCTACAAACGCTTATGCACAAGTTTTTGTGTGGACATATGCTTTCAGTTCGGCTTAGAAATGGAATTGCTGGGCCATATGCTAACTCTCTTAAACTCCATGAGGAACTGCCATCCTTTTCCAGAGAGGCTGTACTTGGCTCTCTTCTCATTCTTGGTAACACTTACTGGTTATTTGCCTTTTTAACTATAGCCACGTGGGTGTGAAGTGCTATCTCATTATGGTATTGCATTGCATTTCTCTGATGGTCAATGGTGTTGTGCATTTTTCCACCCACCTTTTGGCCATTTCTCAGTAAATCTTCTTTGGGGAAGATCATTAGCCCATTTTAAAATCGAGCTATTTGTCGCTATTATTGAGTTCTGAGTTCTGTGTGTGTGTGTGTGTATTCTTTATACACCTTCTTTATCAGATAGATGATTTGCAAGCCCTGGTGGCACTATGGGTCTCTTTTTTTTGGTTGCTTGTGCTTTTGGGGTCATATTTAAGAAATCCTTGTCTAATCTAAGAACACAAAGATTTGTGTCCACGTTTTCTTCCAAGAGTTTTAATAGTTTTAGCTTTCGCAATCGGGATTTGATTCATTTTGAGTTAATTTTTACTTATGATATGTGGAAAGGTGCTAAGTTGATTGTTTTGCAAATAAATATCCATTAGTTCAAGCACTGTTTGCTCAAAAGATTATTCTTTCCCCCATTAACTTGTGCTTGCATTCATTGAAAATCAATTTATTGTAATGTGAGCATTTATTTCTGGTCTTTCCACTTGATTTCATTGTTATGTCTATAAGGAGCCTTGGGGGCTCTTTGGATTAGGCATCAGACCACTACCTGCAAAATTTAAAACCACCAGCCACTCCACGGTAAAAGATGAGGCAGTTTGCTCCCATAAACATTGACGGTGCTGGAAACCCTCTCATGAGAAGGGACTTGATGACTATGGGCTCTTGGCTATCGTGCCTGCATTACGTAATCTTGATTGCTGTGACTTTACCACTCACTCACTCACTCACTCACTCACTCTCACTGCCATTGAGTTAAGGCTCACTCTTGGTGACCCTCAAGGGCAGGGTAAAACTGTTCCTGTGGGTTTCCGAGACTGTAACTCTGTAAGGAAGTAGAAAGCCTACTCCTTCTCCCACGGTGGTTTCAAATTGCTGACCTTGCAGTTTCCGGCCCAACGTGCAACCTGTAACCAGGCCATCACCAGGGTTCCTATGTAGAGTTTTAAAATCAAAACATGTGAGCCTTCCAACTTTGGTCTTTTTAAGATATTGTTTGATAGTTCTGAGTCCTTTGGATTTCCATATGAATTTTAGAGACAACTGCTAAGAAGCCAGCTAGAATTTTGATGGAATTACATTGGATTCCTAGATTTGCAATATTACTATTGTGATTTGCAATATTACTATTTTTGCAATTTGAAATATTACTATCCAATTTGCAATAATACTATTGTAACAATATTATGCTGTTTGATGTGTGAATGTGAGTGTGTGAATAAACTTTCTTTTATTCTTTAATTTTTCAACAATGTCAATTAAAAAAATTATTCCTAAATACTTATTTCAATACTACTGTGCTAGTAGTTGTTTTCTTAGTTTCATTTTCATATTATTCATGACAGTATATAGAAATATAGCTGATTGTTATATGTTGATCTTTCATCACTCAACTTACTAATTTATTAGTTCACATGTTTTTCTTTTCTTTTTTTAAGTGAAATTCTTAATCTGTTGTCATGAAGTCAATACTAACTCAGACAGCCCTACAGGACAGAGTAGAACTGTCCTAAATCTGTACCAAAAAAACAAAAAACAAACTCACTTCTATCGAGTCAATGCTGAAACATAGCAACCTTGTAGAACTGCCCCTATGAGTTTCCAAGAGTAGAATGCCCTATTTTTCTCCTGTAAATCTGTATAGGAGGTAGCATATGATCAAGAAATTAATTGGTATTATGTGATCCAAGAACTGTAACTAATAAAATCAAAACCCAGAGGAGCGAATGGTATTAGAGCTTAAGTTCTGAACACCCAGTTTACAGAAGGCTGTAGATGACAGTGAAAGCCCCAAACTCATCACCAGGTCCCTCCTGTGCATTAAGCCTGTGGTGTATCCCCACTGATGATGGACCAGAGATGGGAAAGGCCTTGTTATCAGACATGGTACATTGTAGGGTGGATTATTGCAGTTTTAATTAGGTAAAATGTGACACCTTGTCATTGATCTCCTCCTTGACCCAATGTATAATTGCTCCTGTGTTTACTATTTCCTGCTTTGTTTTCTGTTGGGCCTTTTCTCTGTTGGTTTGTCATTGTTGCTGGGCCATTTGTTTGTGTTTTGTCTTGACTTTGTATGCTCTCTGTATATGAAAGCCAGATTAGGTAATCTGTAGAGACAACAACTGGATTAATAGCATCCAAAGCACGTGGCAAGGGAGGCTGGCGGGAAGTGGGGAGCTAACGAGTACAAGGAGGAAGAAATGTCCTGAAATTGATTGGGATAGTGTTTGTATAACTCTTATGAATATGACTGACGTACTGAAATGAATGACATATAAATTACATGTCAGTGAAACTGTTAAAAAGGAATACTAATTTTTTTTAAAAAGAAATGGTGCTATTGGAGAAATTTAAGCTACACTGATGACGTTGGTGGAAACAAGACTCCCATGAATTGACAGACTATCAGTTGAGATATTTCAGCAAACAGATGCAATGCTGGAAGTGCCCACGTGTGTATGCCAAGAAATTTGGAAGACAGCTACTTGGCCAATTGACTGAAAGGGATTCATATTTGTGCCCATTCCAAAAAAGGTGGCCCAACAGAATATGAAAATGATCAGGCAATATCACCAATAAGTAAAATTAGCAGAAGATTAATTTTAAAAAAAAGATTGTAACAGTACACTGAGAGGGAACTGCTGGAGATTCAAGCCAGATTCATAGAAGAACATGAAATTGGGGAATTAGCTGATATCAGATGGATCTTGGCTAAAGGCAGAGAATCCTAGAAAGATACTTATATATATTTTATTGACTATGTGAGGCATTCGGCTGTTCAAATCAGAGAAAATTACTGATAACATTGAAAAGAATGGAATTCTAGAGCACTTGTATTCACATGGGATCTATACATAGACCCAAAAGCAGTCATTCAAATAGAACTAGGAGAGATCGTGTGCTTTAAAATCAAGAAAAGTGTGTGTAAGTGGTGTTTCTTGGCACTATACTTATTCAGTCTGTATGCTGAGCAAATCATCAAAGCTGGACTCTCTGAAGAACCCAGCATCAAGGTCAGAGGAAGAGTCATTAACAACCTGTGTTGTACAGTTGACACAACCTTGCTGAAAGCCAGGAGGACTCAAAACACCCCTCAACATCAGAGAATGTAACATCCTCACAACTGGACCAATAAGCAACATCATGACATGGAGGAAAGGTTCACATTGACATTGGATTTCATTTTTATTGTATCTACAATAAGTGCCCATGAAAGAGCAGTCAAGAAATCAAATTACCAATTGTACTGGGAAGATCTGCGTAAGACTCCTTTAAAGTGTTAAAAATGAAAGCTGTCACTTTGAGGACTAAGATGTGGCTGACTCGAGCCCTGGTATCTTCAGCGCCTCAGATGCATGTGAAAGCTGGACATTGAACAATGAAGACCCTTAAGCCTAAAAATAAAAAAGAACAATGAAGACCAGAGAAGAAGTGATGCCTTTGGCTTGTGGTGTTGGTGAAGACTACTGAATATCTTGCGGCTTCCAGAAGAGCAAACAGATCTGCCTTGGAAGAAGGATAGTTGGAATGCTCCTTAGCAGTGAGGACGGTAAGACTGTCTCATGTACTCTGAACATGTTCTGAGGAGGATCCAGTGCCTGGAGAACATTGTGTTTGGCTGGGTTGTCTAGGGAAACAAAAGCTATGACACTTATGTGTACATGAAAGAGCTTTATATCAAGAAGGCACCGCAGCCCAGTCCAACTCAAGTCCATGGGTCCATGCTAAGTGGGGCCCTATTCAGACTCACGTAGCTACAGGATTGTGGGGGACCAGCCTCACCCCAACTGAATTGGTCCAAGGGGCGGTTGTGTAATTGAGGGGTAAATTAAAGAGACATCAGACAAAGCATGCAAGGGCTTACCTCTTCTATGTCGACCAGAACCAGAATGAGGCAGTAATGTATTCTCTCATGAGCTGATATCATCCCGGGCATGCAAGTCCCAGTAAGCACATATGTAACAGGAAGGAGTTGTATTAGAGCAGCACTTCTCAGCCATCCTAATGCCACGACCCTTTAATACAGATCCTCATGTTGTGGTGATTCCCCCCCACAACCATAAAATTATTTTTGTTGCTACTTCATAACTGTAGTTTTGCTACTATTATGAATCGGGCGACCCCTGTGAAAGGGTTGTTTGACTGCCAAAGGGGTCAGGACCCACAGGTTGAGAACCGCTGTACTGGAGGGATACACATCACATGAAGGGGATGAGAGGATGCACTCAATAAGAAGAGGTACTAGACAAATGTGCTTTACACAATTGATGTGTGTATGGATTGCGATAACAGTTGTATGAGCCCCTAATAAAATGTTTAACAAAAAAAAAAAGGAGAGGTACTAGAGGTATACATGTGCCAGGAAGGTACATGTGTAACAAGATAGGTAGATTCTAGTATTAAGATGGCAGCCTAAGTTTAATCATCTTTGAGCTGGCGTGATTTGGGGTGTCTCTGAACACTTATCCAGGGGAATCATCTATGATCCCTATCAGAAGGGAGTAGGCTGTACTTGGGGTTAGATGGTCTGACTGCTTTTGGTTGCAGACAGTGTTCAGGCAAGTAGCCTTTAGCCAGTTGACCTTCAAGCATATATACTAGCAACCATGTGCTTGCAAGCGCCTTAAGATTGGCATTATTACGGGGGCAATCGTGGAGAATAACTTTTACTTAGGAGAATGTGAGTGGGACACATCTCCAACCCACGAATGGGAAGGTTTCCCTCCTTGGACGAGAGCCCTGTTCTCCCAGACTCCTTAACATCTGCATGTAGAGAATTTGTCTGCATACACTGTCTTCCCGATTCCGTTTCCCACACAGGAGGATGACAGAGAGAGGTGAAGTAGAGAGCAGGGAGATCACAGCAGGGTAGCAAGGATCGATGGTAGAAACATGGCGGGCTGCTGACAACTCTCCCAGCTGGCCAGCAGCTCATATGGGGTTGGCCCTGGAGGTGGACTCAGAGTCCCAGTAAGGAGAAGGGAAAATGGGCAAGAGAGAGAGAATGTCCTACTGTCTCTAATACAAAAAGCACACTCCCAAGCAGGCATCATCGGGCCTGATGGATAGGTTCCACTCCACCCCTACACCTCACACAGGTGCTAGTTGACATAAAATCTAACCGCCACCAACATGCTGATGGGTAATGTAGAGGATCAGCAAAAGAGAAGATGACTGTCAACAAGATGGGTCGACACAGTGGCTCTGATGAAGGGCTTATACCAATGATTGTGAGGACAGCACAGGACCAAGCAGTATTTTGTTATGTTGTACTACATCACTACGTCACAGGAACCTATTCGATGGCACTTCACAACAACAACAAATTTCTAATTTTTATAGGCTTGGGTTCACAAGTTCCATGCCATACTGTATTAGTCAGTCCCGTGAAAGTGAGGCGGGAAGGGAAGCACACGCAGCGGAGCAGTGACCGCAGAGGCCCACAGGTCATGAGACCATGTCTAGAAATGGCAGGACGCACTTGGTTTAAAGCAATTTGGTTATCACAACAGTTTGACCGAATTGGCAATTTGGCTGAAAATGGCCAATCCCCTATTTACATGTTTTTTCCTAATTGTAATAAATTGTCATTGTGCATTGGTTTTATAAAGGCCTTATTATAGTAATGTTTTTGAAAAGCTTTTCCTAATATTAAGTTTTCAGTAAAGCTTATAATTTTGATCTTAAAAAAATCTTTTAATGAGCATGCCTATGTAATAAGGAGAAAAAAAGAAAATAGACTACATACAAACATTTTAGGGTTTTTTTTTCCTTAAAATAAACTACCAAAAAATATTGAGAGGTTTTTTCCCTCTCAAAGGAAGTTTTTTCATGATCTAAAGGTCAGACGGTTTTCTACACCATGTTGGTATGCTTGCAATTCTGAGCCAGTTTTTAAGACTGTGACTTGGTGATGTCATTGGCTATTGCTCTGCGTTAGCTAAAAAGTTTTGCTAAGAGGTTAGCAGTACCCTGGCCTATAACTTGGGGAAAGGAATTTTTTTTTTAATAATTCTAGGTTCTTCTGCCATAAACAGTAGAGATTTTTATCCCCCTTCCCTACCATGTGTGGTGACAAGTAATAATGTGACAAATAATGTGACAAGTAATAATAATTCTCAGACTCTATTTAAGATGTCTTCTAACTTCTTTCTTTCCAAACTCTGTTCCCCAATTTCTATGTTCTCTCCACTTCATTTATCACCTCTTTTCCATAGTTTATAGTATAAGCTCCACCTCCACCAAAGTTTTCCTGGTTTTGTTTGTGATATTTAAAGCCACAGTTAGAATTTAAAGGCTGGTCTCTTTTAAACTTTTAGGTTTTGGAATTGAAGTTCATGGCATTTAGAAGTAATTTATGATCATGGGGAAATGTATTAGAGCTTAAATCCTGAGCATCCTGGTTTGCAAAAGGGTATGGATGGCAGTGGCAGTCCAGAATCCCATTCGCAGAGTCCCCATGTAGATTGGGCCTCCATTGGATGCTTTCTGCTGATTAACCAAGGATGTAGGTCATCTTGCCCGCAAGGAGAATGCCTTGGAGAGTGGACTGCCGCCACCCTGCTCAGGCCAGCCCAGGGAGGGGCAGTCTCTCTCTCTCTTACAGACTGCCTGGCTGTGTCCTTGGTGGAGGCCACTGTACTGTGACTAGCACAGGGGGTCACATAGTCATGAGGCTTGCCCTCAGTTTGGCCCTGACTGCCTTGGTTGGATGGCCCTGAACCAATCTTGTAAGCCCTTGTGTTTAACAATGTACCTGTCCTTTGTCCCCACCCCCCCTGCCCCTACCCTTTTTTAAGCTTGGAAAGCCGTTTCAACGGCTGTGGTCTCCCTTATCTGAATTATCTGTCTGTACTTTGTGTTGCCTTTTCACTTTTAAGACATAATGAACGTTCCCTTTGATTAAAAATAAGTATGGTTTTAAAGGATTAAAAATACCTCTGAAAGCTAAAAAACCACATCACTCTTAGGAAAACAAATGTTGGGGTAAATATTCATGACCATGGATTAGGTAATGGTTTCATAAATCTGACACCAAAAGCATAAGTAACAACAACAACAAACTTCAAAATCAGATAAACCGAGCGACAAAATTAAACAAACTTGTGCAACCAAGGACATCGAGAGGGTCAAAGAAAAAAGTGAAAGAGAACCTATAGGATAAAAAAAATTGTAAATTATACATTTGGTAAGGCTGTCGTATCTAGAGTATTCAAAGACTTAAAAAAAAAAAGACAACCCTACTTAATGATAAGCAAAATACTTGAATAGATATTTCTTCAGAAAAAGATATACATTAGCCAGTTAAGCACATGAAAAGATGTTTATCTTGTTCAATGGGAAAAGATCACAAATACTGCTTGATGCCCATTAGAGTGGCTACGCTTATGTATACACAAAGACAGAAAATAACACAGGCTGGAAGGAGAGCCCTCATGGCAAAGTGGTTCCACGTTGGACTGCGAGCCACAAGATTAGCAGTTTGAAACCACCAACAGCTCCTGTAGGACCTGGTAGAACTGCTCCTGTGAGTTTCTGAGACTGTCACTCTTTCCGGAAGTGGGACCAAAGGTAGCTTCCACTCAGATTTCTGTGCATAGTTGTAGGCTGCCAGCATGTTACTTACAGTGGCTTAGGGTTTATGGTATTTGGAACCATGAACAGATTGGAAGAAAACTAACCTGTGAAAAGGACTATCAGGTGGGGTGGTTATGGGAGGACGAGTAAAGGTAGGGGACAAGGAGAATTCAGAACAGAGATGGGAGGAAAGTAGAACAGGGGAACGCAATGAATTGGAGTGGTTATATGAATTATTCAAAGGGCTTAAATTTTGGATGATGGTGGTGAAGAATCTGGTGGTTGTAGCTGATCTCAAAATTGTGTTAATTTCCTAGGAAAATGTGTCTGTGTGGTCAGGCTGGGATGGGGGGTGGCACAGACACTTGATGGCTTTTGTTGTTTCCAGTTATATTTAACTTTATCTTGTGGTTTGGCCTCTGCTCAGGATGTTATAAGGAAGCCTTACATGGAGTTGTTTCTCACGGCGAGGAAGAGGGCATGGATGTGAGGGAGGGGTCCGTGTGATCCTTGCACTCTTGCAGGGCAGGTAGGGACAACCCAGAATCCAAACTGGGAGAGAAATCCCTAGGTTTCAAGCTTTGTAAAACTTCACACAAGTTGAGGAGTCATGTAAAAAGCTCTGAAGTCTAATGCACAAGGATGCACAAGGGCACAGTCATTTGTGGGGAAATTCCATTATCTTTCATTTCTTTTTTTTTACAAAACTTTTGAAGCTGCATCCTATTACAGATTTAGGAATAGCAGTATTGGTGATGTTCCAGGCGGCTCTTCCTCTAGTATTTTGAGTTCCTTCTAACCTTGGGTTAGAAGGGGGCACATCTCCGACTATCAAAAGATACAGCATCTGGGGTCTTAAAGGCTTGAAGGTAAACAAGCGGCCATCTAGCTCAGAAGCAACAAAGCCCACATGGAAGAAGTACACCAGCCTGTGTGGTCACACAGTGTAGAAGGGAAGAGGTATCAGGCATCAAAAAAACAAATGATATTCATATTATTGTGAATAAGGGGGAGTGCAGAGTGGGGACCCAAAGCCCATCTGTAGGCAACTGGACATCCCCTTACAGAAGGGTCTCAGGGAGGAGATGAGCCAGTCAGGGTGCGGTGTAGCAGTGATGAAACATACAACTTTCCTCTAGTTCCTCAATGCTTCCTCCCCCCCCCCCACTATCATGATCCCAATTCTACCTTACAAATCTGGCTAGACCAGAGGATGTACACTGGTACAGATAAGAACTGCAAACACAGGGAATCCAGGGCAGATGATCCCTTCAGGACCAGTGCTGAGAGTGGCGATACCGAGATGGTGGAGGGAGGGTGGATTGGAAAGGGGGAACCAATTACAGGGATCTCCATATAACCTCCTCCCTGGGGGACGGACAACAGAAAAGTAGGTGAAGGGAGATGTCGGACAGTGTAAGATATGACAAAATAATCATTTATAAATTATCAAGTGTTCATGAGGGAGGAGGAGGGGTAGTGCGGAGGGAGGGGGGAGATGAGGAGCTGGTGCTGGGGCTTAACGTGGAGAGCAAATGTTTTGAGAATGATGAGGGTATGAATGTACAAATGTGCTTTATACAATTGATGTATGTATGGATTGTGATGAGCGTTGTATGAGCCCCCAATAAAATGATTTAAAAAAAAAGAACCACACATTAAAAAAAAAGAAGGGGCACATCTTTTGGCACTGCATCTGACAATGTTTCATTGCTTTTTGTAAGGTTTGCAGTATATCTGAAAGTGTGTGCTGCTATTCATAAGGTTTTCAGTGGCTAATCCCTCAGAAGTGGACAGCCTGTGCCTCCTTCATCGTCTGGTGTTAGTCTGGAAGTTCTGCTGAAACCTCTTCACCCTGTATGACCCTGCTGGTATTTGAAATGCCATTGACATAACTTTTAGCAACAATGCAAACCACTACAGTACGCCTGACAAACCGACAGACAAGAGGTGCTTGCCTTATTAGGACTTTTACAAGGAAAAGCTCAAAAACCAAACTCCCTGTCTTTGAGTAAGTTCCAGCTCATAGTGAGCCATCAGGACAGAGTATAATTGCCCCTTAGCTTTCCAATGGTGTAATTCTTTATGGGAGCAGAAAGCCTCTTCTTTCTCTCTGGAGCCGCTGGGGGGGTTCAACTTGCTGACCTTGCAGTTAGCAGCCCATAGCATAACCCACGAATCAAAATAGTGGTGTCCGAGGGGTTTGCTGGGACAGTTAAATTCAAGGCAGAGAGTGGGCTCAGAAGGCTATTTAACCACTGCTTTGGAGACTTCAAAAGGGCCATCTTTTTAGGCTTTCTCAGAGGACACAGGACTTATTAATGGATACTTTTTACGAAAATTGAGAATTGAGAAAAAGGCCAGGAATGTTGCAGCGAGATTCCCGACCTCCCATCATGACAATATACTTGCTCATTCTTCAAGGGTACAAAGGCTGTTCTGTAAGAATTTCATTGAGAAACCTTACCCCATCTACCCTACAGCCCTCATCTAGCCCCTTCAGGCATCTTTTTGTTTCCATAGTTCAAGGGATGTTTAAAAGGAGTATGACTTAAGTCCCTGGAGCATGCCCAGACTGCCATTTTGACATTGTGTAAACTGAAGAGGGCTGAATTCTTTGGGGAAGGATTGGAGTGTGCAGAATTCTTCCTCCTTGTTTTTCTTCTCCATGTCCATTTGCCCTTTCCTGTCAGTTTCTTTCTAAGTTTTATCCCTATGTGTACTGATCTTTCTATTACATGCTTTTTTTAAACTATTATTATCTCCTTTTTTTAAAAAAAAAAGAGAATATTGAAGTCCTCCATGAAGTAACATGGAAAGATAGCCTCAGAAGTAAATCGACCAAGAGGGAGGAGATGAATAAGAACAGCAGCTTCACCTTTTGAGATTTTTGTTTACTAGAGGACTGTATGGTTTTTAGCAATGTTTTTTACTTACCCTCAGCTATATGATACCGCCATACAAACTGGAAGCAATTTTGCCAGCAGAAAATATGACTTCGTTATATGCACGATCACTACTGTTTCTCATAACGTAATAGGCAACATGTTAGAGGAAATTACATTTTCTTTACTCGGATTTTTAGAGAGTAAGCCCACTTAACATTGTTTCTCTTGTCATCTGTTAGCCCAGGAATAGGTGTAGCAGGTAAGGAAATGGGGGAGGAGGATTTACCTTTTCAAAAACAGATTTTGTTTTAGTGATGGGATTGTCTGTTATTGCTCAGAGTGTGTTTATTTATTTATTTTAATGCTTTATTATTGGCTCTCCAGTCAAATATTCATACACATTTTGTTTCACGATATTGAAGGCAATCCCCACAAGGTACCATATATACTCAAGTATAAGATGAGTTTTTCAGCACATTTTTAATGCAGTTTTTGTGGTAAAATTAGGTGCCTCTGCGGATATTCGGGTCAGCTTATACTCAAGTATATACGGTAATAGTAGTCTTCCCATTTCCTCTTTGTTTCCTCATGTCTGTTTGTCCTGTTTTCAGCTCCTTCTGAGTTTTATCATTATGTCTGTTAGTATTTCTAATATCTCTAGTTTTTTGTTTTCTTGAATCAGTGAGAAAACTGAAGGAGTGCTGAGACAGCATGTGGAAGGGCTGGTGGCTGGGTCAGTAGGTGGCGGAACCAGGAGTTAGACGTAGATGGGCTGCTGCCAAAGGCCACTCACACGCTGCATTATATTACAGCCCCTGTAGCCAGCAGAGCAACTGGTTTAATGTTAAAGCCAGCATTTCCTAAACTTGTTGACTGTAGAACCTTTCAATATTTATATGGAAATTAGTCATTCGTGGAGTGGACTCTGGAGAATGCTGCCTAGAGTCAACTTACACTGTTGAGCTGTTACAATGGAGCCATGGCTCTGTGCTGTTAATATTAAGTTTGCTTGTTATCTTTTCTACTTGAAATCCAAGTATTTTAATGTCAAGCTAATTTATACTCATTTTCACAATGAGTCTTCCGGGAATATTTTTTTAACTCAATGTCACTATATTATACATTTGAAGTAGTAAAACATTATATAACCCAAATCACTATTTCACTCTGTTCTAACATGATTTTATCATAAAAATGTTTAGGGATCTTTGAGATCATCTAGTTTATCTCCTTTATAATTATCATCATTATTGTTGGTTAAGAAACTTATGGCCCCTCCCTGCAGAAGAATTCACTTCAGAGGACAGCACTGAAGCTACAGCTCAGGGAGAGGGACAGGTCTGATCAGAGCACACAGGAGCAAATGAAGGGGGAGGAAGAGAGAATCGAGCACATCCTGGTCCACCAATCCCTGAGGACGATATTCCTGCTCAGAGCAGCCAATGCACAGAGAGGACCATAGGGCCAGCCCCACACGTCCCTCACTGATCCATAGCACTACGGGGAACAACACTGTAGACACAGTGTAGCAATTGCACCCAATCTGACCCCACCACACCGAGGCAAAACACTAAGGGAGTGCAATAGAACAGCAAGGGGAGCAGAGAAATGGAAGTCTTCAGGGCATACCAAAAGTAGACTTTGGGGCCAGGGCATGGCACCCCATCAGACTCGACCAGAAAACACTCCTAAAGGTCAACAAACAGAACTTGAACTATTTACAGGCTTTTCTTTTTTTGTCATTTTTGTTGTTTTGTTTTGCTATGTCTTGTTTTTTGTGCATATTATTATCTCTGCCGGTCTATCTAGATAAGATAGGCAGGATAAAGAATCTGGAGGAGAAAGCAAAGAGACTGATGTTCCAGGGGGACATGGGAGAGGGTGAGGTGAGGGAAAGGAAGTGGTGTTAACAAACCCAAGGAAAAGGGAAAAACAAGTGATCTAAAAATCTATGGCGAGAAGGGAGTACGAGGCCTGGTAGGACTTGATCAAGGGCAATGTAACCCAGAGGAATTACTGAAACCCAAATGAAGGCTGAACATGATAGTGGGACAAGAGGAAAGTAAAAGGAAATAGAGGAAAGAACTAGGAGGCAAAGGGCATTTATAGAGGTCTAAATACAGACATGTACTTATGTAAATATATTTATATATGAGGATGGGGAAATAGATCTATGTGCATATATTTATAGGTTTATTATTAAGGTAGCTGATCGACATTGGGCCTCCACTCAAGTATTCCCTCAGTGAAAGAACACTTTGTTCTCTTTAACTGGCATTCCATGATATTCACCTTCCTGACACCATCGCTGAAGACAAAGCAGGTGCATAAGCAAATATGGTGAAGAAAGCTGATGATGTTCAGCTATCAAAAGATACAGCACCTGGGGTCTTAAAGGCTTGAAGATAAACAAGCGGCCATCTATCTAGCTGAAAAGCAACAAAGTCCACATGGATGAAACACACCAGCCTATGTGATTATGAGGTGTCCATAGGATTAGGTATCAGGCATCGAAGAACAAAAAATCATATCATTGTGAATGAGGAGGGGTGCAGAGTGGAGACCCAAAGCCCATCTGTAGGCAACTGGACATCCTCTTACAGAACGGTCACAGGGAGGAGACGAGCCAGTCAGGGAGCAGTATAGCACCGATGAAACATGCAACTTTCCTCTAGTTCTTCAATGCTCCCGCCCCTGCCTAACTATCATGATCCCAATTCTACCTTAAAAATCCAGCTAGATCAGAAGATGCACACTGGTACAGATAAGAGCTGGAAACACTGGGAATCCAGGACAGATCAACCCCTTGGCACCAATAATGAGAGAAACAATACCAGGAGGGGTAGGGGGAGGAAGGGGAAACCGATCACAATGATCAACATATAACCTCCTCCCTTGAGGATGGGCTACAGAAAAGTGGGTAAAGGGAGAAACTGGACAGTCTACGACATGAAAAAATAATTTATAAATTATCAAGGGTTCATGAGGGAGGGGGCCGAGGAGGAGAGAGGGGGAAAATGAGCTGGTACCAAGGGCTCAAGTAGAAAGCAAATGTTTTGAGAATGATGATGGCAACAAATGTACAAATGTGCTTGACCCAATGGATGGATGGATGGATTGTGATGAGTTGTAGGAGCCCCCAATAAAATGCTTTTTGAAAAGAAGAAGCTGATAGCCCTGTAGTCCTATGGAGCACTGTAATAACTCCCATCTGGGTTTGGACCTTGTCTCTGTGTCTTTACTAGCAAGGTGACCTTAGAAAAGTTACTTTATTTATCTAGACTTCTGTTTCTCCCTCTAAAAGACAAACGTAATACTTTGCAAGGTAGCGATGAGTATTAAGTTAGAAAATTTATGAAATGCCTGGGACATAAAAGGTTCTGAATATATTTTGCGTGTCCACCCCCATGTTTTTTCTTAGGAGGTAATATCACTTTTATGCCATGAGTGAATAATAATGGTAGTTAGCAGAGCCAAAGCAGTTTAAAATGTGAACTGTCTTCATCTCATGCTGACATCAGCTCCCTTTCTGATAAGTGATGTTTTTGTGTGCAGGTTGTATGGGAGTTAAAACCTCAGTGATGTGTTCATGTGCAGGTTGTATGGGAGTTAAAACCAGTTTCCTTTTGGCTTTCCAACTGACATGATAAGCAAAACCTGACTGGGCAAACATAGCCCTATTTATTAGATCACTTATTATTAATGTTAAACTAGCCTTGTGCTGACTTCTCCTGTTCTTTCTGAAATTTCCCTGTTACCATTTAAAATCTGACAGGCACTCAAAAGCCTCATTTCTAGAATGCTTAATGGCTTAAATGTTTCCCCAGAGTATGTAAAATGAAGTTACTTTTCGAAAAATGGTCTTCTTCATCTAGTAATATGTTCGAAAGAACGCATGTAAGATCTAATTATTTCTCACATTTGCAATGGATAGTTGTCCAGTGTTTCATGGCAATCAGCTTTGGGGCCTCTGGATATGACTTAGCATATATAATGTTAGCATGGAATATTACTTAACCATAAAAAGGATGAGGTACTGATAATGCCACAACATGGATAAGCCTTGCAAACATTAAGCTGAATAAAGAAGTCAGACACAGAAGTCTACTTGTTGTATGATCATGTTGTGTGATTTCATTTATATGTTATATCTAGAATAGGTAACTAAATACATGGAGACAGAATACTGGTTGCAGGGAGCTGAGAAAAGTGGGGATGGGGAGCGACTGCTTAAAACAAAGCTATTTTAAAAACAGCCTATGAAGAGTGTTAAGTTGGAAATGACTTACTTGCTTAGGAACCAAAGGTGGGCCTGGTATTAGCTCCATTATTGTCTGCTTATAGCACTTGGTACATAAGATGAGCACTCAATAAATATTTATTGAAAGATTGGATTCAATTTCTACTTATAACTTTGTCTCTTGCAACTACTTTAACTTTCCCTAACCTTCACTTTCCCCAGAGCTTTGAATTGGTTTGAACTGGTTTAGACATGGCTGATGAAGAAAACTGGAACTGATGAAAAATTTTGTTTAAAAAATTATTTTTGAACCTTTAATTGTAATTTGGGTTAAGTTTACTGAGCACATTGGTTTTGCATTCAATGATTTATATACATTTATACACACACGTGTGAGAGGGAGGGAGAGAGGAGAGAGAGGCAAACAGACAGATAGATAGATACTGGTTGCAATCCCCTTAATGTAACAACACTCTTCCCACTTGCTTCCTGGGGTCCTGCCTTCTGAGCTTTGTT
The DNA here is from genome assembly GCF_000313985.2 of Echinops telfairi. Taxonomy (NCBI): domain Eukaryota; kingdom Metazoa; phylum Chordata; class Mammalia; order Afrosoricida; family Tenrecidae; genus Echinops; species Echinops telfairi. The sequence goes on along the minus strand of NW_022105908.1, from coordinate 7,851,594 downwards.
TGGGGGCAAGTGCTCACGTGGTTGATTGCTTTGTGGATTCTATTCCTCCATTTGTGTTATTACTCATCTTAAAGGCCTGACTATTGCTGGGCTAAAGGTTGATACCCTGGGGCCAAAATTCATCTCCAGGTTTGAAGGGTGTC
>NW_022105908.1:7848145-7850390 GCF_000313985.2 Echinops telfairi | reverse complement strand
GGCTGCGTGTTCCAGTTCTGTAGAGAGTTCTACCCCTGCTGGGCCACCAGGGACCCTTTGTCACTGTGGTGGCAGCTTCGTACTGCCAGTCCTTATGGAATGAGTGGCTGGAGAAGCTGCATTTCATGAAGCTATTGCCCATTTCCTTTGAGGCACTCGAGTTCCAAGGCCAAGTGTGGAGGACACATGCCTTTTGTCTGCTTCAGGGAGGCTTTCTAACTACTCCACCCCAGGAAGGACCAGTGTACATCCAAACTCACCAGCTCCTCTCCCTAGCTACAGGGTACGCCCTCATTCCTCTTGCCTACAGTGCCTGAAGGTTAGGGTGGATTGAGGGTGGGTGGGAAGATACCTCCATCTCCTCAGGTACCTGGTTTATGAGACTCCAGGGGAGTCGAACGGGTCAAAAATTTTAGCCTTTTTTATCTGCCCCCTACCTCCAATACCCTTCCCTCGAGACCAGGAGTTGGGAGAAGATATTGATGCCCTGGGGGAGCTAGTCAAGATACTTATTTGGGGGGCAATTAGATGCCTTGGGGATACTGGGTTATGGTCAGGATTGAGGAAAGGCCCCTGGAACCTTTATTCTTGCCCTTTCTCTTACTTTTTCTCCTCTCCCAAGCAATGGTATCTTTGATCCTCACTCAGGAAGAAGTGGGGAAAATAAGTCTTTCACCTTACCTTCTGTGATAGGTAGGTTTATTGTGCCAACCTGGCCAATAGGAACATGTTGGGTTAATGAGGTTGCCGTTTGATTGGAGAACAAAGGACTAAAGGCTCGGCAAGCCCCTCTTCTCTCTCTCTCTTTCTCTCTTGTGATCAGACCAGCATGAGGCTGCTTTAGCTAGTTCTCTGCCTCCATTTGTGAGCTACTCTACCTATGGGACTGCCAACCCATGGATCATGTCGCTAGAGCTTGAGGTTTCTTCAAGGCCTGCTTCATCACACTGCTGTTGTATACATTGCTTGAGCTTGCTAAATAAATAGATAAGCCTAGAATGATGACTGAAAAGAATTATGAGTTAAAGCCCTGGAATGAGAGATTCCAAAAAGGCACAGGTAGGCTTTTCAAGCAACCTGATGCATGACATTAACTTATTACAGGACTGTGAAGGCTGGTTCACATTGAAAGCAACACAGTTGGCTGCCATCTCTGAGCTGGAAACTCTTGTTTTCCACTCAGTTTGTTAAGAGATTTGGTTACTATGCAACGTTCACACTGCCCTTGTTTTCGAAGAGGGAGATTACATTTCTCACAGGACTTTGACCTGTAATTTTTCCCATCCCAATTGTAGTTTCAGTTTATCCACATCTTGAAAAGTCAAGTCTGTTCAAATGTGACCTCCTGGGGTTACTGTAGCAATCAAGTGATGATGCGTATGAAGTAGCCATTCCAGGACTTGGCGCCCCACAGGCATGCCATTCCCTGCACTTTGGCCCCAGACACCTCGCTTCATTCGCCCGTCATTTTCTTCCCAAGCAAAATTTTTTCACTCATTAAAATTCTAGGAGTCTTGTTCATAATTTAATATAGGTGTTTGCTCATTAAACTTAAAATGTCTTCCTTTGCAAACCTCATGTGGACTGCAGAATCATTATGTCTGACAGATGTTGGTTTTTTAAATCATGGCTTTGTACTAGTGATCCTTATGCAAATTAATTTTTAAAAAAACTTAACATAAATTTATTATTGTGAGATTTTTTTTAGGTCACAATGTTTTGTGGCTCTCAGTGGACTAAAATCAAGATATACGTAGGTATGTGTTCCTTTCTGAAGGCCCTGAGCAGTATTTCTGTTTCCTGACTCTTTCAGCTTTTAGAACTAAAACTGATTGCCATCAAGTTGATTCTGACTTTTAATGACCCTGTAGGACACAGTAGACTTTCCTGTAAGGTTTCCAAGATGGCAAATATTTTCTGTGTTGTTGACTTCTTTATTGTATATGACCTTCCCTTTCACCCGTCAACGCATGTCTGCCCTTTAGCCAGTCATTTATGTGCCCGTCTCTTCCCATCCCTCGCAAAAACTCCAAACTTAGTGCCATCAGCCTATTCCGACTCCTGATGACCCTGTAAGACAGGGCAGAGTTGCCCCTGTGGGTTTCTGTGACTGTAACTTTTTCCAGGAGGAGAAAGCTTCTTCTTTCTTCAAAAGAGCTGCTTGTGACTTCAAATTGCTAACCTATGGCTAGCACCCCAACACATAACCACCACACCACCATCACCACCACACCACCATCACCAC
>NW_022105908.1:7842774-7846830 GCF_000313985.2 Echinops telfairi | reverse complement strand
CACCACCATCACCACTACACCACCATCACTACTACACCACCATCATCACCGCACCACCATCACCACTGCACCACCATCATCACCACTACACCACCATCACCACTACACCACCATCATCACCACACAACCATCACCGCTGCACCACCATCACCGCTGCACCACCATCACCGCTGCACCACCATCATCACCACTGCACCACCATCATCACCACTGCACCACCATCATCACCACTACGCCACCATCACCACTACGCCACCATCACCACTACGCCACCATCACCACTACACCACCATCATCACCACACCACCATCACCACTACACCACCACCATCACTACTACACTAACACCAACATCACTACACCACCACCATCACCACTACACCACCATCACCACGACACCACCATCAAATACTGTTTCTGTGTGAAAACCTTTCCTTGCCTCTTTACAGCTGTGACCATATACAATATTCGTCTTTTTGTGATTGAACAATCTTCCTCAGCATAATGTCCTCCAGGTTCATCCATGTTATGAGGTGTCTCTGTTATTCTTTGATGTTGTGTAGTATTCCATTTGTGTATTTACTGCACTTTGTTTTTCCATTCTTCCATTGATGGGCACTTAGGTGGTTTCTGTCTTTTTTAGGCAAGCTATTTAATCTGTCTCTAAAGTATTATGAGACTATGAGCAGGCCCCAAATAAGTATTATTATTTTAAAGTAAAGCAGTTATTTAATCTGATAATTCACATAATTTATGTGTGTTGAGAGTCTAGAACTACTCAAACCCTACTATGTGTAGATAGGACCAATGCGACTGAACACTAGGATATTCTTGTGTAGGTGACTGAATTTGTCCTTACCAAGAATTAGGTTCAGCAAAAGTGATTGCTTTTTATTGTAGCTGACGTAAAAGAAATTAGTGGTCTTATTACTGTTTGGGGCATGGCACTTTTCTGACATTGCCTTACTGTATTGGATGTCCTTCTGAAGACTAAGGTGTGCCTGATCCAAGCCATGATGTTTTTATTTTATTTTTAAAAATTGTTTAAGATAATTTTATTGGGGGCTCTTACAACTCTTATAACAATCCAGACATCAATTGTATCAAGCACATTTGTACATATGTTGCCATCATTATTTTCCAAACATTTACATTCTATTTGAGCCCTTGGTATCACCTCCTCTTTTTTACCCTCCGTATCCCCTCATGCATGTAAAAGTTGGACAATGAATAAAGAAAGCCAAAGAAAAATTGATGCTCTGAATTATGATGTTGGCCAAGAATATTGAATATACTGTGGACAATTTTGTCTCAGAAGAAGCCTAGCCAAAATGCTCCTTGGAAAAGAAGATGGCAAGGCTTTGGCCCTGTTATGAGGAGGACCAGTCCCTGAAGCAGGACATCAGCAAGCTTGGTCAAGTAGAGGGACAGTGAAAGCTGTAGGTTTCCATCTTGCAGCAACAGTGCATTGACACACAGCAAAGATAAGGAGGATGGCTTAGGACTCTGCTTTGTTCCATTCTGTTGTACCGAGGGTCCCTACGCATCAGAACTGACCTAATGGTACCAAACAACGATGGGTCATGTTCTTGCTTCTATTTGTACACAATGTAATCTTTTTATTTGATGCAAACAGTTCAATTTCGGGGTGTTGTGTCCTTTAAAATATGTCAGATTTGATTTTAACACACAGCTAAGTTCCTCACAGTCCTTGACCCCTTCAATACCTGCTTCTAAACATTGTTAGGGTGGGCTTAGAGCTGCTGTTGGTTTCTGGTTTATGTAACTCTATTCTGAGTGCTCTTGTGTCTCTTGTAATTTATAATTTAAAGAAGAAACAATTAAAAAATAGGGGTGGAGGGAAACACTTCTCAACAAATTTTGTGAGATGAGTTTAACAAGGATACCAAACCTGACAAAAATATTCTAATTCGAGACATTAAAGACAAATCTTTCTCAATGAACATAAATTCAAAAGCTTTAGCAAATGTCAGCAAATAGAAATCCAGAGCTATATAAAGAGAATAACACTTCATGGCCAAGTGAGCTAACACTTCGTGGCTCAACATGAAAACATCAGCCTAACATAATCAACATAGTGCTAAAGCATAATTGTAGCAATAGTTTCTTTTAGAAGAATTAATAACACATTAGTCCCAAGACCTGAAGGTCAAACAGAGGCAAGCATTTAACTTGCCAAACTAAAGCCAAAAAATGTCTGAAAGTCAAAGCAGCTCTTGTTGCCTTTACCAGTGCTCCGTCAGGAAGCCAAGGTCACTAGAAGGCTTTGAGGTCACTAGAAGGCTTTGATGGAGGGACAGTTGTCTTCCAACAGATGATACTCCCAAGGAAACAAAGGGTGCAACGCAAGTGACAACCTTTAGTAAGGTGAAGACTCAGACTACATGTTGTTGTCGTCATTAGGTGATATTGATTCCCTTTCCATTCATAGTAACTCTTTGTACAATAGAAAGAAACACTGCCTTGCCCTGTGATACTTTTCACAATTGTTCTTCGGTTTGTGCTGATTGTTGCAACCACTCTACACTGCCCATCCATCTTATCAAGGATCTTCCTAAGTCTTGCTGCCCAGCTCTACTTTCTCAAGCATGATGTCCTTTTCCTACATCTGGTCTCTCCTGATAACATGTCCAAGGAATGTGAGACCTTGCTTCTAAGAGCGTTCTGGCTGTACTTCTTCCAAGACAGATTTGTTTGTTCCTTTGGCTGCTCATAGTACTTTCAGTATTCTTAGCCAACACCTTTATTCAAATGCATCAATTTTTCTATGGTCTTTCTTGTTCAAATGTCCAGCTTTCACATGTATATGAAGGCATTGAAAATACCAAGGCTGGTGTTCAGTGCACCTTGGTCTTCAAAGTGACACCCTTGCATTTCAATACTTTAGTAAAGTCTTACGCAGCACATTTACCTAAGGCAATGTGTCTTTTGATCTCTTGACTGCTGCTTTCATGAGCATTGATTGTGGATCCAAGTAAAACAAAGTCTTGACAACTTCAATTTTTTTCCCCATCATGATGATGTTACCTATTGGTTGGGTTGTGAGGATTCCAGTTTTTTTACATTGAGTTGTAAATCCATAGTGAAGTCTGCAATCTTGGTCTTCATTAGCAAGTGCTTAAAGTCCTCCTCACTTTCAGTAATCAAGGCTGTGTCACCTGCCTATTTCATGTTGTTAAGAAGCCTTCCTCCAATCCTGATGCCACATTCTTCTTCATATAAGTCATCCTCTGATGATTTGCTGACAGGATGAATAGTACAGTGAGAGGATACAACCAGGTGCACATCTTTCTTGACTTTAAACCGTGCAGTATTTCCACAACTACCTCTTGGCCCATGTACAAGTTCCGCATGAGCACAATGAAATGTTCTGAATTCCCGTTCTTCTCAAGGCTGTCCTTTTTTACAGTCAGATGTCTTGTCAAAGTTACTAAGACACAAGTAAACATCTTTTTAGTATTCTCTACTCTGAGCCAAGATCCATCTGACATTCACTGTAATATCCCTTGTCCTAGATCCTCTTCTGAATTTAGCCTGAGTTTTTGACAGCTCCCTATTGATGTACTGCTGCAACCGTTGTTGGATGATCTTCAGCAAAATCGTACTTGCGTGTGATATCAATGATAGTCATCGATAATTTGACCATTCTGCTAGATCATCTTTCTTGGAATGGGCACAAATATGGATTTCTTCCTGTCAGTTGGCCAAGTAGCTAGCTGTCTTCCAAATTACTTGGCATAGAAAAATAAATGCTTCTAGTGCTTCATCAGCTTGTTGAAATATTTCAGTAGGTGTTCTTATCAATTCTTGGAGCCTTGTATTTGGTTAATGCCTTCAGTGCAGTTGGGACTTCAGCCTTCAGTACCTTTGGTTCTTGATCATGTGCTGCCATTGAAATGGTTAGGAACTGGAAATACAGGGAGTCCAGGGCGGATGATCCCCACAGGACCAGTGGTGTGAGTGGCAATACTGGGAGGGTAGAGGGAGAGTGGGTAGAAAAGAGGGAACCGATTACAAGGAACTGTGTGTGACCTCC
>NW_022105908.1:7814777-7842210 GCF_000313985.2 Echinops telfairi | reverse complement strand
ACCCTTGATACATTATAAATTATTATTATTTTCATATCTTACACTGTCCACTGTCTCCCTTTACCCATGTTTTTGTTTTTCATCCCCCTGGGGGGAGGGTGTATATGTCAATTATTGTGATCAGTTCCCCCTTTCTCCCTCTTACCCCTCCACCTTCCCGCTACCCTCATGGTATCACTACTCCCATTACTGTTCTTGAGGGATTTATCTGTCCTGATTCCATGTGTCTAGAGCTCTTATGTGTACCTGTATACTTGATCCAGTTTAGCTGGATTTGTAAGGTAGAACTGGGGTCATGATAGTGGGCGGGGGTGGAGGGGAGTGGGAAGCATTAAAGAACTACAGTAATGTTGTGTGTTTCATCTATGCTATACTGCACCCTGACTAACTCATCCCTTCCTTGTGACCCTTCTGTCAGGGGATGTCCAATTGTCTACATATGGGCTTTGGGTCTCCACTCTGACTCCCCATGTTCATATACATTTGATTGTTTGTTTTGGGTCTTCTGATGCTTGATACCTGACCCCATTGACACTTCGTGATCACACAGGCTGGTGTGCTTCTTTTATGTGGGGCTTGTTGCTTTTCTGCTAGTTGGCTGCTTGTTTAACATCAAGCCTTTAAGACCCAAGACACTATATTTTGTACTAGCCGGGCACCATCAGCTTTCTTCACCATATTTGCTTATGCACCCACTTTTGCCTGTAGCGATTGTGTCCTCAAGGGGAGTATCACAGAATGCCAGGTCATTAGAACAAAGTATCACAGAATGCCAGGTCATTGCATTGAGGGAAGACTTGAGTAGAGGCCTAATGTCCGTCTGCTACTGTAATACTTAACATATAAATATATGTACACAAACCTATATCCCTGTCATTATATACTCGCGTATTTATATATATATACAACATCATTCAATATTTTGCCCATAGATTCTTTCAGTATCGAAGCTCAGTTCTTGAACTTTTCTTGGGTTCTTCCAGTTTAAGATATGCTGAGCATGTTCATTTTTTATTTTCTAACCCTAGCTCTTTGCAGATTTCATTTCTATATTTTACTCTTGTCTTCTCAAACTGTCTTTTGAATACATATCCTGCCTTTGTCCTGTCCATTAGCATAGCAGAGAACATGGGATTATAGCCACTAGCATAGAAGGTAAAGTTACAAAACATTACAATAACAATTATGGTTAGAATAGCCTTATTAATTGACGGTATCTCAGCACTATAAAAGAAAAGCCATGTGTTCATATTAATAGTTGCAGAAAACATTTTGCAAAACTAAAAACCTCTTCAGGATAAAATCCCTCCTCAGAATAGGAATGGAATCTGATGGCTGTTATCCCTAAAAATCCACAGCAAGGATTATATTTAATCGTGAAATATTATACCCCCACTTTCCTCCCCCAGTAAACTAGACAAGACTTACTTCAGTTTTTCAATGTTGACTTCTGCCTCAAGACAGTATAATCACGAAAAAGAAGAAAAAGGCATAAAATCTGAGAAAGAGGGTATGTCATATGATATGTTTGTGTACCTAGAAACCCTGTGGAATCCACACACAAATGCTAACAATTGCATCTAGGAACGTATGTAAAAAATCATTTGTATTTAAATAAACAAACTCACCATCACCGAGTCAGTTTTGTACTAGTAATGAACAATCTGAAAAATAAAGTAAAAATTTCCAATGTCATAAAAAATACTAAATCCCTATTTAACCAAAGATAAATCTTCAACACTTAAAAGTATAAAACACTGCTAGTATTGGAAAATTCAGTATCGCTAAATTAATCTAGAGATTCAATGAAATTTTAATTAAAATCCTAGTAGATTTTGTTTGAAGAAATAGACTCACTGATTCTAAATCTTATCCAAGGGGAATTCAAAGAGTTCCTGGAATTTTTTCATTATTTTTCAATTCTATTTTTACATGAACTTTTTGAAATCCTTCACATTAAAATGAATAGGTCTTAGAATAACCAAAAAAGTCTGATAAAGGACAAAGTGGGAGGACTATGTTTCCTGATATCAGATATACCATTATGCCATAGCAATTCAGGCAATGTGGTATTGGCATAAAGACAAACAGACACCCTTATATATTAATGGTCATAGTCATTGAAATATAGGTAGCTCAGAAATAGACTTATGTGGAAAACCATGAACTACCATCCTAACGTTGTACACAGAAACTGATTTTCAGTAGATATATAATAAACAGAAGCAAAAGCTAAAACTCCTGGGTTTTCTTTTTTGCAACAAATTCCTCAATTCAAAATTCTATAAAGAAGCAAATATCTGTTGCTTTAATATTTCTATGTGAACTCAGGAATGGCTTAGTTAGTTCTAAGTGATAGTCTCTCATGAGCTGGTCATCAAGATGTTGGCCTGGTGCCATCTGAAGGTTTGCAGTTCAAGAAACCCCTTCTAAGGTGTTTTACTCCCATGCTGTTGGCTAAATGTCCTCAGCAACTCTTTGGCTCTCCCCAGCTCTTCATCATGTGAGCCTGCTTGTAGGACTGCCTGCTCTGTAATATAGCGGCTAGCTTACCTATCCCAGCATGCATGGCGAAAGAATAAAAGCAAGGAGGAAGCTACAATGTCTTTTATAACAAAGTCTCGGGAGGTTCACATGGTCACGTTCACCATATTTATTGTTCCAGCCCACATTCAAAGGAAAACTAAGCCTCACCTTGTAGGGGTTTTATCACCTCTTTGGGAAGAGAATCCAAGAGTGTGTGGATGACATATCTTTTAAAACTGTTGAAGCTTCTAGGAAAAAAGGAATGTCCTTAAGCCCTTGAGAAGATCAAAAACGAAAAAGAAAAATAATATTGGTAAATTAGAACTCTCTATATTAAGATTACTGCTTTAAAAAAGACATTCAGGAAATGAATCCAAAGAATGCAAACCCATTGCCATTGAGTTGATACTGACTCATCGTGACCCTATGGAAGAAAATAAATAGGTAAGCAAAAATTAGGGAGCAAATATTTCTAGCTGATTTGTCTGCCAAAGACTTCTCTCTGGTGTCTGTAAAGAGCTAAAATAAATGTAACAAATAAAGAGAAAGGAAGAACACATTAACAAAATGAAGAAAAGACATGAACAGACTTCCCAAAAGACTAACTAATGGCCAGTGAACTCTGACACAGGTGCAAATTAGCCTCAAGATGAGATGCCATTTCATACTCTACAGAATGGCTAATAAGGGAAAGGCTCTGGATTGGAAAAAGGTGTGAGGCAACTGGAACTCATACATTGCTATTAAAAGCAGTTGCCATTGAATTGATTCCAACTGTAAGTGACCCAAACTGTGCCCCATAGGGTTTTCAATGACTGATTATTCAGAAGCAGATCACTGGGCCATTCTTCTGAGGCATGTCTGGGTAGACTTAAACCACCACCTTTTTGGTTAGCAGTCATGCACATCGAATATGTGTACCACCCAGATTTTCTATACATTGATAGTGGGTATGTAAAATGTACTAGTACGGTGGAGAATCATCTGGCAGTTTCTAAATGAAGGAAAGTATGTATCTGTCCTGTGATTCAGCATTTCTACTCCTAAGTATTTAAGAAAGACAAATGAAAACATGTCCTCCACAAAACTGTAAGTTCAAGAATGTTCACAGACAAATTATGGTATATTCACACAATACACCATTAATGAAATAGTAAAAAGTACCAAACTACTCAAAATGTCCAGCATATGTATAGCTGACTCTTAAAACCATTGTTAAGTGAAATAAACTAGATATAAATGATCGTTACTGTGCTGTTGTTAGGTGTCATGAGTCTCATTGCTCTGATTTATAATTCTGTGTACAACAGAATGAAACACTACCTGTCCTGGGCCATCGTTGCTGTGTTTGAACCCATTGTTGCAGCCACTGTGTCATTCCATTGCATTGAGGCTCTTTCCTCTTTTCATGGACCCTCTACGTTACCACGCGTGACCTCCTTCTCCAAGACTACTTGTTTATAATAAGTCTAAAGTGGGTGTCACCAGTTTCCAAGGAATATTCTGGCTATCTTTTTTCTAAGATAGATTCGTTCACTGTTCTGGTAGTTCATGGCATATTAAATATTTGCAAACATCATAATTCAAATGCATTGATTCTCCTCTAGTGTTCCTTATTCACTGTCCAGCTTTTGCATGCATGTGAGATGATGGAAAACACGTAGCATGGTTTCAATCAGGCACACCTTAATCCCTTTGCTTTTTGACGCTTTAAAGAGGTTTTTGTACCAGATTTGCCCTATGCAGTGCATCATTTGACTTCACTGTGTCAAGTGAATGTGACAGTCGCTACAATGATTTGAATGAAACTCTACATAGCAATTTGATTTTCCATTCAGCAATTCATACACACTTTGATTTGTGCTTCACAATGTAGCAGCACTATTCCCACTTTTTTGTTTACTGCTTCCAATTAACCTTCTTTCCGATCCATTACTGTCTTCTGAACTTGATCTCTGGGCAAATGATGCCCTTTTGATTTCATATGACTGATTGTTCTGAGTGTTTACCTCCATGGTATTAATGTTTGCTCTATGGACCTGTCACTGGTTGGCTGAAAGTTGAGCCATGGAAGTGAGTTCTGTTCTACCCCTGACAAGTGACCAAGGGCTATATAATCTGGGGGCTCTACCATTCTCTATGAGAACAGTAAGCCTGGCCTTGTTTATGATTTTGAGTTTTGGTCTACATTTTCCTCCTGTTTTATCCAGGACCCTCTACTGTGATCCCTTTCAGAGCAGTCAGTAGTACAACTGAGCATCATCAAGAACTTTAGGTCTCAGCATGGTAAAGGCTGAAGTTTCTGTGACCAGTAGTTCATTGGGCTTAATTGGTTCTGTGGTCTGTGTTTCTTCACTCTTCTTTGGCTCAGATGGGGAGAGACTATTAGTTATACCTTAGATGGCCACTGGAAAGCTTTAAGACCCCAATTGATACTCACCAAAGTAGCAGGTAGAACATTGTCTTTGAACTATGCTATCTCAATTGACCTTGATGTGTCTAGCAACCAAAGACCCATACTTTCAGGCCCAATGACTCATTTCCTTAATGAATTTGGTTATAGCTAAGATATTTATATACCTTTGTCCGTTTGCTCTGTTATAAAAGTGGGTATAAAGTAAATACAAATAATATATATAGTGTCAGTTTTATCCCTTTTGCCAACTCATACGTATTCATTTTACCTATCTACCTATGTATGCATTTATAGATTAATGCTTGATATTATTGATAATGTAATTATTTTACGCCCTTTGTATATACCTTTGTTTGTAATTTGTGTGCAGCCCTCTGTGTCTTCTTTTAGTAATAATGTGACTTTTCTTTAGTAATAATGTGCTTATCACACACACATGCACACACCATTGTATATTGCATTTCCCATTACCCAAATTAATATATAGTCGTTATCTAGTTAGTGATTTCCCCTCCCTTCTGTCCTTGGTAACTATCAAAGATCTTTTTTCTGTGTCTAAACACTTCCTTGATTTTTAAAATAATAGACTCATACAATGTTTCTCCTTTTGAGATTGAAGTATTTCACTCAGCCTAATGTCCTCTAAGTTGATCTGAGTTATAGTGTGGCTTTGGAATTGTGTAGTACTCCATTGTGTGTGTGTGTGTACCATCGTTTGTTTATCCACTCATCTGTTGTCTGGCACTTATGTTGTTTCCATCTCATTGCTATTGTGAATAAGATTGCAGGGAACCAGGGTGTACATATGAGAGGGCTTTAAAAAGTATGTGGGAAAATTCCCTTATCTTTTAATTCCATTTTCCCACAGACTTTTTGGACTCCTCTTGTACATATATCAATCCATATCCCAACTCTTTTTTAAAGCTATATATCTATTAATGGGGTTGATGGATCAAATGACATTTCTCTTTCAATCGTTTAAAGGAAATACCATATTGTTTCCCATAGTGATTTGGAGATCTTTGTGGAAGCAGACAAACCCATCTCTCATGCAAAGCACCTGGTAGGCTTGTACCACTGATATTCGTGTTCCCAGCCCAGCAGTTAATGCAGCTGTGCCACAGTGACGGAAAGGAAAACTAGAGGAGGAGGACTGTCCAGGAAGAGACAGGGAATTTCGTGACAGTCAAGGAACTCTTTGATAACTTGTTTGGGGTGATGATTACGTGGCTGTATGCAATTGTCGATACTTAGTTAAATAGAACTCTTAACATTTGTGCAGACTGGTGAATGTTTACGTGTACCTCAAGTTCCCAGGGAGAGAATGTTCATGACCAAATGAACAGCAGATACAAGGGCACTAAGGCATTTGAGGCATTCAAGAGCAAGGAGACGTATAGGTCAGAGACATATCTGCGAATCTAGAAGGGAAGTCTAGATTTTATTCTTTGGGATGTTGGAACGCCATTGAGGCATTGGAGCCAAGGGAGTGGCAGGGTCTGATTAAGAGATACTTCTGTCCAGTGGAGAACAAATGTCGGGATCAAGGGGATGGAGAATGGCCTATAGTTGAAGAGCAGTTAGGAGAGTATGAGAGAGATTATGATAATAATAGGGAGGGTCTATGTATTTGGAATTTTTTGGTGGAGCCAAGAGCAGGACCAATGAAGGTAGAGAAAGGTAGAGAAAGCTTGAGAATTAGTGGTTTGTGTTATTGACTGAGAAAGATTTCATGATGAGGATAGAATCTCCTATTCTACTTTGTATTAATCTAATACCTATTAGGTATTCAAGTACAATTGTGAGGTAGGCTTTTATATAAATTAACCTAAAATTTAGGAGTGATGGTGGATCTACGTAGATATATTTGGGAGTTATTACTTAACAGTATTTAAAGTTATGGACCTGGGGCAGTTCACTCTGGGAGTTTTGTAGATGAAATAAGACAAGCCTTGATAGCATTGAGCTCTGAGACAAGGCTTTGAACCGGTTCATTCTGGTTCAACCCCCTGCTGAGAATTTGCATTCCCACCATAGCCAGTTATACTGAATCCATCTCCATTTTAACAAGACCCAGGTGATTCTTATGGAACCCCAGGTGAGTGGGGAATGGAGGTGTTGGTGAAATGTAGATGATTTTTCAGTGTATGTGGAAAGGCAAGTTCCCAGGAGGGGCTCAGACTGGAACAGATCACTTGGAAGCCCTGCTTGAGGAGGAGAAAGGTGTTTATGTGAGACAGTTAAGAAACAAGTGGGACAGTAGGAAATTCCCTACAGTGACATCCTGAAAGCCAAGAGAAGGCATTGCTCCAAGGAGTGTTCAAATGTGTTCAAGAGTCTGCCATTTGTTACTTATATATTTGCCTCTGATTTTAACTTGGACAAGCAATCAAACTGAAAAAAAACTCAAACTCACTGCCATTGAGGCAACTCCAATTCAGAGCGACCCTGTAGGACAGGGTAGAACTGCCCCTATGAGTTTCTGAGATAGTGATAAGCAATAGATTCTAAAATTTGAATATTTAACTTTTGGCCAGATCCTCTGTCTTAGAGGACATGGTAGGGGAACAAGTGGAAGGAGATATGGAGATCCTCATATAAGCCATTTACTGTTCATTCCACTATTGAATCCATAGGAGTTCTCTAAAAACGGAAACTCCTTTATATGAAAGTGAGTGGGAATGGATTCCATGGCAGGGAGTGGTAAAATTCTCAATGAAGATTGGGTGGAAAATTAGCAATGGGAGAAAAAGAAGTCAGTGATAACACCAGGCTTTGGCTTGTGGAACTGGAAGAATGGATGGAGTTGAGACAGGTAAGACTGTTTACAAAAGAAACGTCAGGGCTCAAATGACAGTTTTTTTCCTTTGGGGTTTCTTTTTGTGAGTTGTACTGATGAGAGCAAAACAGGGCCTGGCAGGGACCACATTCTTTTGTTGAGATCATGATTACTGGTCCTCAGTTCCCCAAGGGATGGGAAAGTGAAGTGTGATAGTTGAAGATTTTTCCTATCTTTGACTTAGCCTTGGCCATGTTGACTCTTAAGGCAATTTGAGTGCTAGATTAGAAGGGGTTTTATCTCATTTTCTGAGGGGATGGCCAGCCCCCTTTTAAAAAAAATCCTCAGCTACCAAACAGGGTAGTTCTCTTTCCTATTCCTCATTTAATTCTCTAAATTTAGATTTCTAAATGTCTATTAAAATTTTTAGGCAAAATTCCAATCATATCAGATTTCATGGTTATTTTAAAAGTTCAACCGGAAGATTTAACTGAGGTTTCCTTTTGCTTTTTAAATTTTTCCTGATTGTTAATAATAATGTTTCTGAAAAAAATGTGTTGGGGGCATATTCCTCAGAATAAATGTTTATTCGTGTATTTATTTGATTCTTAAGGCTAATTTGTCATTTAACTGTGAACTTACACATTTTTATGAATGAAAGGGCAAACTGACTGAATGCTTAGCATGCTTAACCCAGGTCTGTTCTGGGCCAATCAGGAGGCAGAAAGGCAGCTAGATTAAGGCTCTCTGTTTAAGTGGTTGCATTTATTAGGAGATGGTGAATATCTTGGAATGGGTGATAACACCATTTGATTTTGACTCATAGCAACCCTATAAGACAGAGGAGATCTGCTCCATAGGGTCCCGGAGGCAGTAACTCTTTGCCTTAGCAGTCTTGTCATTCTCTAGGAGTGAGGGCTGAGGGGTTTGAGCCAATGATCTTGCAGTTTAGCAGCCCAATAACTCGTCTACAGCGCTAGTGTACCACAGACTAGTGATGTTGAGAGCATGGCTATGAATATCTCACCTGAATATCAAAGACAATTTCAAGTGAAATTAAAGCTCCTACAAGGAGATGAAAAGAATAGTAACAGCAAGCCTGCTCGCAAGATTTTTTTTTAAGAAGCTGCTTATAAAGAATAATTGATAGATTTGAACTTTAACTGTGTTTGTTTTTTAGGAATAAATAATGTGCCCTTTCATCATCACCTAAATAAAGTTCAGAAATGTTCTGTCATTTAAGCGAGCTGATTTGATTACTAGTGTCGCAATCGGACAGAGAAGACCCTCCCCATCGGGTTTCAAGGCTGTCAGTCTTTTTTGCTTTTGTTTTCTTTAACTTTGTGCTGTGAATTGAGTGAAGCCCCTCAGTTTTACAGCCAACCATGTGTACACATTTTGTGTCATCTCCTTCATTGTCATTCCTTCCATGTACCTCACTGATCCCACTTCTTCCCTGTGCTGCTTGTTTCCATTCGTATTCCCTAACCTTTCTAAACTTTGTTCTTGGGTAAGGGCTGCCCTTTGATCTCCACTGATAGATTATCCTACGGGTATGCGCCTCCCCTATACACCTGTCTGTTGTTGGCTGAAATGTAATTGAGGCGGGCCTGGGGTGGGATTGTGGTGAGGGATAAGTTCATTTTCAGACCTGAAGGGTGACTGCGGGCCATAGTCTTAGGGGTTCCCCCAGTCTCTAGCTCACTGGGAAGCCTTGTCTCTTTAAATTCTTGTCCAAACTCAGGTACTAGCATCTTGTAGTAGTTCTTAAGAGTATAGAGTTCAGCAGGGATGTACATAGTACATGGCTTATTAGTACCTAAGTGTTATTAAAGTAACACACAGGGATTAAGATAAATAATAGAGTGAACTGATTAAATGAAGTTAAAGAGTAAAGGAACTTGACACTTTTATAATTCACTGTGAAGAATAAGTATATATTATTAATTTATATTACATAGAAAAAGTTAAGTACTCATAAACTGAATACTTTAAAAAAATGAGATCTTGCCATATATAATTCTCTATAGTCTCCATGTTTTAGCAGCAGTGTATTGAGAAAAAAGTTGTATACATTGTACAGTCATGATCTTAAGGGTATAGTTTGCATCTGTATGTGTGTACCACAATCAGATTGTTGTTGACAAACATTTTCCCCATTATGCAATCATTGTAAACAGTCCTGCTACGAACATCTTGTCGTTGAATCCTATGTAATGTTTTTTAGCTTAGGCTAGATTCCTAGAGTCTAATCGTGGGGCCAAAGACTCACAAAATTTAAGACTTTGGCATACATACACTTACAGATTCCCCTTCAGAGAGGTTTTACTGGCTTAAACTCTCACAAGTATAAATGATTTCCCTGCATACTTGCACCTTTTAAATGAATCTTTATTAGTTTGGTAGGTAGAAAATATTTGCTCGGTTTTTAATATTTTTTTCTTCTCTTTTATTAATGAGGGTGCATGTTTTCATTCTTAACCCTGTCATTTCTCTTCTTCTGTGATATATATATTTTTGCAGTTTCCCTTGCCCATTTCTGTATTCCTCCATGTGCTTCCATATTCCTCAAATACTAAGGATGTTAATACATGTAGTTTAAAATTTCTATTCAAATTTGAAATAACTAAGGAAGTGCGAATAGAGGCACAGTGAAGTTCCAGTGAAGCTCCCTCACTGGCAAAATGGCATTTTAACGTACTTGATGCCAGCAGTGTTGTAGTGGGACTGATACACTTAGCCACTATTCGTGGCATTATGTATTGTCCAGTTCTTTTTCAAATTAATCAGTAAATATTAAGTGAGCATTTAAAAACAGTTAGGAAGATTACAAATTTCTATAAAACCATAGCCATATGGGTATTAAATCAGAATATAAAGCTATTTAAATTTTTATGGTTATAACTAGTAAAAAGGACACATACAAACAATGTAAAAGAAACACAATAGATTAGTTTTTGTTTGCTACCCAGTTTGTACATACAGAGCTTCCCAAGTTTCAGATTAGTGGTTACACTGAGTGGCTACAATGTGCTGTTCTCAGCATTACTAATTAGGAATTAGGAATTGATGTTATTCTCATTTGATAAATCCATTTTTGTATTATGGGTGTTTTTTTAAAATAGAAAGAATAGCATAATGAACCCCATGTTCTTATCCAGTTGTGCATCCTTTACCTTTTTTTTAAGTCAGTGAGTTGAGTAGATATTTGAAGCACATCTCTTATTCCAGAACCTGTGTTATAAATCTCAGTATCATGCTGCCTCCGATGCATTTTGTCATTTGATACCATCTCTATGGTGGCTTAGTGCCTTTTGCACAGATAGATGTGGAAAGGTATTATAACAGTGACTTTTTGTGGTTGATAAGATAGAAAGTACTTCCTTTTAACCACATCTATTTTGTACTAAGCGTTTTTAGTTCCAGTGTTCCATAAAGACAAAGCCTGCTGATTTAGCTCATCCTGTTTTATAAATCTTTGACCCATTCATCAGACTCTGACCACTCTAAAGATAAAGGGTGATGTTGAATTGGTCTTTCTGGGTGAAATGGCCTTCTGCAGATTGAGAAACTGTGTAATTATTAACTGGGGAAATGGGTATGTACTTGCCAGGTTCATCTGATACCGTAATGAGCTTTTAACTCTTTGCATACACCTAAAAATCTTCTACAATCATTGAAATGACTGGTTATCCATAAATTAACTCTTCACTTTGCTGTGTTCAAAACTTTATTTTAATAAATTTAAAAGCAGTACTTTCTTTCCTGAAATAGTTCTTGGTTTTCTTGAAGACCCCAAAACTAATGCAATATTGAATTTGGCACTTATATATTTCGTATATAGTATCACCCTTACAACTCCTACACATTGGAAGCAGCAGCCTTATGTATAAATAAAGGCATTTTGAAAGCAGGTCTTTCTTGAAATAACCAGGTACTACTTTTTGTTCAGCTTCTCTTTGGAGGGGGAGAAATTGCATAGCCATCGCCACAGAGGTATGAAAGGGACTTCAACAAGTTTGTGGAAAAGCGAAATGAAAAGATGATGGCATTTTTATACACACTGTTTGAAACCCCCTCATCTTTTACTTGACAACTGAATGAAGACACACTAAAGTAACTATGATACGTTATAACACGCAAGGAACCCTTTGACTCATCTGTTCTCCTCTTCTGGGAGATCTTTTCTGAACTACCAAGGCTGTGTTTCATGTCACTGCTATCTGCTCTGACCTCTTTCTCCGACTAGAATAAGGATCAGAAGTTTCTGGCTTCATAACTATAGACCACCCAAGGAATCTAGGCTGGATGTAAAGTTATTTAATCAGATTCTTTTTGCAAGAAAAAGGCCTAAATTTCTATTTCTTTTAAAATATACTATGGTTCTGTCAAATATAGTGGTGCTAGAAATATAAATCTGAAATTTGGGAGAAGTGCATTCAGTGTAGATTTATCTATTTATATAAACCATTTTATTGGGGGCTCGTACAGCTCTTATCATAATCCATACCTACATCCATGTGTCAGCACATTTGTACATATGTTGCCATCATCATTTTCAAAACATCTTTCTACTTGAGCCCTTGGTATCAACTCATTTCCCTCCTCCCTCACCCTCCCTCACTCATGAACCCTTGATAATTTATACATTTTTTTTTCATGTCTTATACCGACCGCTGTCTCCCTTCACCCACTTTCTGTTGTCTGTCCCCCTGGGAGGGGGTTATATGTAGATCATTGTGATCAGTTCCCCCTTTCTCACCCCACCTTCCCCTCTTCCTTCCCCTCCTGGTATGGCTACTCTCATTATCGGTCCTAAGGGGTTTATCTGTCCTGGATTCCCTATGTTTCCAGCTCTTATCTGTTCCCATATATATCCTCTGGCCCAGCCAGATGTGTAAGGTAGAATTGGGTTCATGATAATAGTGGGGAGGAATCATTAAAGAACTAGAGGAAAGTTGTATGTCTCATTGTTGCCATACTGCACCCTGACTAGCTCATCTCTTACTTGTGACCCTTTTGTAAAGGGATGTCCAATTGTCTGTAGATGGGCTTTGGGTCTCCTCTCTGTGCTCCCCCTCATTCACATTGATATGATTTTTTGTTCTGGGTCTTTGATGTCTGATACCTGATCCCATTGACATCTCATGATCGCACAGGCTGGTGTGCTTCTTCCATGTGGGCTTTGTTGCTTCTCAGCTAGATGGCCGCTTGTTTACCTTCAAGCCTGTAAGACCCCATATGCGATACCTTTTGGTAGCCGGGCAACCTCAGCTCACCACATTTGTTTATGCACCTGTTTCGTCATCAGCAATCGTGTCTGGAAGGTGAGCATCACGGGAGGCCGGGTTATTAGAACAAAGTGTTCTTGCATTGAGGGAGTTCAGTGTAGATTCATAACGCATAATTGGATGTGTGGTAGTTACATGATGGATATTGGGTAAAACGTGGTAGAGAGAATCTGGGTGTAAAGAAGAGGTGGCCAAAGGAAGAAGAAATAGAGAAAGGAAAATCAGAGAGGTAAGTGAACTAGCTAGGAAAGAGAGGTGTTCTAGAAACCAAGGAAAGAACCTCACGACCGGAAAGAAAGAAGTACTGTATTTATGTGACATTTGGACTTTGTTTTGTCTTAATAGTGGTAAAAATGCAAGTCATATCGCAGGACATTTAGGGGATGATGTCTTACACTCTTTTTGTAACCTTTTTGAGACTCTTCATAGCAAGCTTGACCTTTGTAAGGCAGCTAGGGTGCTTTCCTGGGACCTGTGTTGGAGTGTGGTTAATGATGACTAGGGGGCTGTACTGTACTTTTATTCCTAAACATTATTAAAATTCAACTTAAATTTTTTATTGATAACATCCCAAGGAGCCTATATAAAATGCAGATAATGGGCAGACCCGCCCCCCCATTGGTTGATTTGTTCCCGGCTTCTCTTTTTAGGGACACCTCAATTTTTAATCTTGTAGTAAGTAGTAGCTCATGATCTATTTTGTAATTATTTGTCAGTTGTCTCTGAAATTGGATTATATGCTCCTTAACCAAAACTGCAGCAACAACAAAACTCGCTGCTATTGAATCAATTCTAACGAATAGCGACTCATATTTATTTTTTAATATACTGTGGTTCTGTCAAAGATAGTGAAGCTAGAAATACAAATATTAAATTTGAGAGTCGTGTACTCAGCGTGGATTTGTAAAGCATAATTGGGTATGTGGTAGTTAGTTATGATGTGTATTGGGTAATACGAATAAATACCAGAATAGAACTGCCCCTGCGGATCTGTGAGACTGAGAGAGTAAAAAGCCTTACCTTTCTCCTGTGGAGCAGCTGGTAGTTTTGAACTGCTGACCTTCAGCTTGTAATCCACTATGCTACCAGTCTAATATGCTCCTTAAAGCTCCTTGTTATTGTTGAGTTTCCAGCACCTGCGTAATGCCTGGCACCTAAGACTGAGTAACTATTTGTTACATGAATTATTAAAAAATGAACTAATAAATATCTGCCTCCCCCTTTTTTTTAACCATAAAGGTGTTCTGATTTGGTGATTTCTCAGATTGAAAAGCGTAGAATGTTTCAGGAAAGGACTGATAACAGTTCCAGATGTCAGTAAGATAAAGTTTGAAAACTGACCGTTGGATCTGACTCTGTGATGGCCATTAAATTCCACACTGAAGACTATTACAGCGAAATGATTGGGGTGGATGCCTTATAGAAGCAACATAGAAGGTGTTCTCTTTTTGTCTTTTGCCTGAGGTCAAAGGGCAGAAGCTGTTGCAAAGGAATCGTAGCTCTGAGAGGAAGGATCTAGTTACTGTGGTTATTGTGCATATGAGTTACATAGGCCCAAGTCTTCCTACCTACATGTTAGGAAAATATATTTATCCTTCCTCTACAAGTTTGGATTGATAATTTGAATTTGAGTTTTTGATATAGGATTTGGGTGCCCCTAGTGGCGAATTTTGTGATAACATGAATTAGATCTGAGCCAGTTAGGCCTTCCACCCACTGCCGCCTAGTTAATGCCCACTCATAGCAACCCTCTGTGGAGTTTCCAAGACTGGAACTCTGTACAGAAGCAGACAGCCTTATCTTTCTGCTGCCCAGCAGCTGGTGAGTTTGAAATGCCAATCTTATGGTTAGCCTAAGACCTAGCCCCAGTGCTACCGGCTCTTGAGTTATTTCCTATGCCAATTACTCTTCCCATGAGGATTAGATGAAGGTAGGAGGTGTGATTGTTGTAATTATAGTGATGCTTAGGCCAATGAATTTCAGTGGATCAAAACTTGATGTCAGAAATTCCTCTGATATTTTTTCTTTTAATAACTCACCATTATAAGCTTTGAACGTTGTACCATGTCATCATTTTAACTACTAGTGCATTGTCAGCAGCCATCACTGCTCCCAGATCTTATAATGGAATGCTATATGTAGGTCCCTCGGACAGTGTGTGCATCCTCAGCTCTTCTGTTTATGGCCCAGTTGTTTTTCAGAGAGGCATACCAACTGACTGTTCTCTCAACATAGGCTTCTGAGTGTTGTCAGATTGTCTCTATCTTTCCTCCAGCAATGAGCAACAATATGTCTTAAAAGAATTCGAAGGACACTTGCATTACAGACTATTTCAAACTCATCTTGCCTTAATAATTATCAGTGCATGACCAGTTTTACTTCATCTAAACCCCCCTCCCCCCATTATTCTGAAGAAATCATTCTTTCTGGAAACATTCACTATGCCTCTCCAGAACCCAAAAATTCTTTCTTTGAGATATAACCTCAGTACATCATCACATTAAAAAGTACAATAACCCTGTAATATTATTAAATGGTCAGTTCCATTTCTTTTTGTCTCTATAGCACGGTAAAAACGTTTTCAGTGTATGCTAAGAACAGCCACGCACACACACTACCGTGGAGTCAATCCGGACTCATAGAGATCGTATGCAGGGTTTCTGAGGCTGTGAACTATTAATGGCACCAGAAGGCCTTATCTGTCTCTTATATCAAGGGTGGTGGCTTTGAACCACTGATGTTGCAATTAGCAGTTCAGTGCTTATCTGTCCACTCCACTAGGGCTATTGTAGGAATAAAAACATATACCAAACCAGCTAGTCAATTCTGATTCATAGCGGCCCTATAGGACAGTATAGAACTTCCCCGAGGGTTTTTAAGGTTGTAAATTTTTAGGGGAGGAGACAGCGTCATCTTTTCCCTGTGGAGTGGCTGGCGGTTCTAACTGCTGACCTTGCGACGACTCGCCCCACGAATAACCTCCTACACCACCAGGCCTCCAGTTCTAGGACTAGGTCTGTCGAATAAATGTTTATTGAAAATCTATTATTAAGTACACTAGTATTTTTCTTTATGGTTTTCTCATCAAGAAACATACTTATTTAAAATACTTCTGTCAGATGCCACAGTAATGAAAAAGAGTTATAAATCACGATTGTTTTTACCGATATACAGGTAGTGGCTTGACTTATGATAGAGTTCTGTTCTCTAAGTCTGTAATTGCAAAATTTGAACGCCCTTTTTTTCCTCTCTTAGTTTTCATTATCAGTGTCTTTTTTTTTTTTATGTGCTTTAGGTGAACGTTTACATAGCCCCTGCCCCAGGTAAATTGGCATAACATAGTCCCCAAAGACAGTGTTCTGCTGGAGTCTCCAAAGCTTTTGTGAGACGCTATCTAAAGTGCAACTGTTGGTCTCTCCCTTTCTGACGAAAGGAAATGAGAAGAAGGCTAAAGATGGCTAAAGACGTGGGAACCATTAGTGCAGTGGACTCATGGACCACGGGACTATCAGTCAGTCTCCATTGCCAACGGTCCTGAAGGGGTCACATCAGGAGGTCCTGCACAGAGTATGGGGGGAAAACCCTGCAAATCATAAAAGGACTTGGCTTACTGGTTGGGTAGAGACTGAGAGAACCCCTAAGGTACTCTTCAGGTCTGGAAGTGAACTCCTCCTCATGGCTTAATTGTCAGCCAAATATTAGACGGGCCTATATGGAGAACAGTAAACACTAGGGAGGTACAATCAACCATTTGAGATCAAAAGGGCAGGTTTGTCTAAGGTCAGAGTTCAGACGGCTCATGAACAGAGGAGGACTAAGATAGGAAGCACAGGGAGGGAGTAACACAAAATCAAGGTATGTGGATTTTTGAAGGAAAACTGACCTGCTCTGTAAACTTGCACCCAATTCACAAGAAAAAGTCCAAATAAAACTCAACAGCAATAAAAATTAATTCCCAAATCAACAAATGTTTTTGTGACATTGGTCACTGCTACCCCATCCCCAAGTATATTAGCACTCTCCTCACTTCGAGCCTAATTTCCCAATTTCCATCTCTCCAGTTCTGTGTCCTCCCTTGCCGTTGCATCTTTGCTGCTCAGCACACTGCCCATTTGGTGTCCTATAGCTGTTTGTTCTAAGAACCACATTCCTCACCAGTGTTCCGGACTGTTTCAAGGGACACTCTGTGACTTGGCTGCAAAGTCTTTTCTGGAGTGCCTTCAGTTTCAGTAGAAAGGTCAGTAGCTTCCAGATGTCTCCAGTGTCTGTCAGACTAGTAAATCCATTCTTCTTTTTTTAAATTTTACTTTTATTTTACTACCCCCCCCCCCCCACATTCTCTCTTGTGCTCCTGGTCAGAGGAGTTGGTAGTGGTAGTTGCATCATCTAGTTCTTCTGGCCTCAGGCTAAGAGGATGCTGTGGTCCAGTCCTCCCCACCGGTCCCCACCACCACACACACACTTTTTGAAGAGTTGAACAGTTATCACCACAATCAAATTTTGATCATTTTCTTTATTCTTATATCCATTGTTATTAGCTCCCCATTTCTTCTTAGCTTCCCTTAGCATACCCCTACATAACCCTAAGGATCTATGCATCTAGTTACTGTCTCCATTATTTCCTATCCTGGATTTCATAAAGAAAGTCAACCCCTTTCCCACCCGCCCCCCAAAAAGAATCAGGCACATCAACATAAAACACAGTTAAACTTCAATCCAAAAGGAAGTAGAAAATAATCCGCACATACAAAAGTTTAAAATTGGTCAAGAGGGAAAACAAATGTTAGGATGTTACATTTTGAGCTAGCTGTAGCCGCGCAATTCTTTTCCAGTGCACTCTGTCTGAGGATAACACTGTCACATATCTGGTCAGTGGTCCAAGGGTGTGCAGTGGAGACTTAGTCCATGCGGGGACTCTGAAAATGGATTTTGGGCTTTCACTGTCAGCTATAGCCTTCTGCAAACAGGGTGCTCAGAATTTAAGCGCTAATACAATTCCCTCTTGGTATTGAATTTTATTATTTTCGATTCTTGGATCACACAGGCTGATTGATGTACTTCTGTGTGAATTTAGCTGACACCTCACTTAGATGTCTGCTTGTTTTAAGATAAGCTTTTAAGACCTCTGGTGCTATTCTCTCTTGTAACTGAGCACCATCTACTCTCTTCACCATACTTTGCTTCACCACATATACTTTCAGTGACCACTTCATGAGGGCAAGTATCAAGGAGGGCCAAATCATAAGAACTAATTGTTCTTAAATTGGGGCTTACAATTAAGTGTGAACTCAAAATCCATTCATATATCCCTGGTCCACTGTAGAGTCATCATTTTCAGCTTCTTGAGAAATAATCGAGATAACCTGCAGGGGGCACTTGGTATTTCTAACAGTATCATTAATCTAGCCAGTGGTATAGAATTTAAACTACTAATTAGAAAAGGAGAAGACGCATACATAGGAAAGCTTTTTAGACTAAAATACATGGAATATTCACTTAAAAATTAAAAAGTTAGTTGACTAAATACTGCTTGAGAAAAAGAAACACGGCAAAATTCTTTATAACAGTCATTCACTACTGCAAAACTATGCCTGTAGAACTCAGACATGCTGCAAAAAGCAAAGAAAATAGGACAATAACAAATATATGCTTGTCTTAGTTTGTCCGTTATTGGACAACCTTGGAAGCAGGAGATTGGAACCAAAGACCAGTGATTGACAAGACCACATCGTTGGGATAACAGTCACCTTCTTCTTCAAGGCTGTGGCTCTTGTGGGTTATCAATTCTGTGGATTAATTTTTTCCCTTGGTTTCCTTCACTCCTGTTTGCTCCAGGTCAGAGACCAATAGTTATATCTTAGATGGTCACTTTCACGAGGCTATAGAATGTTATCTTTATGCCCTAGATGTCCCCCAAGACTATGGTTCTGAACTATTAAACTCAGTAACTCAGTCCCACAAGGTGTTTTGAAATGTCCTGGAAACTTCCATAATTATGCCTCCTATGTACTCTATTATGTCTATGAACATATATTCAGCACATATATGTACATATCTACAAACACTCACAACCACGTGTGCTATCTTGTGTTCTCCCACACCTATACAGCATACATATCTATCTATATAACCACTTGCAAATTTTCAGTTAATATTTCTGTTCTTGCAGAGCTGTATGTATTATATTATTTACCATATTGATGCCATCTAAGGTACCATCTAATCAGTTCCAACTCATAGCGGTACAGAGAGCAAAGCACTGCCTGTTGTTGTTACATGCCGTCAAAGCAGTTCCCATTCATAGCAAACCTGTGTACAGCAGAATGAAACAGTGCACAGTCTTGCCCCATCCTCATAATTGTTATGTTTGAACCACTCTTGTCAGTCCATCTTCTGAGCTTCTCCTCTTTTTTTCTGACCCTGTGGTTTCCCAAGGGCATCCTTTCCTAGGGACTGGTCTCTCCCGGTAACTTGCCTAAAGTAGGTGAGACAGCACCTCAGTAGCCTCGCTTCTAAAGAGTATTCTGGTTGTACTTCTTCCAGGAAAGATTTGTTTGTTCTTTTGGAAGCTCAGGGTACTTTCAGTATTCTTTGCCAACACCAAAAATGCAATTCATCAATTCTTCTGTGATCGTCCTTATTCAAGGTCCAACTTTCACAAGCATATGAGGAGATTGAAAAAAACATGACTTGAGTCAGAAGCACAGTAGTCTTCAAAGTGACAACTTTGCATATTTAATATTCTTCACTATGTAATTTAAATGCACGTATCAATTCATATTTCATCTGTCTTGTTGCGATAAAGTCCATCCTGAAAGCTAGGCCTTTGAGCTTCATTCGTAAGTGCTTCAAATCCTCTGCACGCTTAATAAGCAAAGTTGTCTCATCTGCCTCTTATTATACGTAAGGTTCCACATGAACACAATGAAATGTTTTGGAATTCCCATTCTTCACATCTTATCCATAATTTGTTGTGATCCACACAGATGAATACATTTGCACAGTTAAGAAAACACAAGGACACATCTTCCTGGGATTCTCTACTTTCAGCCCAAATCCATCTTATATCAGCAGTGATACCCTTGTCCCATGTCTGTTTCCAATAACTTAAAATACCCTGGCTATGTACTGTTGCAGCCAATTATTGAATTATCTTCAGCAGAATTTTACTTGTGTGAGATGTTAATCATATTGTTTGATAATTCCTGCGTTCGGTTGAATCACTTTTCTTTAGAAGTGGCACAAATACAAATTCCTTCCAGTCTTCCCAATTTCTTAACATAGATGATTGAGCGCTTCCAGCATTTCAACCATTTGTTGAAACATCTCAATTGTTTTCTCTTCAATTCCTGAATCCTTGTTTTTCACTAGTGCCTTCAGTGTAGCTTGGACTTCTTGCTTCCACACCATGAATTCTTGACCATAAGCTACCTCCTGAAATCATTGAACACTAATCATCCCTTTTTGGTATAGTAATTCTGTGTGTTCTAGCCCCATTTTCTTTTGATGCTTCCTGTATTTTTCAACATTTTGTCCATATAATCTTTCAGTATTGCAAGGTGAAACTTGAGCTTTTTCTTTAGTTTTTCTATTTTGAGAAATGCCAACCATGTACTTCCTTATTGTCTAATTCTAGTTCTTTTCCATATTTCATGGTATTACTTTACGTTGCCTTCTCTTTCTGCCCTTTGAAATAATCTGTTCAGTTCTTTTACTTCATTGTTTCTTCCATTTGCTGTAGCCCTGTGTTCAAGAGCAAGTTTCAGAGTCTCTTCTGGCATCCATTTCGGTCTTTTCTTTCATTCATGTCTTTTTAATGACCTTTTGGGTTTTTCAATCTATGATGTCATCCTGCAACTCATCTGGTCTCTGGTCATTCAGGTGGGATATAACCAGTGTCATATTTCTAGGGTACGCTTTCATTTTCAATTGATGTTCTTTTCCCTACTCTACCCTGGCCTTGTTTTGAAATTTGCTCTTAAATCCAGAGGCGTTAAAGAGACCATACTTGGTATTCCTCAAAATAGAAAAACTGAAGAGAAACTTGGACCTTCAAGTTGCAATACTGAAACAGTCTATGGACAAAATGGTGAAAGACGCAGGAAGCAGCAGCCTTACAGGAAAGAGCCTAACTGCCGCATGGGCTTCCCAGGCTGGGAGCTCTATAGGAACAGACCACCACGTCTCCTCCTTGGAAGTCACTGGTGGGTCCTGATTGCCCACCCTTTGGTTGAAACCAAGCACTTGCCCATTGGGTCAGCAGGGCTCCTACCAGGAAGGAAGGATGCCCTCAATAAATGGAGATAATCGTAAAAACAGGTGGCTGTGATACAAGTTCTTTCTCTTTCTTTACTTGTTATTTCAATCGACCAATTTTGCATCACATAAGAAATTAACATAGCAAAAGCTTATTTACTCAGTGGAGGTTACTATACTTAGTTTTATGTCCCTTGAAGAGTGTCTCTACGTGAAGATATTTTGTGAATAATTTTGAATAATTTACTTTCTCTGTATGACTACTTGGGCATAGGTGAATTTGATAAATTTGATAAATGGATTTACCAAAATAAATATCTTCTATTGTTTGTATTTTTATTTGTATTTTATATACTTTTGGTACATTACTAATATAAATATATACATTTTGACAAAGTATTCATGTAAATCTTAAACTTTTATCAGGAACCATGACCGGAGGATCTCAAGTCCACCTTTTTTGGGGTGCTCCAACTCACCCACTGAAAATGACAGTGTCGCATGAGCCGGCTCCTTCCGTATCCACTACTCACCCCTGGGGAAAGGTGCAGCTGTTGTACAGTCAGCATGCTATACATCTGAAGGATGAAGAATACAGGCAGAAAACCCTTGAAAGTCATCCAGCCCTAGACAGCATTGGCTCTCCAGGTCTTAATAGTCATTGTCCAGTGCACTCTAGGGAAAGATCTGTTCATTTGGAAGCTGACTTAGTATGTTGTGTTTCTGAGACACAGAATATAAATTCCCAGAAGAGTCTGCCCTCAGGGATGAATGAAGTAGTGGACTCCAGTGTTCGAGTATGTGGGTTTAGAAACAGAATTCAGCATTTAACTGGAGAAGAAAAGAACCAAAGGCTTGTTGTTGGAAATAAGAAAATTACAGTTGAACAACATGAAGATCTGCCCAATATATGTACTCCAAACTTACAAAGAGCAAACTTCCCATTAGATCATAACAGTATATTAGATTCAATGTGTTCTACCAAACAAATCAACATAGGATCGGAAGCTTTAGAATCAACCTGTGTGTCAAGAACACCTCATGAAGTGCAAAATCCGTGTCTGGAATTCTCCAAGATGGCTGATAAGCCAAGTTCTAAAGAAATAGTTATGAAGGATTCAGACCTTAACTTATCTACTGATACTGAATTTCTCAGTATATTGACCTCCAGCCAGGTGGCTTTTTTAGCTCAGAGGAAGCATAAAGGGAAGAATTCTCTAAATAAAAGGGCCATAAACACAGAGATTGGACCAAAGGCAAGTCGTGAGGAAATAGTAACCAAAAATAATTTGGTTTGGCCTGGTGATACCTTTACAGAAGGTGAAAGTGGACAAAATGAAGCATATTCACTTGAACTTTTTAGCCCAGTTTGTCAGGAAAAAAACAGTAGCCATGATGTCATAAACCCTAATACAGATCTTGAAGGAATTATAAGATCGCAACAACTTTTCCGTTCTGAAGAAAAGCTGCTGCCAAATGAGATCTGTATTGAGTCGTATAGTTCAGGAATACTGTGCTCCCAGCTCAATACTTTTCATAAAAGTCCTATTAAAAGAAGTCGGGCCACTGAAGATCTACCAGGCCACTCTGAAGCTCCTTCTAAAGTCCTCCAAGTATCTAAGAAAACTAAGCTTCTTTCTAACGCAAGAGCTCTTCCTGTAGCACTGGACCAGAGGAGTGTGCCTCACTATGCGCTTCTTAAAAAAACAGCGTTAATAAAAGATTGTGATTGTAAAGACCAAAAATATAATTGCTTGGTCATGGTGTTATCTCTGTGTCATGTGAAAGAAATAAACATAAAATCAGGACCAAATTCTGGCTCTAAAGTACCTTTGGCAACAATGACGGTCATTGATCAATCGGAAATTAAGAAGAAGGTTTCCCTGTGGCGGACGACAGCATTTTGGGCCCTTACAGTGTTTCCTGGAGACATCATTTTTCTCACAGGTGAGGTTATCATGGTGCAGCGATAGTTTATTGTTAAAGCTGGGTTGGGTTCCCCCCACCCACCCACCCACTTGAAGTCCCTTGGGGCTCTTTCATTACCACTCTCCTCCTCTTGGCTCCAGTGTGATTGACCCAGTTGTAACACCCCTGTTTGTCTCTTTGCCATCCTCTGTATCCTGTCCATTGCCATTTCTGGGCCCTGGCTCTGCCATCCTTAGTTCCGTTCCTCCTTTCTACTCACTTTCTACTTTAAATAAAGCCTTTCTGGTTGCCCATCTTAGTCATTCGCTTTTAGTGTTCACGTTCTATCATCAGGCTTGTTCTTTGTTTTCTCTGTGTATGTCTTAATTGTGAGCTTTTATCAGTCGTCTCATCAGGAAAAGTAATCTTTCATCTACTTTATCATTTTTATTTATTATTAAAATGTTACTTACTGCCTTTGAAAATATAAAAAGAAAGAAAAACTCTTCACATCATACCAACCTCTTTAAACATTTGCAATATTTCTTCCTAGTCATCCTCCTTATGCTTTTAAAAATGTGTATATGTACCTAGCTACTAACTGTTACTTACTGGGACCTTACTTTGTGTCAGGGCCTGCTTCAGATGCCTCATATATTGTGTTAGGCTGGCTGTTCCAGAGACACCAAACCAGTGACACTGATTCAAAGAAAATATATCGAGGAAGAGGCCCCGCCCAGGCCAACTCAGGGCCATGGGTCAGAGGCCTGCTGGAGGCCCCTCCAGAGCCAGGCAGCTGCATGAAGGTGAAGTGGGAAGCCGAGCGATCACAGGCTGACGGGTACAGAGTTGTCGCATCCATGGTTGGCAGGAGCATGTTAGGGCACCAAGAGCCCCCTGGGTCTGCAGGTCACACAAGCCACTCACCCCAAGATGCAGGAAGGAAAGGGACAAACGAGAATGACCAGTTCCCCATAGGGTAGATCACACCCCCAAGGAAATGTCATTCGGCTGTGCTCTGATAGATGGTTTGGGCTCCATCCATATCTTCTTACAGGTGAATCACATTGACAGAAAAACAACCATCACACATGTATGTCAAATCATTACAACAGTCGTGTGAGGAATCTACTGATTATTATTGTAATGTTTCTGTTGCGGAAACTGAGGCACAAATAAGTAATTCACCGGTATTCATTTGGTACACATTTAGGAACTAGCAAGACCATGATTTGACTGGGTTAACATCACTCCAGTAGGTCCCTGAGTAGCATAAGGGATTGGCTCTCGACTGCTAACCTAAAGTTGGCAGTTCAGATCCACTCAGCAGATGCACAGAAGAAATGCCTGTTGATCCGCTTCCATGAAGAGTATCGCCAAGAAAACTCCATGGGCATTCTACTCAGTAGCATGGGGGTTTGTCACGAGTCAGAATAAAATCAGTAATAGTGGATTTATATACATTCGTACATGCATGTGTGTGTATATATATATCATCATCACTCCAGAATCTATATTCCTGCTGTATACAGGTAGTTCTTGACTTGACAAGTTGTGAACTCTGTAAATTGGTTCTGACATGCATTTGAATACCTCTTTTTTTTTTCTTCTTTCATTTTTTTTTTTAACTGCTTTAACTTTTATTTTTTATTATTTTAAGCTTAATTTATTCCCGAGCCATGAGTTTTTGCTTCTTCAGTTTCTTCTGGGAAATCTTTTTCTTCTGTGCAACCTCCTCTTCTGGTTTGGGAACGATCTGTTCCTTCTCAGTCAGGATCATTTCAACGTGGCAGGGGGAGCTCAAGGATGGGTTGATCCGACCATGAGCTCTGTAAGTCCGGCGGCGCATCTTGGGGGCTTTGTTCACCTGGATGTGCTCAATGATCAGAGAATCCACATCTAAACCCTTCAGTTCAGCATGACTTTCTGCATTTTCAAGCATGTGAAGCAAAAATTCAGCACTCTTTTTGGGCCACCGACCCTGGGTCCAACCCCACTGTTTGGCCTGGGCACACTGACCAACACCACCCTTGTAGCGTCGGAAAGGCACACTGCTTCTGCACAGTCACGTCTTTCAAGTATTTGGTGGCTTTCCGGATGTGCATGCCTTTGATGGCTTGGGCAGTTTCACGGGTGTTCTTGAAGTGGACCCGGAGGTTCGACCCTCTTGATTTGCAGGATTTTGTGGGGTTTTTCTGGGTCAAGTGAGTAGCGAACCATTTTGGCAGGTCACCTCAGGCCGCTCCAGTTAGAACTCTTCTTTCATTTTTATTACCCTTTATTAGCTACAGTATCTTTATAAATCTGAATTTGTAGTTTGGGGATCTGGTTAGAGAAATTACATATAAACTTAAAAGATGTAATTTCATAAGCAAATTACAAACTACTGCAACAACAGCAGAAGCATGGTCTAAGAGAGAGTCATTGTAACTGGAGTACATTGTAAGTCATGAATCACCTATTATAATCACAAAGAACAATGCTTAGACCGCTTTTTTTGTTTTATTTTTTTGAACCAGGGCTGGGCTAATATCTGAAATTGATAACATTTTGTTAAATGTACTTTGTTGAATGACTTTAAAATCCTTAGTGTGTTAGAGCTGAGATACTAGTCATTTTAAGATGAAAGATGAATTTCAGACTAGGAGGAAGTTAGTACAGCTTATCTACAACATATCTAAAGAAAAGAAGTCGAGCTTAGAAAAAGAAAATTGGAAGGCTGTCAATTTGAGTTCTGACCAAACAGTTTGCTAGGGAGTGAGAACTTTCATGAATGCATTTTCACATTGCTTTTGCAGTTGTCAAGAGCACTGCTTAAGACAGGGATAAACACGGGATACACTAGCTGGCTTAGCACTTTCTGGTCCCGTTGACAATATTGTCTGTCTTGTGGGATGCAGTCATTTCATTCCACAGCCTCTGTTCTGACTCATGGCTCAGTGAGCAGCCTTTTGCTTGTAGATACAGAATTGCCTGTATACAGATTCCCTTTCCAGATACAGAATTGCCTACCAGTTTAGACTGTGCTGAATTTGGGAGCCATTAGAACTTTAGGGCATGAATGGCCACCGTGTAGTTGTAAGCAAACGAATCCAAAGGTCAGATCTGACATACCCATTTGGAAGCAGTCACTTGGAATTTACATTCTTGTTTTTCATTCCCATTATCTCTAAAGTATTTGGGTGCTATCAGTATATCTTTATTTTAAAACTCTGTATTCTGATTATGTCCTGCCGGGGCAGCTCTCTCTACAATTTTTTTTGGTTCCATCATTTATTTTAATTAATTAATTAGGAAGCACATCCACATATGTCATCTTGTTTGAACTTTGGGGTAAGGAATGCTTACCAGCGACATTTAGAGATGCAGAAAGAAAGAGGTGTTAAGTGTCTGCCTAAGGAGACTTTGCCAGCATGGGCGTCTGAGATTTTTCCCCCCAAAAAAAGCATTTTATTGGGAGCTAATACAGATATCATATCATTCCATAGTTTAATCACTTCACTCTGTGTTTTATTAATTGCTACCGCAATCAGTTTCCAAACATTCTCTTCCCTTTTAAACTCCTTGACATCAGTTCCCCTTTACCCTCCCCTACAACCATACCCTATCCACCCCCACCTCATCCCCTGTGAACCCTTATTCCACTTGCTGTCTCCATAGGGTTTTTTGCTTAGTTTTGCTCCATGTATTATCTACTTTTTCTCTAAGTGATTCTTCCCTACCAAAAGAGTCCTACAGCTCTTTTTCTCATTAGAAAGTGTTCCTTACCAAAATCTTTCACTTTTAACATCTATAGAAAATGATTACTGTGCCATTTAGAGAAACATAATCAAGAGTCCTCTAAGGATACTGTATATTCAGATGTGTTGTGTTTACAGCAAAAGCGTTAACTGCATACTGAATATTATTTGCTCTTCTGTATACCACTCCTTTGGAACCATTACTTTGTTCTTTAGCACTGATATGTGTGTGTGTGTGTGTGTGTGTGTGTATCCCTATGTAAACACAAGTCATTAACTATATATTATATGTAAACTATATATATTTAATGTATATTATATATATTAACTAGATATATAGTTCTTTGGCACTGATATATAAATGATGGGTGTATATATCTATATCTATATCCCTATGTAAATACAAGTCATTAACTATATATGTATATCATACATATATATCAGTGCCAAAGAACATTGTAATGGTTTTTTATATACACACACACACAAATATATATATTAACTATATATATATATA
>NW_022105908.1:7804511-7814677 GCF_000313985.2 Echinops telfairi | reverse complement strand
ATCCATTTACATGTGTGTGTATGTGTGTGTGTATCCCTATGTAAACACAAGTCATTAACTATTTCTTTGTGGAGCAGTTAGCTTCCATACTGTTGGATCTCAGATATGCTACTTTATCATTTTGTACCTTTAGGCAGATCATTTATCTATCTGCACTTCCCTTGCCTGGCGTATGGGCGCATGAGTAATATGAAGGAATTTATGTAGTATTACAACTTTTCCCTCTCCAGATGTCACTATTCATGAGGATCAGTGGATTGGTGAGACAGTACTACAATCAACATTTACTAGTCAACTATTAAATCTTGGGAATTATTCATCTGTCCAGCCTGAAGAATGTAAGACATATGTTGCTTGCAGTAGTTTCCTAGCATGTTAAGTGTATAAACATAATAGAATAGTATTTCATAGCATGTTTCCAAAGAGATTATCAGTAGAGAAGTTTATTTTCTTCAGTAAAAGTGAAAGTAGCATTTTTTAAAATGCACTTAAATCAAATTTAAGAAGTATGGGGTTGGTTGCTGCCATTTTGTTGTGTTTGGCTTCTTTTCCCTTTTTATTAGTGTCAAATTTATATCAAATTATTGAGATTAGGTTTGTACAACATTTAACACTTCACAATAATGAAGGCAAAAGCAGAAGTCTTTTGCAAAGTTTTATATGAGGGTGAGATAGTTCAGGTTTATTGTACCAACCTGGTTGATAAACACATGTGGGATTAACTGAAGGGCGAAGAGACAAATGGCTCAGTGAGCCTCGCCTTTCTAGTTCTCGGGTCTCTTGCTTTGTGATGGTCGGACCAAGGTGCAGCTGCCTTAGCCTGCTTCCTGCTTCAGCTGGCTAGGTTCACTTCCTGCGAGACATCCCTGAGGAGAAGCCATATGGACCTACCCTGATGCAGCACTGGGTGCTGGAGCAGCTGTGTGGAGACCCCTGCCAGCGCTGACATGCTTACATGCTCACTGGTTCGGTTTCCTCCTGCAGTCGGTGTCATTGCATGTGTTTTGTGAGATTGAGGGCTTTGTAGATGGGTGTCAGACATATGGGCTAATGTTGGAGTTATGGGCTTGGAGAGCACTGGGTTAGGATGCTTTCTTAATGTACGCTTACCCTTGATATAAAACTCTTTATACATGTGTGTTTCTGTGGATTTGTTTCCCTAGTTTACCCAGACTAACACAGAGGGTAAGTCAGAAAGTACTTCTACAAGGTATGGGTGCGAGAGCAAAGTGTTGTGAAGAAACCAGATGGTGCCCAGGTATCAGAATGCATAGCATCTGGGCTCTTAGGCTTGTCTGAAAACAAGTAGCCATCTAAGTGGGGCATCAACTAAGTCCACATGAAGAAGCACACCAGTCTGTGTGATCCAAGGAGTGTAAATAATAAAATCCAAATCCAAAGGAGAAAATGATATGAGAGCTTACATTGTGAATCCACCTGGTTTGCAGAAGGCTATGGATGACAGTGGAAGCCCAGAGTCCATTTGCAGGGTCCACACATGGACTAAGCCTCTGATGAATCCCCTCTGAACATAGTCTAGAGCCAGCAGTTCTCAACCTGTGGGTCGCAACCCCTTTGGGGGTCGAACGACCCTTTCACAGGGGTCGCCCGATTCATAATAGTAGCAAAATTACAATTGTGAAGTAGTAACAAAAATAATGTTATGGTTGGGGGGTCACCACAACATAAGGCACTGTATTAAAGGGTCGCCGCATTAGGAAGGTTGAGAACCACTGCTCTAGAGGATGTGACGAGCTTTCCTATCAGAGAGCATTGTACAGTCAATGATGGTAGTCAGGTTAAGATGTAACACCTTATCATTTGATCTTCCTTTTGACCCATTTTAAAATTGGTTCAGATTTCAGGATTTCCTGCTTTCTTTTTGATTGAGGTTTTCCTGTGTTTTCCCTAGTTGTTGACGTTGGTTTTTTGCTTGTTTCCTTCATGTTTGTGTTTTGTATGATTTTCTGTATATGAAATCCAGGACAGGCAGAGATAGTAACTGGATTGATAATTGCATAAGGGTGTGGCAGAGGAGGGTGAGGGGAAATGGGGAGATAACAACAATGAGTGTGAGAAGAAAATGTTCTGAAATTGATTGTGGTGGTGATTGCACAAATCTTAATATGATTGAATAATCAAATCATGAATGTGAAGTCTATACCAATAAAACTTAAAATATATATATTAAAGATATTTTATTCTTGCCTTTCATAATAATGATACTGCTAGAGTTCATTTATGTTGTCAGGTAACACTGCAGTTTATTTGGCGGCTACAAAATATTTTCTTGTGTAACTACACTTCATTTTACTCATTCCCTCTCCTCTGACTGTACATGGTCTTTGTGGTTCCTGCAGTTGTGAAAAGTGCTGCCTTGGACATTCTCATCCATGTTGACTATTGTGCATGTGCAAGTGTTTTGCTTGTTTATATCTCTTAAAATAGAATAGTTGTGTCAAATGTCAACGATTCACAGCTTTAGGAAGAGATGAGGACTCTTTCTCTAGTGCTTACAACAATGTACACCACCAGTAGAATAGTTGAGATTCTCTGAATCTTCAGCCTAGTACTTAAACCTTCGGACTTTTAAGTCTTTGTCAAGCAAATGGATGTAAAATGGCATGTTCTTTATTTGCATTTCCCTAATCACTGATGAGGTTGACTGGACATATGAGGGGAGCTTCAAAAAGCTCAGTGAAAATTTTAATTAAAAGATACTGGAAATTTTTCCAGGAATATTTTGAAGCCCCCTTGCCTGTTTCTTCGTCTTTGAAGTATATGCTCCTTCTTTGCATAACTTCTCATTGGGGAAATATTGGTTATTTATTTGTGTCAGGCAGGGTTGACTAGAGAAACATGCAGTGACACTCATATATGTGTAAGAAAGAGCTTTATATCAAGAAGTAATCGTGCATCTATAAAACGTTCCAACCCAGTCCAACTCAAGTCTATAAGTCTGATACCAGTCCACAATCCCTCTACAGACTCACACAGCCACGTGCAATGATGCGTAACACAGGGAGACCACAGGCCAGGTGGTGCAGAGTTGTGTGGAATCAGTGGTGGTGGCTGCATCACAGCACTCACCTACATCTCAGCAGAGCTTTGTTTCATTTTTTTGGACGGGAGTACCCCCTTGTATTCCTTATGGTGCTCACTCATTTCATAAATATTTATTGATCATCTGTGCTGTGTGTCAGGCATTATACCAGGTTCTAGGAATACAATGTGTGCTATACGATCCATTGAGTGAGTTAACAATTTAAATTTTGAGATAAGACAATAACAAACACCATGCTGAGGATATGAAAAATGCATACAAACATTCCTACAAACACATAAGAGGGGAAAAATGCAGGGACGTTAGAGAGGGCTTTATTGAGGGAATGGTGAAGCTGGATTTGAGGTAGCTGTCTAGGAGTTCTCTAGCTATCAAATGAGAAGGGCAGAATATATCTCCAGGTTAAAGAAAAGGGTTCATAACCTTTTATGTATATTTAAAATTATATAATTATCACTAATTTCAATGATCTAATGTTTTAAAAATAGAATATTTTAAATGCATAGAATACTTAGGATTGCAATGAAACAATTATATGAAAAGAAATAAATAAAAATATTTTGAGCACTGTGGTATCATTTATTTATGTGTCTCATCGGTACATTAAATAACAAGATTTAGCAGAGTAACAATTGTCATTTCAAGGTAGTTGTGAGCATGTATAATATTCAAGTTATCTGCAGTATGTGCAATGCGATACACAATATGTGATTTCCATTGGTGATCAGTCACAAGTTCTACAAATACAAGTGTGGTTTATTGCCGTACTTATAATGGAAGGAAGTGCTAGTGATTCCTGAAATGAAGAAGTGATGTTTTTCCCATCCAAATTCATGGATCTCCTAACATAGAGAAATTGATTTTTATATTAGAAAAAAGGCGGAAGAAATGTACAAGGGCAGTGACCCTATCAGCAGATGATAAATGTGAAAACAGACAGGCATGGACCTCAGATGAGGGAAAAGGTTATTGACTCCTAGATTGTTCAAAGGCATAATCCAGGAAACAACTGAAATGAGGAAACATGTCCAGGACTTGCGAGAGGCCTGTAGAGTATTGTTTTGGTAATGGCAGTGGTTGAGATAATTGAGGAAAACATGATCAAATTAGACTCCGGGATTGGAAACTGACTGGATAAATTGACTGCTAGAAGAGTCAAAAATATTTGAGTTAGGTTGATTAGTAGGAAAACTATGTTATCAAATAGAAAAGTAAGGAGGTGTAACTAGTTTCATGGTACATAAATAATTCCGTTTCACTGGTAGTAAATATCAAGTTTTATTTTTGTATCTAAATGGAGTCAAGAATAAGGTATCTCTGTTATAGACATAGGAGTCCTGGTGGAGTAGTGTTTATGTGTTGGGCTGCTAACCACAGGGTCAGCAGTTTGAAGCCACCAGCTGCTCTGTGGGTGAAAAAGGAGACTTTCTACTCCTGTAAGAGTTACAATCTTGGAAGCGCACAGGGGCAGCTCTGCCCTGTCCTGTGGGGTTGTCATGAGTCAGGATTGATTCTATGGCAGTGATTTTGGTGTCCTTTTTTTGGTTTGATTACAGACATGAAAGCTTGTATCACGTTTATTCCCGTATTACAACATACAGTCCTAAGAAATTCTTATGTTTTAATATATATGTTATATATAATCCTGCCATCCTTTATGTATGTGTGTTTTACGTCCTTAGATTCCAGTGTATTTAGTGCTGTTGCCCTTCAGGACTTACTGGCGTATGTGTCTTCAAAGCACTCCTGCCTCAGAGACCTTCCAGAGAGGCAGCCTCAGAAAGTGAGCAATGTAGAATTTGTAGAACTGGAGCACCTTCAGCCTGAAACCTTGGTCCACGCAGCACTGAAAGTTGTTGACATCACTATACTGACAGGTAAACGTTTTTGTTATAATTGTGAAATAATTAAGACAACATATAACATCTCCCCCACCGCCCCCGCCGCCTCAGGGTGACGAATAACAGAAAAGTGGGTGAAGGGAGACAGTGGATGATGTAAGATATGAAAATAATAATTTATGATTTATCAAGGGTTCATGAGGGAGGAAGGGAAAAAATAAGCTGAAATCAAGGGCTCAAGTAGAAAGAAAATGTTTTGAAAATGATGATGTCAACATATGTACAAAAGTGCTTGACACACTGGATGTATGTATGGATTTTGATAAGAGCTATAAGAGCCCCCAATAAAATTATTTTTTAAAAAATAAATAAGATATAAGACCACTTTATGACACCATTTACGTATCATTATTTACTTATTAGATATTAAGATATGGTATCACATATGCTAGATTATTGTCAATTTGAATACTTTTTCTTTTCTAGAAGCATTATACAATTATAGAGGGCAGAAGCAAAGGAAAGTTATGTTAACAGTGGAACAGACCCAAGGTCAACATTATGTGCTTGTTTTATGGGGTCCTGGAGCAACCTGGTACCCTCAACTTCAAAGGAAAAAAGGTAAATATGCCAAAAACATTTAACCTATTACCTATATTTGGGTAAATGATTAATGCTTATGATCCTAAGATGAAGAGGAGCTTAAAACATTAGACTGCTTTTGAAATAGAAGTGATCATGATAAAATATTCAGTAAGCAAACTTCTAATTTTATACCTTATATAAGCAATTTAGTCGTCTAAAAAGTCCTCTATAATTAAAGTGGACAAAATAGAAGCCTCTATCCCCCAGATAGTCTTTCCTTTTTACTAAAGTGCTTATGTCTGTTAAACAATGTCCTTTAAAATTAATTTGGAGTAACTTTTGCAATTTTTAATCAGCCAAAGTGCTCTGATAAACAAACTTCTTTCTAGATATAAGACAAATACTAGCAGAGGTAAATTGATTCTCCTAAGTCACAGTGTTAGTGTCTGACACATTATGTTCCAGGTTTTGTTTTGTTTCTCTAGTTGTTTTAAAAGTATAGATTGATAACAAGCCTTATAAAATGTATATGTAACCGAGAAAACTCTATGGAGGAATTCTGTCTGTAACACATGGGGTTGACGTGTGTTGAGGTCCAACCTGACACCAACTTCCAACATCAGCACCTGTGAAGAAAGACTCTGGCTGTCGAAATGGAATTTTATAACGATGCCAACTCTTCCAAAAATGACTTGTAATTCCAATCGCAATTCCATTTTTAAATTTTATCATGTTCAACTAAAGAGAAAAGTATATTTTTAAAATATGATTTATGATATTTTCCCTGAAGCATAAGTCAATCTTTCATGATGTGCTGAATTAAATGGAATTGTTTCAGTTAAATAACTCTTCTTTTGGATGAGATATCTTAGATGTAACAATCAGTTATAGCTTAATTAGTGGTTTATGAGTTATTTTACCCTGCTAAATTAATTCAGAGTTTGATTGTGTGACCCATTTTTTTCACTTAAAGGGGTAAATATTACATCTATCTTCAAAGAGGTTATCAAAAGTATCTGTCACATTGTCTCTCTTAATCATTAATAGCCTATATTAGGGTTGGAAGTTGGAGACAAGTCTGATTTTGGGCTTTTATGTTAGGATCAAACAGTGACAGATGTTTGGTTGGTTGAGAAATCAGACAAACATGTGCTTTGATGGACTGACCAGGCTCACTGACCACCACATGATTGCTGGGAGTCTAGTGCATGTTGGACAAACTGCAAGCTCAAGGTGTTTCTATTAGATGGAGTGACAGCAAAGCAGATTCCTGGTCCATGATTAACATGAAAGTTCATTTTGCATTAATCATAGAAGAGAAATTACAGCTATTCCTAGACAATTCTGTAGTATTTAGCTTAATATGAAAACTTCACTGTTTCAAAATACGTGTATTCATGCTTACCTTTTAAAATGTTTAATATCCTCCTCAGTATCTGAAGAAGATTCGTTTTCAAAATGTGAATGTATCAAATTTGTAGCCCTCCTGAATTATTGTTATATGTTTATTTTGTTTTTCGGTACATGAAACCCAGGACTGATGAACCTATAGAGATAGCAAGTAGAGTAGGGTTCCTGGGTGGGGGCGGGGTGTGTGGAGAGAAGCATTCAGGAACTAGAGGAACTGGGTGGGGGGGAGTGGAGCAGATATCAAGGCGTTCCAGAAGGAAGAGACTGTTTTGAAACTGTTGTGGTAGCAATTGTACAAGACTGCTTGATGTGATTGAACTATGGAACGATATGATATCTGTATTAGCTCCCAATTAAATGATGTTTTTTTTTAATTAATCATTTTATTGGGGGCTCTTACAAATCTTACAACAATCCATCTTTCAGTAGTGTTAAGCACATTTGTTCATATGTTGCCATCAACATTTCAAAACCAATTTCTCTCTACTTGAGCCCTTGGTATCAGCGCCTCCTTTTTTCCCCACCATCCCATCCTCGTGAATCCTTGATCAATTATATATTATTATTATTAGCATTTTGTGTCTTACACTATCCGTTGTCTCCCTTCACCCACCTTTCTGTTATTCGTCCCCCTGGCGAGGGCTATATATCTAACCTTATGATGAGTTCCTCCTTTCTCACGCCCACCC
Source organism: Echinops telfairi (assembly GCF_000313985.2). Taxonomy (NCBI): domain Eukaryota; kingdom Metazoa; phylum Chordata; class Mammalia; order Afrosoricida; family Tenrecidae; genus Echinops; species Echinops telfairi. The sequence continues at coordinate 7,807,088 of NW_022105908.1, read as the reverse complement.
CCACCCCACCATCCCCCTACCTTCATGATATTGTTACTCCCACTACTGTTCCTGAGGGTTTTATCTGTCCTGAATTCCATGTGTCAAGAGCTCTTCTCAGTACCAATGTATGTACTCCGGTGTAGCTGGATCTGTAAGGTAGAACTGAGCCATGGTAGTGGGTGGGGTGAGTGGAGAGGAGCATTCAGGAACTAGAGGAATGATGTGTGTTTCTTTGTCTGCTATACTGCACCCTGGTTGAAACGTCCCTTCCTTGTAACCCTTCTGTAGGGGGATTTCGTATTGTCTACACATGGGCTTTGGGTTTCCATCCCAACCTCCCTCTTTCACGTCGATATACTTGTTTGTTTGGGATTTTTTGTTACCTGATACCTGCTCCCATCGACACCTCACGATCACACAGGCTGGTGTGCTTCTTCCATATGTGCTTATTTGCTTCCCTGCACGATGGCTGCTTGTTTAATGCCAAGCCTAATTAAATGGTTTGGGAGGGGGGGGGGCAGGAATTACTTCATTTTCAGGAATTGTGAGCATGCTAATTATCTGTTTTACATTTCTTGACGCATTCTTTGTACTAACCTCTATAATGGACACTGGTTCTAATCTCATTTAGGTATTTATCTTAGTTAGCCAGTGTTGTAATAACAGAAATTGCCTAGGTGGGTGACTTTAACAAACAGAAATCTGAATTCAGGGCACCAGTTCTAGAAGGAAGAATTTCTTTCCCTGTCTATTCCAGGGAAAATTCCATGTCTCTTCTTAGCCTCTGTTTCTGTTACTTGGTGGTCTTCACATGGCTTGGCATCTATTCCTCCCTCCCTCCCCTCTCTGCTTGTTTGCTTGCTTCCTTAATTTCCTTACATTCAAAAGGGATTAAATTACACCTTATACAATTATTGCTTCATTAACATAATAAACACCATTCCCAAATGGAACTACAGCCACAGGTATTCTCACTACAGTTGAGCGTATGCTGACTCACAGCAACCCAGTAGGACAGTAGAACTGAAGACTGTTTTATGGGAATGCACAACCTCATTCTCCCTGGGAGCAGCTGGTGGGTTTGAAACACTGACCTGGAGGTTGGCAGGCCAATGCTTAACCCACTGTGCCACCATAGGTATAATAAGGGTTATGATATACAACACATGTTTGGGGAGGACATGGTTCAATCATAACAATGATAAATCACAAATAATAATAAAAAAGAAATAATCATAAGAATAATTTTGAAATTTAAATAAACAGTTGGTGTTTTGGGGAGAAAAAGTAAGAAACTCTAACCTTCAAGTTCTTTAAAAATGTGTACTGTTTCCCTGGTAGCGTACTGGTTATGTGTTGGGCTGCAATTTGCAAGATTGGCTGTTTGAAACCACCAGCTGCTCCACGGGAGAGAGGGAGCTTTCTACTCCCATAAATAGTCACAGTCTTGGAAACTCACAGGGGCAATTCTACCTTGCCCTATAAGGTCACTGAGTCAGCATTAATTGACTCAGTGGCAGTGAGTGAGTTTTTAACATGAGTTTAAGGACCGCTGATGGCACAGTCTTTAAGCACTTACCAGGTAAGTGGAAGGTCAATGGCTTGAAGCCACAGCTGCTTTGTGGGAGGAAGATACAGAAATAAGCTTCCTTATAGATTATAACCTTGATGATCATCTTCCTAGCCATCAGAGTTGTTTCGCAACTCGAAATCACAGTGAGATACCATTTCCTTCCTGCTCTCACTGCTATCAAGTCCATTCCAACCCATATCTGGAAAGCACCAGATATCACCAGATACTGATGAGGATGTGAGGGAATTGGAACCTTTATCCATTCACATGGGAAAACAAAATGGTAGAGCCATTGTAGAGAAGAGTCTGGTGGTTTCTCACAAACACTAAAACTAGAACTGTCATGTGAACCAGCAATTCCCCTCTTAGGTATAGACCCCAAAGGCTCGAAAGAGATTTGTACACGAGTGTTCATTATAACACTGTTCACGATAGCCAAAACCGGGGAACAACCCAAATGCCCATCAGCAAATGAATAGATAAACAAAATGTGGTCAATGCAACAGTGAAATTCTATGTAACCAGTAAGAGAAATGAAGTCTTGACTCATTGAGACATTATGTTGACCAGTGTAAGCCCATTACAATAGGACAAATATTGTATGACCTCATTTTATAAATTATCAAGGGTTCATGAGAGAGGGGGAAGCGAGGAGGGAGGAGAAAAAATGAGGAGCTGATACCAAGGGCTCAAATAGAAAGCAAATGTTTTGAGAATGATGATGGCAACAAATGTACAAATGGGCTTGACACAATGGATGTATGGATGGATTGTGATAAGAGTTGTACGAGCCCCTGATAAAGTGATATTTTAAAAAATTATAAGAAAGTGTTTTCATTGTGTTAATAATGAAGTACAGGGTAATCTAAGTGACCCTGTTATGGGAATTTCAAGTTCTTGCTTTCCCAAAATTAAGAATTACTTTGAGAGGCACAAAATGGGTTTTCCACAAGAATAATTTTTTGAGAGTCTCCAGGGAGAGCCTTGCCAACCAACCAGCCTAGCTGATTCTGTGTTTGTTT
>NW_022105908.1:7798521-7804188 GCF_000313985.2 Echinops telfairi | reverse complement strand
TAAATATGTTGCCATTGTCGTTTTTAAAACATTATCTTTCTCCTTGAGCCCTTATTATCAGCTACTAATAACAGTTTTAATTCACGATTCAACTCTACGAATGTGTGAGAGGACTTCAAAGTGTTTGCGGAAGATTCCATTTTCTTTTAATTTCCTTTTCCCATGGTTTTGGTTGACCCTTTGTGTTATCGATTGTCTCATATCACTCTCCCTCAGACGATTCGCTTGCACGAGGCTCCTTTCTGTTACTTGAACACACAAAGATTCTACCCAGGGTTCCTGAATCTATCTGTTTTCTTCAATGCCTTTTCTGCATCTTTCCCACGAGGTTATCCTCTGTGCCTCACTCCGAGACCCAGTCTGTGTCCTGGAGAGGCCCTACACGTGTGTACAGCCTGTCCGTGTACAAATACTCTGTTAGGTCCCCTTGTAGTTCCATTCATGGCACGTAGCACAACTGGAAATGATCTAGCTTATTTCTTTGCTTGCCTCTTAACGATTTCCCTTTAGATGGCAGATTCTATGCACATCAGCATCTCATTTCGCTTGCTTCCTTGTGGATCTCCACCAGACGGCACTGTGCCTAACCTAATCAATAGTCATTTTATGATGAATACATGAGTAATAAACTATAGACCAATGACAAAAAATGGTTTTTTGTTAGTTTTTTTTGACAAAAATGTTTTTAACCCTAGAGTTCCCACTGTTTTTAAAGGATAAGAGGCTCAAGTTTGAGGAAATGACTTGATTTAAAGAACCACCTTTGAAAAAAATCAGAATGCATGTATGTGAAGGCTTTGAAAATCCATGGGATATATTCAGAAATTACTTTTGAACCTGAGCACTGAGGACTCGTAGCTAAAACCCAAGCAATTTCAGGGGATAAACTTGAAGCATGACTCTGCAGCACCTCACAGCAAGAGTACAGCCAATATCATCACCTTCCTTTTCTTTTACTGTCTGAATCTTTGATAGTAAAATTTTAATTTAAAAAGCCTCATAGTATCTCATCGTACCCAAAGGCAAAAGTGGGCCTCAGGAGGGTTTGATGGAGCCTCAGGGGGTAGGAACTAGGAGCTGCAAAGTTCTGAGGCTCTTTGGCAGCTTCTCTGTATCTGCTTTACCCTGGGTACACATGGTGCTCTAGATCTACGAAGCCAAAGCAGAAGATAGCCCATGGCTTGTGAGTTCACTGTTCCTCTCAAGAGCTCTGTCTTATTTCTAGGTCGAGAATCTGATTAGATTCTGATCAGGTTGGACAGCTTAGAGCTGGTGCCAGAAGGACAAGGTTACAAAGTACAAACACGTGACTTGAATTTATTTCAGCGGGGGAGAAAATTTTTAAGGAAACCATTCGTGGCCTAGGTGAACTCACAAAGATATTCATTACTAAATATACATGAATTGATTAACTTGGAATGATGTATCTGATATGTTACTTCATTATAAAAGTATATTATAAAACTTCCTGGATAACAGGATCACCGTTTTAATAAAAATGTACCTGTAAGTTTGTATATACATTTTAAAAAGTGGAAGTGCAGATACCAGATATCTCTGTGTGGTAGTATACCTTTGGTGTAAATTTGATATGTATATGAGCATATGTATTCTTTTAATCTATTGTTATGAATAATTTTAAACAAACTACAATAGTGTGAAGAACTAAGCACCCATTTTCTAGCTCAGAGGTCAGTTCACTGTGGTTCTCAAGCCAGATGGGACTCTTTTGATACTTATATGTGGCTTTGAAGAAAAATTGAAAGTGAAACAAATTATTCAGATAATGTTGATTTCATTTGTTTATAAAAATATATTATGGCTCTCAAATAATTTTTAAATTGTTGTGAGGGAAAGAATTGGACCTTCCATCTCAAAAGTTGCTGAGCCCTGATCTAGATTATTAAAACACAGCCAATATTATTACCTTCCTTTTCTTTTACTGTCTGAATATTTTATAATAAATTTATAATTAAAAAATTAAACTAAAACCTTTTGAGAAAAGAATAGGTAGTAATTAGAACATCTGGTTAACAATTTAAGAAAATAATATAGTTAAATGTATGCTTCATACTTATACTCAAATAAATGTCAGATGTATTTGAGATTCAGCTAATTTTTAAAAAGTAAACAATGAGTGGCCTGTGAAAATACAGGCAAATATATTTGGAATAATAAAGGTTGGTGAGTTTCAGAGAAATACAGTAACAAAACTATACAGAGACCTCACCATATATAGAAACAAAAAACAAATGATAAGCTGGGGGTGGGGATAGGATGGTAGAAATGCATTCAGAAACAAATGAGCAAAAGACGAAGATCTCCAAGAGAGCTAGACAAAGAATATGAATAGGCAAGAAATTAAAACAGCCAATAAAGATAGAAGAAAAATTACTCTTACTAGTAACTGAAAACATAGAAATCAAACTAATAGATGATAAATGGGTCTTCTCCCAAGATAAATGGGTTTTCTCCAAGGTCACTACCTAAGGTCTTGTAGACTATTGGAACTGTAATTTAGCAGAACCTGTCTTGAGAAGGAAGCTCCAGGAGAAAGGTGAGGTTGTCTTCTTCCATAAAGGCTTACATAAAAGGTTACTGTGAGTTGCAGTTGACTCAAAGGCAGTGGGTTTGATTTGGGTTTTATCTTGAGAGGAGGCTCTCTGCTCCCATCGAGATTGACAGTCCCAGACGTCCTGGAACACAACAGTTCTACTCTGTTCTGAGTAGACTTGCTGTTAATAAGCATTAACTGGATGTCAGTGAGTTTGTTAGCTTTTTGTTTTATGTTGAGGACAATTGACAATACTCGTGGAAAGCCTATTCTTTGGCCTTCAAATTACATGCCTAGCAATTTATCATGACTCCGCATAAATAGTTAAAAATGAGTTCATTACTGTACTTTTTATAATAATAAAATAACCAAAATATCCCCAAATAGAGGGTTGTTATAATAGTTTTTAAAGATTTTGGTTTAACTGTATAATGGCTAATTACATAGAATTTAAAAATAACAGTCCAGTACTTAATGGCATATAAAATATATTTTATATATGAAGTGAAAATCAAACAAAACATTTAAATCTTAATAATTGGATGCCTACTGAGACGTTAACTGTGCTTATTTAGGGGTGATGAGATAGCGGATGTTATTTAGTAATATGTGGCTTAAAACAAGAAAGTGATTTTTTAAATTTTAAGTAGTGAATGGTTTAAAAAACAGTATTTATGCATTTGAGTTCTAATGATGCTTTTTCTTTTTAGATTTGAATTATTGAGATAATTACAAATAGGTGTGACCTATCTTAATTTCTCCAAACATTAAGTAAATGAGAAAACTGAGATGATGAAATATCAACAAAGTGTTGAATATGGTGGAATTATGTTTATTTCATTGTCCTTATTTTTTATTCATCTTTGTAGATATTAAAAACAAAAATTTGCTATTCTATAAAGCACAGTTGACTATGATAAATTACAGTATCATATTTTCACTCACGCAATGTGTGCATTATAAGGTTTTTGTAAACCATGAAACTCCCTCATTCCTGTATGCATCTACGTGGAAATACAGTTCGTCCCTGGATAGCAAACTTCTGGTGTAGACAATGTGTACTTGCCCTTTACTGTTGTGTAAACTTTCCTTAACTCTGAAATGGTTGAATTAACCTCTACTCACAACAAATTCTTCGTCACATTCATTTTCACTTGCTGCGACACACGCAGCATTGAAGTCATTGAAAAGTTTAAACCTTTACTTACAGCAAATAAGAACACACTTGTTCCAACTTACCTGCAAATTAGACTTAAAGACACATTTAGGAAAGATCTCCTTTGTAACCTGAGGGCTGCCGGTGTAAATATGTAGGAGACCAGGAAGTCCTTAAAATGTTTTCATTAAAATTATCCCTAGCCTTCTTATCTTGTAGCCTGAATGTAGATTCAGTATCTTTTGTATAGTCAGTCACAAATACCTTAGTGATAAAAGTTGTATTTAACTGATTTAGTTAGACCAACCTCTTAAATCTGATTCTTAGATTCCACTAGTTCCCATTTTGTGACTCTTTGTTTTTATTTCTTTGCTTAAGATTATATCTGGGAATTTAAATACCTTTTTGTTCAACGCAATTGCATATCCGGAAACTTAGAATTGCATACAACGCCTTGGTCATCCTATGAGTGCCTGTTTGATGATGAGATACGGGCAATTGAATTTAAAGCAAAATTTCAAAAAAGTTTGCCATCCTTGGTGAAGATATCAGACTTGGCAACACACCTAGCGGACAAGTGTTCAGGTAAGATCTTTATAAACGTCAATATTGCTCATTTTAGCCGAAGCAAAAGTGCTACTGTTCATAGGAAAAATATTTAACAGAATGTTAAAGGAAAAGATAGATCTTTGCAAATAGCTGAACCTTAAACAGCATTTCAAGCTACAGTGGGACTTGTCAAATGCCAGTAGTTCGTCAAAGTCAGGGAGTGTCAGTTTTGAAAGCAAAAGGCAGGATTTTTTAAAAAAATCATTTTATTGGGACCTCTTACAGTTCTTACCACAATCCATCCATTCATCCATGTGTCAAGCCCATTTGTACATAAGTTGCCAACTTCATTTACAAAACATTTTCTTTCTACTTAAGCCCTTGATATAGACATTTCATTTTCTACACGTGGTCCAGGGTCCTTGGTGGTGCAGTGGGCTAGGCATAGCGTTACTGAATGCAGGATGAGCTGTTCAAACTCAACGGCCAGTCTGAGGAAAAGGATGAGGCTGTCTACTGCCATAAAGATACATACCTCTCAGAAACTTGAACAGAGCATGTCTACTCCGCCCTACAGGATGGCATGAACTGGAATCAACTCAGTGGCAGTGGCTAGGTGCTCGATGTCTTCTGTTCTACTTGCTGGACCCTCAGATCCTTCTAGAAGGCTCTGTCAAGGCCTAGTCTGTAGAATTCTGAATACTCTCATTTCCAACACTTGTTTGTCAGTTTTTGTTTTTAATCATTTTATTGGGGGCTCATACAACTCTAATCACAATCCATACCTACATCCATTGTGTCGAGCACATTTGTACATTTGTGGCCTTCATCATTCTCAAAACATTTTCTTTCTACTTGAGTCGTTGATATCAGCTCCTCATTTTTACCCTCTCTCCCCCACCCTCCATCCCTCATGAACCCTTGATAATTTATAAATTATTATTATTTTTTCAAGGATTACATTGTCTAGTTTCTCCCTTCACCCACTTTTCTGTTGTCCATCCCTCAGGGAGGGGATTATATATTGATCATTGTGATTGGTTCCCCTTTTCCCCCCACCTTCCCCCTCCCCTCCTGGTATCGCTACTTTCCTTATTGGACCTGAGGGGCTTATCTGTCCTGGATTCCCTATGTTTCCAGCTCGTATCTGTGCCAATGTACATCCTCTGACCTAGCCAGATTTGTACGGTAGAATTGGAATCATGATAGTTGGGTGGGGGTGGGGGGAGAAAGCATTAAAAAATTAGAGAAAAGCTGTATGTATCATCGTTGCTACACCGCACCCTGGCTGGCGCTACACTGCACCCTGACTGGCTCGTCTCCTCCCTGCGCCCCTTCTGTAAGGGGATGTCCAGTTGCCTACAAATGGGCTTTGGGTCTCCACTCCACACTCCTCCTCATTTACAAT
>NW_022105908.1:7786191-7797107 GCF_000313985.2 Echinops telfairi | reverse complement strand
AAACAAACAAAAAAAAGGATTAGCTAATGGCTTGTTTTTTCTTAGACAAAATAAAGACTAGCAGAGTAACTCCCCCATACCTATGACTTACTGACTTTTGATGGTAGTAAATTAAAAGAAGTTAGGAGTGAGAAAGAACAGATATTAGCTGGTTTCTTATATTTGAAGTAATTTCTTTTATTAGAGGGATTACATGTATCAGGGGTTAGGGGAGGAAGAAAACATCCATCTCTTCAGCCAAAATAGCCAAAAAATTCTTCACCTTCAGTTGCAGACAGGTCACCCCATAGATTTTAGAGTAAACACTGAAGTCCTTATGAGTGAGATTGTCTAGGAAAAGAGTGAAAGAAAGAAGACAAGGAACAGGACCTTGGGCTCAGATTATAACGTGACTGTAGATCAACTATGTGGCTAACCATGTTGCAACTTAATATGGAAATCTTGGTTCCAAATTGTACATGGCTTGTTTTTGTTTGCCGTTCGTAGGAGTGGTGCTGGTCAGTGCCCAGATTTTGGAGCTCGTGTTTCCTATCACAGCAACCCAGGAGCAGCAGATCGCCCTGAATGCTCAGAGTTCTCTGAAGAGTATTTTCGCGTCTGTTCCCAACATCACATATACTGGCTGTGCAGAGTGTGGATGCGAACTAGAAACTGATGAGAACAGGATCTACAAACAGTGTTTAAGCTGCTTGCCATTTACTCTGAAGAAGATATATTATAGGTAAGACAAGTCAATTGGATTTTAAAAAAAGCCTATTATAGGATTGCAATAAAAAGCAAATAACAGCCCCCCACACTCCCTAGCAGATTCCAACTCTTAATTTCTTACCAGAACTAACTGGAGTCAATCCAAGGAGTAATTTCTGCTTTTCCAGCCACAAAGAGTAGAAATTGCCCAGTGATCATAATAGAAAATTTTAAAACCGCAGTTGGGAGATATTATTGTTTTCAAGCACTGTAACATAGAAAAACAAGGACATTTTAAAAAACAGTTTCATTGGGATATAATCTATGTATCATAAAATTCAGTAATTCATTGTATCAAGAAGAGTTGTCTAATCATCACCACAGTTTTAGAGCATTTTCTTCTTTCTTATACTCCTTGTTAGTTACCCATTCCTCCCCCCCCTCCCCTGTCATATCCCCAGGAAACCATTAAACCAGCTACTGTCTCTAGATTCATCAGCCTGGATTTCATATTCAGAAAAACATACAAAAGCAAAAAAACCCGTAAAAATAAAAGAGCTAACAGCAGTAACAAAGAAAACCTCAGCTAAAAAGAAAACAGCAAATATTAAAAATTAGAACAACTTTAAAATGTGTGTAAAGGGAGATCAAATGATAAGGTGTTACATTTTAACCTAATTATCAGCCATAATCCATTTTCCAAAGAACTCTGCATGATAGCAAGGCTTTTCACATCCCTGGTCTGTGGTCAGAGGGGATTCACCAGAGGCTAATCCACATGAATTTCTAACTACAATCTAAATGGTTCATACGAAGCTCATTTCCCTACCTTAACATATCATTGGAATGTAAATCTTAAAAGTAATTTATGATCTTAACTCTGAGTTGGTATGGAACCTGGTAAGATGCTTAACATCTCCATGCGTTCATTTTCTTATGTTCACATTCGAAATTAAGGATATCAAATGTTCTTTAGTAAAATTGCTAGCCAACAGTAAAAAACACATTGCTTTTCAAATAATAAAGGTTCATATTCTAGGACAGCAGTTCTTAATCTGTGGGTCGCAACTCGTTTGGGTGTCGAACGACCCCTTCACAGGGGTCACCCAATTCATAACAGTAGCAAAATTAAAGTTATGAGGTAACAACAAAACTTTATGGTTGGGGGGTCACCACAGCATGAGAAACTGTATTAAAGGGTCATGGCATTAGGAAGGTTAAGAACCACTGTTCTAGGATAATAATTTTTTACCTTATAAATAAAATGCCTTTGGAAAACAGCATTTGCTATCTTATTTTCTTTTAAAATTATTTCTCAATACTGCAGTGTCTGAAAATGAAACTCACCTCTTCCTCACTTATTCCTCACATCAGATAACTACCTGGTTATCTGATGTTTTGCATTTAGGAAGATAGTGAACATTCTTCTCTCTGTGTTTGGACCTAAATGGCATGCTGCTGGCAGCAGTAGCTCCAGGGTGCAGGCAAGAGGAAGCTGGCTGTGATGGCTCCGTGTAACTTGGAGTGCTCACGATTCTCAGCCACCGGCACTTATCACCCATTCACGCACTGCCATTGAGGCAGCTCCAACTCCTACCTACCCTACAGGACAGAGTAGACCTGCCCCTGTGGATTTACAAGTTGTTGTTGTTTTAATCTTTTTGGTTGTGAATTTTTTATTGAAATAAAAAACAGCATAAAGAATACAAGTAGCCAAAGTGATTTTGAAAAACCAAACTAGGTCAGAGTTCTAAATGAAAAAGAACAGTTGTGTATCGATTTTACCTTATTCTAGCAATTTAAGTTGGTAACATTCAAGTAGTTACTCTCACACATGATATTAAGGACATGAGTTTTAAGACACCAAACCTAAACACTGCTGGAAACATAGTATACACTACCACACCAGCAAAGTCAGCCAGTTTCAAGAAAACCATCTGCCATAGAATGAGCAGCCAGAAACTGAAAACTTTCAAAATGCCCCAAAATTGTAGCAATAGACTAGAAACCAAGACACAGACAAAGCCACAGACTGCACTGAATCAATGCTGAAAAAAACCCAAAAAACTAAACTTGGGACAAAGGTGCCCTCTAGTGGAATTTGGAGAAGTTAGTAGAGGTAAATGTAACAAATACAATTCCCTCGAAATTGAGAAAGCTTAGAATATTAGACTATCAAACATCCCTTATTTAAAAATTCAAAATCACAAGGAAAAAAGGACTAATCAAAAGAAAAATATGAAGAAGAAAAAATTTCTCCAATGGAGATGAGGAAATTGGAGAAAATAGATAGTATCCAGATAGTAGTGGTAAATACTTTATTTAAAGAAAGCAAAATAAAAAACATAGAAAACGTATTGGGGAGCAAAATGATAATCTCAATAAGGAAATAACATTAAAAAATACACAGAGAAATTACAGGAGCTAAAGAATAAAAACACTAAATTAAGAAGCATTAAGAAAAACATTCAACAATAAAGCCAAACAGAAGATAGATGAACTGACATAGAAAACAGTAAATAAAGATGTTAAATAATGCTCTCAAAGCCCTTCAGTCAGAAGTAGAGTTTGCAAACTTGCCTGATACCAGCGATTGCACTCTAAACCACTAGACCATACTGACTACAGCCGTACCCTGATGTATTCTCAGTCATCGCATCCATTTATTTTCCTTACCACTTTAATTAAAACACGTTTGCATCTTTAAAGAAAAGAAGACGAAGGACCCTGGTAACTGTTCTTTCTTTGCCACGTTGCCTCCCGCCTGCTGGGGCTCTGCCAGTGACGCAAGGAGCTACCGGAGCCCTGTTTCCACCCACCCTGGACACACATGGGTGGGCCCCCACTGGCCGGCATCATCGCATGTGGCTGCGTGTGTCTGAAAATGGACTTGTGGACTTGAGTTGGACTGAGCTGGAACACTTTCTTGATGTGTAATTGCTTCTTGATATAAAATTTTTATACACAAAGAAAAAGAAAACAGTAACATAATTTATTAAGTCTCAAGAGAAAAGAACAAGTAAAAGACCAATCCAAATGGAAATGTAGGATTCAATTAAGAAATCTAACTTTAGACTTACTGGAATTCCAGAGCATGCAATAATATAGCATAGAAATAATTTCCAATAAATAATCATATAGTCAAGCTTGTAAAAAGAGACAGCTATGCAAATTCCAATTAGAATACCTACTGAGGTCCATTTTATAAAGGTATACCCCAAAAAAACCAGAATCCCACCCCAAAGCTATGTATTTAAATTTTTTTTAAAGAACAACCATATCACCTTCAAAGTCTCTCCATTCCATTTAATCCATTTGTCAAATCTGTGCTTCCATTCTTAGAAACATTTTGCAATTTCATCTGTTTGGACAGTTAACAGTACCTCCCTCTTTTTTTCTTCACCTCTTCTATGTAATCAAATTGCTCCTTTCATGTCCGTCTTCATTCTCAGAAACAAAAAGAAGTTGCATGAAACAAGGTCAGGTGAGTAAGGGGCAAGGGGCAAGAGAGGCATGCTGTTTTTTGCCAAAACTGGCACATAGATGGTTGCATGAGCAGGTGCATTGTTGTGGCAGCAAAACAAAAAACAAATGTACATCATCTTGATCTTTGATTTCACTGAATGAACTTTATTCGGGCAAAGTGACGATGGCGTCTTCCACTGGCTTGATTGATGTTTGCTTTTGGGGTCATAAGAATAGCACCATGTCTCCTCACCAGGAATGATCTTGGGGGGAAAAGCCTGGGTCACTTTGGAGCTTTCCTTTTTTTATTATCATTATTATTAAATACTTTTATTGGGGGCTCTTACATCTGTTATTACAATCCATATATTCATCCAGTGTTTTAAGTACATTTGCACATATGCTGCCATCATCATTTTCAAAGCATTCTCTTCCCACTTGAGCCCTTGGTATATGGAGCTGTGCTTTCAAAGCACAGCATGTTTCCACTCGATGCCTTTTTTGCTGGTCAGTCAGAACCTGAGACACAAATGTTGCCGTGACCCTTCTCATTCACAAATCTAACATTAAAATTCCCTGAACCAGGTTCCAAGATAGTCCAGATAACTTCCCCATCTCTTCAATGTGAGCAAAAGTACATGAGCTTTGTCAACATTTTTGTCTATTCAGGAAGTTGATCAATGTCCAGAGTGAGGTTTGTCATCAATTGACATTTTACCTTTTTTGAAACAAGAAAACCCTCGTACACTTGAGTTTTTCCTGTAGTACTATCCTTGTTAACTGTGTTAATAGTTTCTTCGGCATTTTTCTCAAGCAGGAAACAAAATTTCATAGTCACTCGCTGTTCTCTGAAATCAGCCTTCGCAAAACGCACAGTTCGAGCAAAACTGCTTGTATGAAAAAAATTCACTGTGACCAGAGAGACCCTTCACAGGCGATGCCACTGGGTGCACTAACTCAGAGCTGCTCGATGCTTGCTTAGTGGGAAAATGCGTGCCATGGAAGCTCTGAGCGTGAGAGCGTTTCCTCCGTTTTGGAGGAGTGGGGTTCCTTCTTGTATATCACTCTCGATAAAATTCCTGGAACCCAAACACAAGGAAAGGAATTGGAAAGACAAGGACAAGGAAAGGAATTGGAAAGCACTGAGAGGGAAGCACACTCGAGAGAGAGCTTCATGTGAATTTGCAGAATGATGGCAGCAAATGTGCTTGACACTGGTGGATGTATGGATTGTGATAAGAGTTGTACAAGCCCCCGATAAAATGACTTTTTAAAATTTCAATTTTCTTGCAAATTTTTCCCAAGAAACTTAAGAGGTCAGAAGATAATGGAGGGTGGAAGGGGGTGGGGTGGGAGAGGAGCTGATAACCAAGGGCTCAAGTCAAAAGGAAATGTTGATGGCAACATATGTAGAAGTGTGCTTACTACAATTGAATGATGAATTGCTATAAGATTTGTGAGCGCCTCCAATAAAATGATTAATAAATAATAAAAGAAGATAATGGAGTAACAAATAAAATATTAATGAAAATCATTGCCAATGAAGATTTCTTTATCTGCCAAAATTGTAATTCAAAAACATGGATGAAACCAAGACATTCCCAATTAAACAGAAAGTACCATACCAACTCTGCAAATATGACTTAGGGAAGTTCTCCAAATGGAAAGGAAAAAGCATTCAACAACATGTGAGTCTTTGCGGGGAATATAAACATAAGGGAGAGTGAGAAATCTCAAAACCAACAGTATGGGAAAGTTAATGTCCAAATATATGAAACTTTCCGGGAATAGACTCAATAGTTTAGTTCTGCATGCAATACAACATCAAGTGCCCAGAAATAAGTACAGATTAAGCCTATTGAATATAGGATGTACAATGATGCTAATAGAGACACACCAGTATAAATGGGAGAATACCAGAAAAATGTTCACTTTTGTTTTATTGACTATGCAAAGGCATTTGACGATGTGGCTCATGACAAATTATGGATTAACTGAGAAGAATGGGAATTCCAGAACACTTCTTTCTGTTCGTTCAGCACATGTCCATGGATCAAGAGGCAGTTGTGGAAACAGAACAAGGGAACACTGCATAGTGTAAAATCAGGAAGTGTGTGTGACGGGGCTGTTTCTTCTTGTTGTACTTATTCAACCTGTCTGCCGAGCAGATCACCAAAGAAGCTGGGCTCTCTGAAACCCAAAAGGGAGGAGTGCACTCAGGATATCTGAAACTAAAAGAATTAAAGAAAAGCTCAAGCCTGGAGTTACAATCTTGAAAGATTCTATGGACGAAGTGTTGAATGAAGCAGGAAGCATCAAAATAAGGGGGAAAGAATGCCCAGTCTGTGCATATCATATACCAAAAAGAAGTTGTTGACGCTCCACCATTTTAGGAAGAAGCGTATGAACAAGAACCTGACGGAAGAAGTTCACGCAGTTCTTTGGGGATTGGTGGTTCATTCCATTCCTGGCCCCTCCCTCCTCCTCCTCTTCCCTTTCTGATGGATTTACTTTTGTGCTTTTCCTTGTTCAAGCCTTTTTTCTCCCTGGGGATTCCACACCACCACCACCCCGTCCCGCCATCACAAAAAAACTCTGTGGTGGTATAGTGGTAACTGCAGTTCTGAGCCGGTTTTTCTCTTCTTTTTTGCCTCCTCTGGAATGTAGACTATATATGTTTAATAACTCACCTTTTCTATCCTTGCTTAAAACGTAGGGTACGCAATGACTTTGACCCTAGTTGGAAATTAAACTGTTATGCAAAACAAAACAAAAACAGTGTGGTGGTGTTTTGTGGGGTTTTTTTGCATTAGCCAAAAATAAGTCTCCACGAATTGGTGGACTACCCATTGAAATGCTTCAGCAAGTTGATGAAACACTGGAAGCAGTCACTTGTCTGTGCCAGGAAATTTGGGAGACAGCTACTTGGCCAACTGACTAGAAGAGATCCATATTTGTGCTCATTCCAAAGAAAGGTGACCCAACAGAATGCTGAAACTATGGAACAATATCATTGATATCACATGCAAGTAAAATTTTGCTGAAGATCATCCAACAGTGATTTCAGCAGTACATTGACAGGGAACTGCCAGAAATTAAGCCAGATTCAGAAGAGGATATGGAACAAGGGATATTGCTGATGTCATATGGATCTTGGCTCAAAGCAGAGAATATCAGAAAGACTGTGCCAAGTCATTCAACTGTGTGGGCTCATAATAAACTGAATAAATTATTCTCGACTAAGAATTAGAATTCCAGAACATTTAACTGTCCTCGTGAGGGACTTATACATGGATTAGAGGCAGTTGTGTGGACAGAACAAGGGAATATATAAAAAGTAACAATAAAAGTACGAAAACATAGAAGGAATGTGGAAAAAAAGCAAGGGAATACTGCATGGTTTAAAATACTGCATGGTTGTCTTTCTTGAGAGGTTGTGTCTTCTCACCATACTTTTTCATTCTGTGTGCTGAGTGAATAATTAGAGAAGTTGGGTTATATGAAGAAGAATGGCATCAAGATTGGAGGAAGGCTTATTAACAACCTGCGATATGCAGATGACACAACTTTGCTTGCTAAAAATGAGGAGGACTTGAAGCACTTGCTGATGAGAATCGAAGATTGCCACCATCACGACTCAATGTGAAGAAGACTAAAATCTTCACAACCACACTAGGGAACATCATGATAAATTGAGAAATGGTTGACATTGTTAAGGATTTTGCCTTGCTTGGATCCACAATCAATGCTCATCGGAGCAGCAGTCAAGAGATCAAAAAATGAGTTGCATGAGGTTAAGTCTACTGCACAAAACCTCTTCAGAGTATTGAAAAGCGAATTTGTTACTTTGAAGAGTTAGGTGTGCATAACCCAAGCCGTAGTATTTTCCATTGCCTCACATGCATGTGAAAGTTGGATATTGAATAAGGAAGGCTAAATAAGAAACAATGCATTTGAATTATGGTGCTGGAGAAGAATACTGTAAAGTACCAAGGACAAGTTGATCTGTTTTGGAAGAAGTATGGCCAGAGTGCCCCTCAGAGGCAAGGATGGTGAGACTGTGCTTTACATACTTTTGACATATTGTCAAGAGAGACCAGACCCTGGAGAAGGACACCGTGCTTGGTAAAGTGGAGGGGTATTGAGAAAGAGGAAGGCCCTGATTGAGAGGGAGTGATGTCGTGTCCACAACGATGGGCTTGGGCATAAGAAGGATTGCAAGGAAGGCGCAGGACTGGGCAGTGCTTCGTTCTGTTGTGCGTACTGTTGCCATGGGTCAGAACTGACTCAATGGCACCTGACAACAAGCAGTATGGACTGCCAAAGGACAGACTGATCTCTCTTGGGAGAGGGACAGCCAGAGTGCTTCTTAGAGGTGAGGATTGTGAGAATTCCTCTTACGTACTTAGGATATGTAGTCAGGAGAGACCATTCCCTGGAGGAGAATTTCATGTTTGTGAAAGTAGAGGGACAACAAAAACGAGGAAGGCCCTCCCAGAGGAGGCAGGTTGACACAGTACTGCAGTAGTGGGCTCACATAGGAACAGTGAGGGTGGCGCAGAGCAGGGTTGTTTGTTTGTTTGTTTGTTTTTCCGGTTGGGCACAGGTTGCTATGAGTTGGGGCTGGCTTAATGGCACCTAACCACACCAACAGAAATGGAGGAAGGAGCAAAGCAGGAACAGATTTAACATGCTAGTATTTGTCTGCTGCTTGTTTGTATTTTAAATGTTAGGCTTGCAAATTGTATAATGTAGTAAGTGTGGTAACCAATAAGAAATCACCTACACAAAAATACACAGAGAAAAGGAAGAGGGGAAAATTTTTAACCCATCAAAATAACCAAATGGGGAAAAAGCATAAAAAGACAAAGTAGATCATGACTTTCAAAAAACAAATAGCGGTGGTCGTTACCAAGGCTTTTAGAACGCAGTTTCTGATTTGCTGTGGGCAGGACCACAAACAATTTCCCAATAAGTTTGGTCTTTTTGCCGCCTTGCTAGCATTCCACCAACTGGGGACACCAGTTGCTGACACCCTACACTACTAGAAATATAAGAGCTGCACATTTTCTACAGGCTTTATCATGGTACTCGATAAAATTTTGTTTTTGTGCTTTTTCAAGAAAAAAAAATAACAAAGGTCTAAACTATCCATGGATAAGATAGCAAATGAGAGAATGGATTACAAAAAGAATCTTTTTGCTGCCTAGAAGAAATTCACCTTAGACATACAGATACAAACATACTGAAAATAAAAAGGAAACAAAAATATTCCATGCAATAATAACCAAAAAAGAGCAGGAGCAGCCCTATTGATAATTGTTATCAATAACTCATTGTTGCCCATTTGATTTTGCTCATATCCTGTAGGACAGAATAGAACCTGCCTCGTAATTTTGTAACATTTTATAAAACCTAGAACTCTTTCCTAATAAAAATACTAGCAAAATAATAATAGGAAAAACTTCTGGGCATAATGAAGGATGCATATACAAAACCCACAGCTAACATTGTTCTCAGTGGAGAAAGACCAAGATCCTTCTTCCTGAGAATGGAAGCAAGACGAGGATGCCCAATAGCACCTCGCTTACTCAGTATTGTCCATTCACTGGGGGCAGAAATAGCTTCTTTAATCGAAGTTGCTGGCAAAAATGGGCATCTACTTAAAGAAAAATGAAACCAGCCATATACCCCCACACCATACACAAAACTAACTCCAGATGGATCACAGATCTAAATGTTAAACCTGGAACTACAAAGCTTTGGGGAGAAAACCATAGGACCTAGTATTTGATAAAAGCAGGGTAGCAAACATAACAAATGCTCAAATGGCAGAAGACACATAATAGAAACCTATAAAAATTAAAAACTTCTGCATACCAGAAGAGTTAAAGGACAGCTTCCAGACTGGGAAAAATCTTTGGGAATGGCATACTCAATAATGTTCTAAATCCCTAAAATTCATAAGAGATTTCAAACGCTCAACAACAAAAAGGCACACAACCCAATTATAAAATGGACCTAGAACACAAGCAGAAGCCCCACCAAACAGGGTTTGCAAGTGGCCAACGAACACCTGGAAATGTGTTCACAATCATTAACTGTGAAGGAGCTGCAAGTCACAGCTACAATGAGATAACCCCTCGCCCCATTGGAAATGGCACTGATAAAAGTTAACAAACATTAGCAAGGATGTGCTAAGAGTGAAACCCTTACCCTTTAAAGTGGCAGAGGGAAAGTGGTATGGAACTAGAAACAGAACTAACCTTATGACCCAGCTATCCACTCCCCAGCCTGTGTTCTAGTGAACTAATAAAACTGGCACTGCCGTGTACATAAGAGCAGCATTCACAACAACAAAAAGATGGAAACAACCCAAGTGCTCATCAACAGATGAGTGAAGTACGACACAACCATCAAGAACGAGCCTGCAAATCACATTACAGCATGGGTAGACCTGGATGTTGTGGGTGAAAGAAGTCATTCACATAAGGGCAGATCACACTTTTATACAGAGTTGAGAATACATGTAGAGGGACCGGTAGTGGTTGGTGGTTCCAGAGAGAGTTTGGAGTAAGAGAATTTTACTCTTCACTCTTAGACGGTTGATTGGTTTTTCGGTTATCAGAAAAGTGGTGCTGAATGTGGATATAGTTAACACAGTGAGATAGTTTATTGTGCCAGCCTGGCTGATAAACGCAGGTGGGATTGACTGAAGGGCAGAGAGATAAATGGCTTGGTGAGCCTTGCCTTTCTTGTCTCTC
>NW_022105908.1:7766428-7785888 GCF_000313985.2 Echinops telfairi | reverse complement strand
TAACTGTTTATTTCTTGTATTGTATATTTATCTGTATATGATTTAACAGTTCATTTCTCGTTACATATCTAATTATCTTTATAAATAAATATTTTAAACTATCAGGAATTTGGTTTTATCTCTCTAGAGAACCCTGTCTAACACACACAGCTTGGCCAAAGTAAATGATGTGACCAAGAAGCACTTTGGGAAAAGCTCCTTGTACTAAGGAATTTGACATATAATTCGGCAACAACAATCAAAATCAACAAATGAGAATAAGGTCACATATATATGTACATATAGACATCAGTACATGGGGAGGTGCAGATATATACCTACGTGTGCATGGATAGAAATATTTTTAAGTACAGGCACATTTATATATTGAAAACACTATTATATCTTCTCAGACATAACCAACACCTTACAAGACTGGTTTTCTAGGTTTGAATGCTTAGAAACGAAATGTCATGAGACAGCTCAGTCATTTAGCATAATACAGGTACAAAGTTCATGTGCTGCATCCCAGTGAGGCAAGTAATGTCTTGGGTCTTAGAAGCTTACAAGTGGCCATCTAGGACGTCTAAAGGTGCAAAAGAATAAGAAAGAAACAAGATCTCAGAGGAGACAAAAGTATAACGATTTGATAGCCGACACGAGCCATGGCTTCCTCTGCCACGAGACTAGAACTAGATGGTGCTTGGCTACCACGACTGACTCACCTGACCAGGGTCACAATAAATAATCCTAGATAGAATGGGAGGAAAACGTAGAGCAAACCTCAAGTTCTTAAAAAAGGCCAGGCTTTCTAGACCAATAGAGATCAGAGGACTCCCGGAGACTCTTCCCCTGTGATTCTCTTTAAGCCCTGCATTAAAACTGTCCCTGTGATCCTCTCTTAGGAAATAGTAGAGGCACACAAAGTAAAAGATATTACTAGTTAGTACCACACACAACTACAGATCATCAGTGTGAGACCAGAGTGTCAACATCTATTCTAGAGCAAGCATTAGAAGATAAGGGGGAGGGAAGGTGCAGTGCTCCAAACGAAACAACCAGAAGACAAGGGAATGTTGACACATTGTGAAAAATGTTCAGTGCTGCCACTGAACAACTTTCTGTTGAAGGTTTCATTGGTAGTCTAATTTACCGTGTCAACTTTAACAAAAAACACAACACGGTTTTTAAAATTCCAGTGCTGTTTGAAATTATATTACGTAGAAGTATTTCTTTCCCTTGAAAACATTTCTTGAAGGTCACGTGCTGTGTTTTTGTTTTGTGTTTAGGCCAGCTTTAATGACTGTAACTGATGGGAACTCTCGTGTTTGTATTCAAGTGGGATCACAGCTGATGGAGAAGATCCTCCTCAACATCTCTCCCGAATGCCTCAACAGAATCATAGGTAAAACAGCAACGCTGTGTCAAGAAGTTGTTGTTAGACGAACCATTACCTGTTACGTTCAGATTTTCTAGCCAGTACAAAATCAGGGGAATCCAGCCTATATAAAACTGCACACATATGTAAATTGGATGGTAGCACTTGTACATCTGTCTCGGTATATGACAAGAGGGAAGCACATAATAGCCCCTGACTCTAACTTCCCGGTTTGTAAGTAAAATATTAAAGCCTTAGGCGTATCCTAAGTCACTGAATGAATGTATAACACTATAAACCTGAGAGTAGTCCACTGAAGGAGTAGATTTGAAAATCTTCAACTATGCTATTAGACATAGCTGGTGACCAAGAATTCACGTGTCAGATGATCAAACTATATCTGCCCTTATTAACCTCAGACTCTGTAAGCATATGAGCTAATCTGATTCTATTGATTGCTCTGCTCCTTCATAGTAGAGGCTTTCTCTTGATTTTTATGTATCTAGTGATTTTTTTTCCTTGAATGAGAACATTATGTATACAACAGTAGATCCTGAGGTGAATAGAATTTATATCTGCATGACGCTCCTCGGCCATTCTTGGAGGCAGAGGAGAAAAGGCAAATCAATTTTGCCAGATACTGAGTTGGATTCAGATTTTGTTGTTCTCATGGCTACTTCTGGGTCACTACAGTTCTCAAATTCTTCTAGTAATATCTTGTGCTTATAGAGTCCTGGTGGTATTATGATTTACATGTTGGGCTGATAACCACAAGGTCATCAGTTTGAATCCAATAGCCGCTCCAAGGGAGAAGACAAGGCTTTCTACTCTGTCCTATTGGGCAACAGAGAGTGGCTCTGAGTTGGAATTGACTCAATGCCAGTGGGTTTCATTTGTTTGTTTTGAGTCATAACTATGTCATATTATTGTAGTTTATTTTCATGCACAGGAGTAATTGCTTGCCACTGTTCTAGGATTCATTTAGCAACTTGTAACTAGAAGAGAACATTAAGATGGGTTTGGAACTAGAGAAGTCACTGGAAATAATGACGCCTTTCAATGTTTGTGTTGCCCTCCACCGGGGAGCGACATTAACAACTGTGCATGTGTGTGTGCGTGCGTGCGTGCGTGCGTGCGTGTGTGTGTGTGTGTGTGTGTGTTCTGATCTTCCACAGTACCTTCCTCAGGCATCACCTATGGGATGGTGGCAGCAGACTTGCTCCACGCCTTGTTGGCACTCAGCGGAGCGCCTTGCCTGCTGAAAATTCAGAGCCTTTTTGTGTTAGACGAAAACAGCTACCCACTGCAACAAGATTTCTACCTCTTGGACTTTTATCTTGACAGTGTCAAGCACTGTTCCACACCCTGAGATCGGCTGAAGAAATTGTGGGCAATTCAAGAAAGCCTGTCCTGAAAGGATTTGACTTTGAAATAAATGTATGACAAGACAATGAATTTTACAAATAGAATTGTACTAAGTATATAAATTAAAACTTATTTCTCTAAGCAAGTTTGTTTGTTCATATTTTAAAAATTAGAATCCCTGAAACTCTTCCTGTTGGAGCCATAATCTAGTCAGAAAGACACTGTGTGGTGATTCCCTAAGAAATAAAGGCTCAGCCATTTATTAACTGTATGTAGTTGATGTATTCCACACAGAGGAGCCTAGTGGCACAGTTGTTGAGCACTCAGCTACTGTCTTAGGCTGGGTTCGCTAAAGAAGCAAAACGAATGATGCTTACATATGTCTGTATACATATGTATCACAAGGAAATGGTTCACACGGCTGTAGAAGCGGACAAGTTCCAAGTCCACGGGTCAGATATCAGGCTAGATGCTTCTCCTGACCCACATAGTCACAGGGGCTGATGAGCCCAAGATTAGCAGCTCAGCCAGCAGGCTTCTGACTAGAGGCAAATGAATCCCACCCAGGTCAGCAGGTGAATGACAACCCTAGTGTTGGCAGGTAGTCGCCACTAGCTCAAGTCCAGAGGGCTGGTGATCTGATGATGGGGCCGGACACCAGCTTTGCCACTGTCCATATATGTTGGTAGCAGGCCACAAAGAAAGTCCCTTTCAGTTGGCTGCCGGAAGATTTCATCATGGAGTCGATTATATCTAGTTTAGATCTCATCATAGGGGATTGGCTACTTCTTAACCGCCAAAGCATTGAGAAGCATGACCCAATCAATTGACACACAACCTTAACTATCACAGCGCCTAACCAAAAGGTCAATCCTTTGAACCCACAAGCTGCTCTTTGGGAGATAGATGTAGCCAACCTCTGCAAAGATTTCAGCCAGGAAAATTCACTGAGACAATTCTCTGTCCTGTAGAGTTGCTATAAATTGGAATTAACAGCAGTAGGTTTTGTTAGGGTATGTTCCAGGCACTATACCAAGTAATCGGTTACAGACAGGAGATTGTTTTCTCAGGAATTATTGTTTTTGCTATATTCATAAGCCCTATGCATTTACCTTTATTTATACTTCAGCATACGATCCACATGAAATTTTCTTCACTAGAGCTAGACATGGTAATGTGTTAGTTTGTATAAACCTTATTTTAAGTAGGTTCAAGAAAAACACCTATAAAATATTGAGAATGAAGAAAACTAGATCATATTTCAACTCATTCAAAAGGGAGGAAGAAAATCATATTGTTAGATTATGTCTAGGATTTTAATGCCATACTGAATTTAGTTACCAACATTTAGACATCTGTGTTTTCACTGTGTTTGTAGAAGAAGCTCCGTTAAAATAGGCAACCATGAGGAAACACAGAGTGCTGCTTAGCATATATGTTGGGGCATACTGATTGTTAATAGATTCTTTTTTTTTCTTTTTTTTTTTCACATTTCTCCTGAAGTGTCAAATCTATTTTTAATGCAGAGGATTATCTGATAATGCTTTGGAGGACACAAATCGCAGTGACTCTATAACTGGGCAGCAGCTCATTGGGTTAGCAGTAAAGTGGCCGTGCGTGGGAGCAGATCCAGTGGCACGGGACAGCTGAGTTGGAGCACATCAGAAAGCATGTGGCGGCAACCGACAGCATGAAATTAAATCTAGAATTCTGGGATAATTGCAAAGGCTCCTTCCTGCTGGACAAGTTACCATTCTGTTGGAAGTCTAAGAAGGTGATTAAAATACTAAGAAAAGGCTCAATCCCCTCTTCTTCCTGCTTCTTCCTGGCTCCCCATTCCTACACTAGTCTAATGTGCAAATTCAGGTGCTTCACAAACCAGCTGGAGAATGCAATGTGTACTTACGCTTCCATGTGCAGAGCATTTTGGCCGGTGCAGAGTCCATGAAGGGGAAAGGACTTGTTAGGAAACTGGACCGGGGGAAGTAAATGGACTCCCTTCTCCTCTAGGCACTTACTAATGGGATGCACCATGCCCCAGTCGGTCCAGTGAAGGGATGGGCTCCGAAAGACAGCACAGCCTGATGACTCCTCAAAGCTGCTGGTCTTGGTACCCTGGCTTCTATAGGATGGTAAGCGATAGATTCATATTGCCTAAAAAAATATATGATGAAATTTATGATAAGTTGCTTTTTTGAAATTCTTTTGGTTCATTGAAATTATTTTTGCTACTCAGGTTTTTTATTTACTTATCCTTCAAATTAATAATTTTTTCCATTTTAAAAAGTATATTTTAACAGTTTTATTGCTTTAGAATGTTCATATCATACAGTTCAATAGTTCAATCATATTATGATTGTATAATCATCTTATGATTGTACAGTTATGATTATACAATCACCACAATCCATTTTAGAGCATTTTCTTTTTTCTCGTACTTAGTGTAATTAGCACCCATGTCATACCCCTAAGAAACCATTAATCCAATTACTGTCTGTGTAGATTGGCCTATCCTAGATTTCAAGTCCAGAAAAACATACCCCACCCCACCCCCCACCAAAAAAGAAACTAAACTAAAATGGAAAAGCTTCTACCTAAAATAAAGCGAAAATATAAACACTGGGACAAATTTTAAATGGGTCAAGAGGGAGATGCAATGGTAAGGTGTTGAATTCTAACCATTCCATCCATAGATATAAACATTAGAACTATGCTTGTCATATTTATTTCATAAAACTCATACTTTTGATGAAATAGCACATTTTTACTCCCTTGTGTTTGTCACTTCGGTAAACAAACATATAACGTAAAGAGAGAAAGTACCAAACAACGAGTGGGTGACACACTGTCGAACGTTTCAGCTTTGTGCTTTTTCCCCAAATTCCCACGAGATATTACGAGTGAATCGTGCAATTCCTGAAAGTGTCCAAAGAACTAAAAATATTGTCAGAACAATTGCTGTAAGTTCAGCAGGAGCAAAAGCGGCTTTTCCAAAACGAACTTAATATGTTCAGAGAAGAGAAGTCAACTATTTCTAATGTATCAAACACAGTGACAATTATCTAACTAGCTTACCTCTAAAGCAGCGGTTCTCAACCTCTGGGTCTCGACCCCTTTGGGGGGTCGGAAGACCCTTTCACAGGGTCACCTGATTCATAACAGTAGCAAAATTACAGTTATGAAGTAGCAACGAAAATAATTTTATGGTTGGGGGGGTCGTGGCATCAGGAAGGTTGGGGTCCTACTCCTACGGTGAAAAGATGGTTAAGGATAAATCACACAGCCAAGGAGGGTCAGATAAAAGCGAAGAACATTGCAAGTGAGGATGCCAATCAAGAAGCAATATGGAAATACCTTAACAGGTTTTTTTTAATCAGGTATGTAATATGCCTTCATTAATACTTTAAAACTCGTATCTAGTTTTGTGGACCTCCTTTATTGCCCTTATTTAAGTATTAACTAAAACTAACTTGCAGTATATCCTTTTTTGGTCAGTCGGACAGGGAAGTAGTTGTTAAATTATTTGAGTCACACCACTGCCTGTGGATTTCCAAGACTAACTCTTTACGGACGTGGAAAGCCTCACCTTTCTCTCCCACAGAGCAACTGGTAGTATTGCACTGCTAACCTTGAGATTCACAGTCCAATGCAAAACCACTGGGCCACCAGGGCTCCCTGGATACTTGATAGTATTAAATAATCATTAATTTTTAAGATAATATAATTACATCCTATTACAACATTTCTTTTCGGGTCATTACTAAGCTATGCCTGGATGAAATGATAGGATGTCTGGGAATTATTTCATAATATGCGGAGTGGGAGAAGTGGAAATGGGTGTTCCTAGGCTGTAATTGGTTGGAGGTTGATGATGGGTATTATTGAGATAGGAGATAGAGCCGGAGGCAGAGAGAGGAAAAGAGGCCCAGCAGGAAGCAGTGGGAGCGGCAGATGTTTGGAGGAGAGATTTTGGCAGCCTAGAAGAATTTTAAATCTGAACTCATTGGGCACTGGACCCCTAGGCTGATTTTGAACTCCAAAGGCAGGAAACCCATGACTCTTTTAGCCTGCTTACTTCCTTGTCCAGCCCTGTGCAAGAACCAGCCTGGACAGAGGATGACCAGGCTTATGATTGGACTTGCAGAATGTGATCACACCTGTTCATAACCTGGAGACACACACAGGCCAAGTACCCCACATCTGACAAAAGCCTCCCGGCACAGTTCTTTCAGCGGCAACTTACTCGAGTTTCCACCTGCTGTCAGGTGCTTTTCTTTCTCGATAAACTTTGTTTTCTGTTGGCTGTTAGTGGTCTGTGCCTCACTTTTTCGGTTCACGAGGCCAAGGACCACTGGACACATCAGAGCAGGTGCCACATTTGGTGCCCAGCGTGGGGCTACTCAACAGTAAGCAAACAGACTTCTGCCTAGGCTTCTGCCTTTGCCTTCTCCTCTTGGTTTACCTCTGGATGAGGTCAGATCTGCTTTGCAACCCGAGATGCAACGGGCAGCAGCAGCTCAACCCAGGCTTACCTTGGACCCTAGCAGCCAGCCCTTTGCTGAGACTTAATCCTCCTTTTCAAATCCCCAGTCTGACTCCAAAGGCCAGGAGTCGCCAGGAACCAGTGGCCCCAGGATCGCTCACTTGTTCCTGTCGATTGGATGGCACTGAATGACCGCTCCACTACACTCCCACCCGAGTGAGTTGTCCTTAGTGCCTCAAGGAAGCTCTCCTGAGTTCGGAGATAGGTGTAGCCAATAGACCCCTCAGGGGAATAAACAGAACAGAGCTCCCAGGAGGCTACCCCTCTTCTTTTTTACAAGCCACAGTGAGGGAAACATCAAGCGACCCTGAGTGCATGAATGTGACTGGTAGTGGCAGTCTGTGAATAAGTCATATCTCTAATTTTGACCTCCATCGAGGACTAAAGTCCCTTCTTAAGAGGACTCTCCCTAGCTCTTCAATATCACCATGAAGTTTAGAAACGATCTCTATTGCAACTACTTTCTCCCGATCCCCAGTGAATGGCTCAATGCCACCCAAAATTACCCTAGTTCAGTTCTGGGGATACATGTGCACCACCCCCACCCCACCCCCAAGGATATGTGTTTGTGTGTTTGCCCCCTCCCCTCCAAGTACCCTTTTGCCTACAAAGGTTTAGATCCTCTTTCAATGACTGGTGATTGTGCTGTGGGGTCTCTCACCTTCCCTTTACTGATAATGAATTCTTTCCTTCAGTATTTGCCATTCTCTAGTAATTGGGCTTGCACAAAGAGAGACGTTTCCCATTCTGACCTCAGAGAAATGAATCCCTAAGAGCTTCAGCCAGTGTATTCCAAGAGCCTCTGCTTGAAGGGGCAGGAACTGCGTTTTTATGGCCAGGTTAGCAGCTGCCTTTTGGTCCATCACTAATGAAACAGTGGCCAATGTGCCATGGTCACAGTTCATGTAAAATTTAGAACTATGTGTCTATTGCTTACAAGGTTTTAAGAGCCCAGGCACTATACAACAGTACTAGGAGGTAGAGCCACCGTGAACATAATATTGGGCCTCTAACTCAGGGTTTTTTAAACCTGGAACCCTAAGAGAGCACCTTGGGAGTTTTAAGATAAGGCCCCCAAATAAGATACAAACTGTGTGCGAGAGTGTACTCACACAAAAGCAGTTTGAGGGGGTGGGGGCATGAAGTTCCTCCTAGACAGCTCTCCCTTCCCTTTTCAAGAGCTGCTTCCTCCAGGGAGTTGGAGCAGGGATGGAAGAAGACTCTACAAACTGGCTCACCTGATGGTCCTCTCTCTCGGTGAATGCCCTCTGCTTCTCTACCCAATCCGCTGATGCCTTCTGTGTGCCAGGCTACGAAATACCCCTCATTCCAGGGGGTGGCCTTTGGCTGGCTTATCCACTGCACAGTTTCTTGCCATGAGAGATAAAACTCTTGCCTGATCCTTTCTGCCTCCTCCTGGTCTTGTCATTTGTGATTTGCTCAGCCCATGCTCAGGTCAGTCCAGGGTCGGCAAATTTCCTGCATAAGGGTAAGGAATGCGTCTCTCCTTACTGCAAACAACTGGGCCTTCACGCTCCCAGATCTGCCTTTACTTGCCTCAGGGATGAGAAAGCACTTTGGTGAGAAAATAAAAATAGGGCACAAAGTGGAAACACATGATTTGAGTAGCTGCAGGATATTAAATGAAGTCGCCCTAGGAAGGAGTATGTTTTTCTTTTTTGTAAAATAATTTGATTTTGTAAAACATCTTAGTTTTGCAAAATCATTGAACAGTGGCCAAGAATTTTTAACCAAGTTTTTAACCAAGGATAACTAAGGTTATCCTTAGACACTAGCAACACCATCAAACATTTTACTTAATGTGAGAAAAGTAACTTCTGAGGACAGAAATAAGAATGTCCATTATCATCACATATTTAATAGTTTCCTGGTGGCCCTAGCTAGAGTCAGAAAGAAACAGAATCAAAATAAAAGAATTAGGACGTGTTTGGGGTAATAATCTCTTTTGGAAGACTTACTATGATGCCCCATATGTCTAGCTCTTCCATGATGCTATTCAGCTCCCTTTCCCCCCATTTTCCCTCACGTTCCTGGGTTCTAAAAATGGAGGCAACATTCATGGAAATTCGCTTACCTTGGAGGAATTATCTCCCATGGTGGAGGGTGCTGTTCAGTCCACCACCCAAAGGTCAGGCCAGGGTGAGTCAAATGCAGAGTCCAGAGCCTGAAGTCAAAAATCTCCAAAGGTCACTGCAGGTCCTCTTGCCTCCATGGAGGGTCAGCCAGGAAATAGAGGTCTGGCTTTCCAGGCAAGGCAATGAATGTGTGCAATTGTATGGTGGCACCCTTACATACCCAACAGAAACAGAGGGTGCCCTGGCTCACTTCCAGTTGTCAGGTGGGATCTTAAAGATGGGAATAAAGAGTGTGGCTGGGTTTGCATCTCGTTCTAACACAGGGTTTTCTAGCCTCGGGCGAGAGGCTCGAACAGCTTTACTAACAGACAGAGATCAGTGTAAACTTGATTTTGGTGGATTGAACCATAGTGTAATGTGATACCTGGTCAGGTGACCTCTATGATCCAACCTGAATTTGCTGTAGTCTCAAATATTTCTTGCTTGTTCCATGGCAAAATTTCTTCTCTGGCTTTTAAAATATTGTTGGTGATCTTTTCTTTCTTACTCTTTTTTAGTTTTATCTTTATATTATTATTATTTCTTCTTTCTGTTTTATTGTGTTTAATTGTTTCTGTTGAATTTCTCAGTTTGTGACGCACAGGAGTGGATGCACAGAGACAACAACCGTGGGGTGGGAGAGAGCTGGAGAGGGCAGGGGAAAGGTTGAATGTAGGGTGGAAGGGGAGCATTAGAACTGACTATGATGGTGTATATACACCTCCTTTTAAAAGTGATTTAACTGTGGAAGTATATGATATGTGAATACTATATCAAGAAAACCACTTGAGAAAAACATAGAAACCAGACTTGACCAGTGGTTACCAGTGGAGGAAGAGTTTTTGCTCAGGGGGCATTGAGTTTATGTCAGTGGGGGTGGAATAATTTGGAAAAGGCTATCGATAATGGTTGTACAACATGAAGAGCATAATCAGTGGCCCTGAATTATATGCGTAGATGTTATGGGATTGGAGAATGGTTTGTTGTGTATATTTTTTCCACAGTTAACAAAAATAATTACAGTACACGAAAAAAATAAAATAGGGTCTTAAAGACATCTTCAAGGAAACAGAGTGTGACCTGATCACACCCCAACTAAGGTCAGTTCCTAATCCCATCCTGTTCCTGTTTGTTAGTAGAGAATGCCCTCCAAAATGGGACAGAGCCACGGACGTATCAAGTCCAGATGATACTCTGTCACATCAGGAATGATGGTGAGAAGGGCCATATTAATTGACTACACTACAACACAGTGTTGTAGATTGAATTGTGACTTCCAAAAACGTGTTGTAAACCCTAACCCCCATATCTGTGGTTTTCATTTCATTGAGGAATGGGTTTTCCTTGTTAATGAGGCAGTCAGCGTAGGGCATTCTTAAATCAATCTCTCTCAAGATATCAAAAGAACAGATTAAGCAAACAGAGATGGGAGAAGATAGATACCATGCCACATGACTACTGAGGAATAGAAGCTTAAAAGAGACAAGACTGTACACCACAGTTGGCAGAAATTGAGATCGCTCCATTTTTCCACCATTTGACACGGTGCAAATCTATGAGAGCAGAATTTTTCAGGAAAGAGTTAAAGAGATGGAAATGCAACCTTTAGAAGTATATAGACCTAGATGGAGGATCTGTGGAGAAACAATAGCTTCATGTTTTGTTCTTGTTTTTTCAAATAAAGGTTTATATGATTTTGTAGTAATGTTTTCTGACTTGCTCTCGTATATATGTATTTACTGCAATAAAAATAAAAGAAAGTCAGAGAGTGGGAGGAAATCAAGCAAAAGTGTGCCAGTGATTGACACACACAGAGAGGGAGAAAAAACACTTGCAATCCATAAGCAATGCATTCCTAAAAAATCAACAAGAAAACTGCAATAACTCATTTGAAAAAATTGGCAAAAGCCAGGAACAGGTACTTTACCAAGAAGGAAAAATGAACAACCAAATAACAAATAAAAACTCACTTCTTTAACGATCAGACAAATAGAAATTAAATCCAGTGTGATACCTTTCCATACTGAAAAAAAAAAAAAGAAAATTGGTGCATTCATTTTGGAAAACAATTGAATTGTCTAGTAAAGTTGAAGCTATGCAAACCTTATGACCCAGCATCTCCACTTTTAGTGTTATGTCTTCCAAAACATATGTACATTTGTACCAAGAAGCATACACAGGAATAACCATAGCAGCATGTTTGTAATAGCACCAAGCTAGAAATAAACCTTAATGCCCACCAACAGTAGGATGAATAAATAGTGAAAGGCCCCACAATAGAGTATGAACTAGGAATGGACATGCGGGAACGATGCCTACACACAAGGATGAATCTCAAAACGATGTTAAGTGAAGGAAGGTGAACATAAAAGAATACCTCTTTTCTGATATCTAGGGGCCCTGCTGGTGTAACAGTTATACATTGGGCTGCAATACACAAGGTCAGCAGTTTGAAACCACCAGCAGCTCCTCAGGAGAGGATTGGGTTTTCTACTCCTATAAACACAGTCTCAGAAACCCACAGGGGTCGGTATGAGTCAGCATCAACTCAATGGCAGTGCATTTTTACTGATTGCGTACGTTAAAAAAAATAACAAAAAAACTTAAACCATACTGTTTAAATGTTAGGTAGCAAAACTATGACGAAACAAGAAGAATTGATTAACATAAAAATCAGGCTAGTGACAAGAGGAAAGTAAAAGGAAATAGAGGAAAGAACTAGGAAGCAAAGGACATTTGTAGAGGTCTAAATACAGACATGTACATATGTAAATATATTTATATATAATGCGATAGGGAAATAGATCTATGTACATATATTTATATGTTGAGTGTTAAGGTAGAGGATGGACATTGGGCCTCGACTCAAGTCCTCCCTCAACACAAGAACACTTTGTTCTAATGACCCAGCATTCTGTGAGGCTCACCTTTACTGACATGATCGCTAAAGACAAAATGGGTGCATAAGCAAATGTGGTGAAGAAAGCTGATAGTGCCCGGCTATCAAAAGATACAGCATCTGGGATCTTAAAGACCCCATATGTACAAATGTGCTTGACACAATGGATGATTGTATGGATTGTGATAAGAGCTGTAAGAGCCCCCCAAAAAATGATTAAAAAAAAAATCAGGCTAGTGTTTATTTTTGCAGTGGAGGGGAAAAGTAGTGTTTGGGGAGGTTCTGTCAGGAAAGGCTGATATGCCTATTATTGCTGCACTTACTGCCTGCCTTTCAGCTCCAGATTCACCCTTTAATAAATTTGGCTGCTGCCCAGGTGACTCCCACTCTTGGGGGCCCATGTATGTCACTGTAGAGCTGTGTGCCCTAGCATTTCCAACAGCTGGTTTTACCAGAGGTGCCTCCGCATGGTCTGAACTTCCAACCAAGCTATCAGTCAAGCGCTTAACTGCACTGCCTAACACAATATGACAAACCTCCCTTATTAGTGAACCTAGGTATGAGGACACCCATGGGTGTTCTACCCTGGCCACTTGCTTTCAGCGACTTTGTGGCTTCTGCCTGGCCAGATAAGTGCCTTGCTGACTTGGACAATGTTCTCCACGCCCCTGTTCCTGCTCCGCTCCCCTCGCCTGCCCCCAAACTCTGACTCATCTTATCTTAGGAGACTTGTCAGTTAAGAAATATATTCATTGGGTTGAAAGAACTGGGCTTATGAGATGTAATCAGCAAACAACTTCATTCTCTTTCCCCCAATTACTCATTCAAACCTGCTCTGCCAGTAGCTTCTCCTTGTTCTTAGGACAAGTTCTGTGGCTTTTTTGGTCACCCTTAAGTAACAAACATTTTATTCTGTTATTTCTAGCTACAAAAATCGTGTCCCACAGAATCCAGGACAGATAAACCCCCTCAGGAACAGTAATGGGAGTAGCGATACCTTGAGGGTAGGGAGAAGGCGGGAAGAGAAAGGGGAGAAACGGGGAACCAACTATGATCAACGTATAACCCATCCCCTGTGCCCGTCCCTGCCCCGCCTTCCCCCACCACCACACACACACAAGGCGAGGGGGACAAACAATAAAAGCATGGGTGAAGGGAGACAACGGGCAGTGTAAGAAGTGAAAGTAATAATAATGTATAATTTATCAGGGGTTCACAAGGGTAGGAGGGTGAGAGAGGGAGGAAAAAAGAAGCTGATACCAAGGGCTCAAGAAGAAGGAAAATGTTTTGAAAACGATGGCAACATATTTACAAATGTGTCTGATACAATTGATGTATGGACTGTTATAAGAGCCCCCAATAAAATGATTTGTTAGCAGAAAATTAATAAAAATCGTGTCCATTCAGCATATAAGATGCCCAGTTGTATGAAACAGACTACCAACTTCAGTTAGAGTTGTAGCTTTCCCTTTGCCCTGACCTGGCTTGTACCTGAATCGGGCTGCATTAGGAAATGAGCGTGCCATATATTTAAACTTTTTTTTCCTACTTTTCCATTTCATTCTTCCCCGTACTAGCCAGACAGAACTGGGTAAAAGAGGAAAAGAGAATGGAAAGAAATCTAATACAAAAGGGAGGTGGCGGCAGCCAGGTCTCCCCAGCACAAAGAAAGGTGACGGGCCTATTTCCTTTCCAGTGGAAGAAACAGAGCTTCGAAGGGTGTGGGTGCGGAAGGACAGGATGTTCATTCACACTCCCCCTACAATGATTGAATTGACCCTTGGTTTACAAGGGGCTGTCTACAAGGATCCTGCATGCACTCTGGGATGCAGGGGGGTATGAAAAGGGGGGGGGACGCTATAGAAAGCCAACCAATAGCAGAAGGCCCACTGGAAAGCCAGCCAGTAATAGAAGGTCTACCATTAGCAGACTAGAAACCTAGCTCTTCATTTTAGGAGGCCCTTGCATTAGCAGGTGCCCCTTTGGTGTTTCACACCAAAGCTCCTCCTTAGTAAACTGACTTGTTCTGTTCAAAAACTTGTTCTGTTCTCTGGCTCTGGTCTGAATGCTGTCTCTGTCTGCGAGATCAACACTGAGACACTGAACGGAGATAGGATTGAGACAAAGAGCATTAGGGCAGGGAAAGAGCTCCCGGGAGGGAAGGGAGAGCAGAGAGAGGGGCAGGAGCATCCTGAGCTCCTGGGAGGTTCTGAGACCCAACAAGTTGGGTCAGGGAAATCACAGTTTGTTCGTGAGGCGGTGGGAGATATATAGGGCTCGAGCTAGGGAGGTGTACGTTGACAAGAAGGGAGATTTGTGCTGGCAGCTGCAGGACCTTGAGTCAGGATGCGATCCATGGGAAGTGCCTTTGTTGGTTGCCAGTCTACTCCCTGGAGTGCTGGGACAGGGCCTGCACAACCTTGGTCTGGAGAGATAAGCTCCTTGGAATGCTGGGGCAGAAGATGCAGACTTTAATAGGTCATTCATCCTCCTGAGAGGCTGGAAACGGGGACCTTGAAGTTCTGTCTTCCTGAGGAGCCTGAGAGGAGATGGGGCCTGCCTAGTCCTGACCCGGCCCAAACATTGTCTGAATTCTCTCCTTGGAGTGGGACAGGAAATGAGAGAGGAGAGGCTGCCTTGCTTACTGAGATCCCGTCTTTCCATGAGACTCAGTCAGGGGGGAGGGGGTAAAGAGTGGGGCACAGAGTGGAGAGGAGAATAGAGGTTCATCTTGAAGAGTGTTGGTCTACCTGAGTACTCACTTGGAATCTTCAAGCCCCCCTACCCCCCACCCCCCCACTTGGGTCTCATCCCTACAGTCCCCTTGACTCAAGTTTGCCAGGAGGGTGGGCTGTCAAGCAGCATGTGGCCCTTTAAAGGCTTTTATTGCACCACGTTGTCTAGAAATTAGATTCCCAGACACTTTCATAAACAGATTCCAGTTTGACCCTGCCAAATGGGAAGCATTTGTGAGACTAGAAAGCGGATAAAAGCAGTAATTTTCTTGTTTTCATTTCTCACACAGTAGCAGATGTTCCCAGGTTCTGAGAGTAATTTGGGTAAAGAATTCCACAGAGAGAAATAGGACCGCACATAATTGACACGTGGTTGTGTAAATTACAGTTCATCATCCCTCAGGGATTCTCAATTGTCAGCCATGTCAGGAAGGCCTGGCAGCAGCGCAGAGCTGCCGGAGCTTGTCCACAGCGGCTGCCAAGTCATGTAGGAAGTCCAGCTTCGGAAGCTCCCAGCTCGAGACCTCCGCTGTGTATGATAGTTACCCTCCTCAGGTCTCCTCCGTCCCCAGAGTTCCGCCCTACCCATGGAACCCGACAGGTTCATTCTCAAAAAGGCAAAGTTTGCCTAGCTCCCTTTTGAAGAGCTTGACCATGTGAGTTGCATTGGCTGATGGTATATTCTCTCTCTCTCTCTCACACACACACACACACACACACACACAACCATCAGGTCACTACTGACTAATATCGAACCTATAGGACAAGGTTCTGTGGGTTTCTGAGACAACAGTTGTTAACAGGCCTAGGAAGTCTGGTCTTTCTCTAGTGGTTTCCCATTGCCAGTGCTTCAACTAGTGGTTTCGTATAGTGGCCTAGTAGTAACCACTACGCCGCCAGTGATCCTCGATAGCCTATTATAGGATAGGGTATTAGAGGTGAAACAGAATAGAAAAGTATTTGAAATGGAGACTTGTCCTCTTGTGCTTTCCTGGGAAGCTGCTGCTCCTGAAGCCCATGTTCAGAATAAACATGGAATCCAAAACCAACCTCACTGCCAGCAAAGTGGTGCTGACTCATAGTGACCCTACAGGACAGGGTAGAACAGCTCCTGTGAATTTCTTAGACTGTAACTGTATGGTGGTAGAAAGTTCATCTTTCTCCCATGGAGAGGCTGGTGGTTTCGAACTGTTGGCCTTATAGTTAGCAGCCCAGCACCACTACACCACCCAAACCCAAATAAAAACCACAAACTCATTGCCGTTGAGTTGATGTCAACTCATAGTGACCCGAGGAAAGGGTAGAATTGCCCCTATGAGTTTCCCAGATCATAACTGTTCGCAGGAGTAGAAAGCCCTATCTTTCTCCCATGGAGCAGCTGGTTGTTTTGAACTGCTGACATTGCAGTTCACAGCCCAATGCATAACCACTACACTACCAGGGCTCCTTAAACATGGAACAGACCAATGTAAATAGGCCCACAACTTAAAAGAGAGCTGCCTTCCCTACACAAGAGTACCTAAGTAGTGCAAATGGTTAATGGACTCAGCTGTAACCAAAAGGTGGGAGGTTCCAATCTGCTGTGGATGCCTTAGGGGACAGCCTAGAGAGCTACTCCCCAAACTCTAGCCATTGAAAACTTTAAGTGCAGGTCTACTCTTGTGTACATGGGGTCACCCCTAGTCAAAGTCAACTTGATAGCCACTAATTCCTGCTGGTTTTACCAGCCCACACCCAGTGGAGCCACCAATGGGTGGGAAGTAAATGCTCATTTTAGTGTGCCACAGAGGTGGGCTTATGCATGCTGGTTGCAAGCGTAGCGAACTGGGGCAAATAATACTCATCCCATTGCCTCTATAGGCTTCCTCGGCCTTTCCAAGAATTCTATAATCCAATTCCCTGTATAAAATCACTCCGGGTTGGGAATTATTTTTCTGATTATAATAACAGGAGGAGGCAGAACAAGGCTCATGCTGAACAAATAGAGCTGGCTAAAAACCAAAAAAATAACAAACAAAACAACCCTTTTTGTAAAGTTGTTGGAGAGCTGCTAAGCTAACAAGGATTTGAAAGATCATTATCACTTTCTCATTTCCTAGGGCTGTCATACCAATGGTGAGAGACTGAGTAGCTCACACACAGGTCTGGAGACTAGACGTTTGAGATCAAGGTCTCAGCAGGGTCTGGCTTTCTCCTAAGACTCTGGGGGAGAGTCTTGTGTCTTCCAGCTATGAGGGCTCTTGGTGTTTCTCAGCTTGTGGAAACATTTTCAATCTTCACCTTCTTCCCCGGGTCTCAAATCACCTCCTTTCTCATGCAAAGTTAACAGTCACTGGATTCAGGGCCCGCATTAAATCCAGGAGGATCTAATTTCAAAAGAAGTAAATCCATTCACCTCTGGACAACTGATCTTTGACAACAGACTTAAGCACGTTAAATGGGGGCATGCCTCACACGATATACAAAAACAGACAAGATGAATCCAAGACCCAAACATAAAGCTTAGAAGAATGAATGACTACACTTTGGTGCCTAGCCGCAATGGAATACTGTGCCCTCTTCAAGAATGTCAATTGTTTTTTCATCCATGGATGACCCGAGAGAACATTACGCTGAGTGAAATTTGTCAATTACAAAAGGACAAATAGTTATGAGACCCCTATCATCAACAAGTCAAGGACAGGTTTTCACACTAAAATATTTTATGGTGCATTACCAGGCATGAGATGGGAAGAGAAGGGGAAGTCATGGTAAGTGTTAACTTGGGCAAGGGGGAAGGGAATATATAATGAGGGAAATTAGGGAAAATGATGGGGGCAGGGGAAGACACTGGGAGGTTTGCAAGAGTCAAAGACAACAGAGGCAAATGCAGTTTTATACACAATACTGAAAGAGCAGTGACCTATGAGGAGGTGCTTGGATGACATACAGGCTGACCGGGTGTAAGAGGGAGAGTGGGAGTAGATTCACAAATACATGTAAGTTTGGCAGAGGATATTGTTCTATGGGTATCCATTCAAATGCAAGCGTATGCATGAATGTGGCAGAGCCTACAAGTCACAAAGTCATGAACAATTCTAAGTCATAAATTCCTTGAGGGGATGAGTCACTGAACTAGGGGGACACCAAGGTCAATGGGCATCACATAGTCCACAAAGATAGTGTTCTATCCTACTTTGGTGAGTATCAACTAAGGTCTTTAAAACCCATGAGTAGCCACTTAAGGTGCAATTATTGGCCTCTCTCAGTTTGGAGGGAAGAAAATCAAAGACACGTGGACCAGTGGACTAATGGACCACACAGACAATAGTCTTCATGACCCGGAGACCAGAAGAACTGGGTGGTGCTTGATATTACTACCCATTGTCCTGAAAGGGATCACATAAGAAGGTCCTGGATAGAGTGGGAGAAAAATGTGAAACAAAACACAAAATAATGGAAGAGACTATGCTTACTGATCGGATAAAGGCTGGTGGTCCTTAGAATGCCAGGCATATTTTCCCATTGGAGGGTCTATGGCAGGTTGCCCCTTCTGGTTTACACACCAACAGAAGGGAAATCACCTTCACTGGATAGATATGCCCCCACCTCCATCCCTACCCCCGGACTTGAATTCTATTAAAGTTCACAGGGCACCCTTGCAGGAGTGTTTTTTGATTTGGCATGACTATGGAACAATGCTACATGGCAGGAATGGATTGGTCTTCTTCCTCTGCCCCCAACACAAGAAATTGACCCCAGCTGAAGTGAAGCCTCCTCCGTAGAATTATTTATAGGAAGTACAGATCGAAGGGCGGGGGTATGTGGATCATGAGCATTAGGCAGACACACCACCGCCTTGCTTGGGAGACCACATGAGAAGATTACATGGCCTAAGAACAGACACCTGCCTTTGTCTTGGTGTTTATCCCTATAGTAGTGGTCTCACATAATATTTGTTATTTTGTAATGAACTGACATCACTCAACATAATGGTTTCCAGGTCTATCCAAGTCAAGAGTGTGTCCTGGTTTCATCACTGTTTTTAGAGATGCATAGTATTCCATTGCATGTATGGACCAGAGTTTCTTTATCCACTCTTCTACGATGGGCTTTGGGCTGTCTCCAGCTTCTGGCTCTTGTGAACTGTGCTGCCATGAACATGGGAGAGCATATGTCTGTTTATGTTGTGTCTCTTACCTCTTTGAGATATATACCCAACTGAGGTGTTGCTGGGTTATACTGTATAGGGTTTCTATTCCCATTTGTTATGGGTAGTGCCATATTTCTTTCTACAATGGTTGTATTTGTTTATAAGCCCACCAGCAATTGTAAGAGTTCCACTCTCTGCCTACCCTCTCCAACATTTGTTGTTTCCCGATTTTTTGAATTGAGCTATCGTTGTGGGTATAAGGTAATACCTCACTTTTGTTCTATTTGATTATTT
>NW_022105908.1:7757269-7764840 GCF_000313985.2 Echinops telfairi | reverse complement strand
TCACACAGAACATTGTCTCATGCAAGTGGGCTTCAAAAGTTCAAAACTTCCAGTATCTTTTTTTTTTAATTGCAGAAGGAAGCTTTATTGTTTCCATCAACAATAAAGTGAGAGGGGCTCCAGGACAGTGATGAAACTGCCTCTGGAATTTGGAAGGGATGGTTCAGGCAGAAGGTCTGAGGAAGGCAGAGGGCTCCTGGAAGGACAAGTCTCCACAGTTTCCTTGCTGTGTTTGAGGGTGAGCTTCTTGAAGAGATGCTCACCGAGCTCTTCCTGGGGGCCAGTCAGCATGCAGAGGGTGGTCAGGATATCATCCATATTCCTGAGGAGTTTCACCTCTCCATCAAGGGAATGGTTCTCCAGAAAGCCACAGAGGTGGGGTCTGTGTAGGTAGAACCTACATGAAGGGCATGAAGATGCAGAAGGGGCTGGTTCCGGTTCTTCTATTGTGCCAGCACAGCTTTGAGGGTGTCCATGTTTCCACCTCCACTTATCTTGGGCCAGGTCTATCCTTTTTGGAAGAGGACAAGGCTTTAAAAGATGCTTGGAATCCTCAAAGTGTCTCCTTTGCCAGCTCATAGTTGAACCATGCCTCCCAAGGCCACAGAGTCACCCCTCTGCTCACCCTGGGTTGGCAGGCACTACGATAACCCTAAGAGTGGACTCAAACATGGAGATGGCTCTGGGACAAACAACAGTTGGTTCTGTTCTATGGAAGGTGGCCATGAGTCAAAGCCAACTGGATAGCAACAAGTAATATGCCGACAGACGTAGACCATTGGGTTCAGTGACCCCTTTCTTTCCATCAGAACAGATAACTGCCAGTCTCTTGCCATAGAGTGCCTAGATATCAGTGAGACACTCACCAATCTACTCTTTCAATGGCCCCCAGAAAGACCACCGTGTCAGGGAAACCAGCCCCTTGCACATCATCACAGGCCCGGTAGGTGCAATTGTACAGCCATAATTAGTTAAGATTATAGTAAAGTCATAAAGAGCATGAGAGATAGAAGAGAGGTTGAAATAATGGAGTCAGACACATTGGATGGCCTGAGTCTTCAAGGAGATAACTTGACAATCTTTTACCATTCGCTGCAAGCAGTATCCTAAGTCTAATGTATATTTGGGGGAGACAACTTGGGAGAAATCTTTCTGTTTCCCACACCACTTCTAGACTCGAACCTCATCTTGGGTGTGAGTGTGTGTGTGTGTGTGTGTGTGTGTGTGTGTGTGTCCTCTATCATCTTGGGCCCTAAGGTGAAAGTGAAACAGTGAGTAGTCTGATCTACAAGCCTAGCGAAAACTCATCTCGTGTGTACTATAAAGCTGTGGTGCAGTGATGTCTTGACTTTTCTAGCCATAATCAACCAAATGACTGTTTACCTGATGGGTCGAGAGAGAAGTTGGGGGAGATGCTGATGGGAATATACGATTCATCTATGATTATCAATAGACTTCATTGTGATTATAAAAACGTGGAACTCCAGTGTGGTGATGGGTCCATTTAGAGATCCTGCTGGAGCTAAAATGAGCCATCTCAGTTGCAGAAGTGGGGGTTTCACTACCCTCCTGAAAGAAGAACCAGTAGTAGGTTGAACCTCCTTACTCCAGGGAAATAAAACTAATGGTAGAGGGGTGGCAGACGGGCAGCAGCAGCAGCAGCAGCAAAACCAGAGCCATAAAATAGAGTAGTGAGCTTCAAGGCCCATGGGTCTAGTGAAGCAGACTCTCTTCCAGCACGAGGCTTGCTTGTGCAGTGGGGTGCCCCCATGCTCTTAATTAGGGAGCTAGTTTGCTGATCCACTGAGTGAGAACTGAGTGTCTTCAGAACTGAGACTTACAGTGGAAGAGTGTACTCTGAGCATTTATCACCTATTCTAAAAGACTTTGTAACACTGCCAAAGCAGGGTAGAGGCTAGGCCAAAGGGCCAAGGGCCTGACTAAAGAACTGTATCCTGAGCATTTCTGATCCAAATCGTAACCTGTTACCTTCTAGCCAGAGGCTGGAGCTTCCCTAATCAACCCCATAACTGTGAGTATGGTCTGTGATTTTTGTGTGACCATTGCAATGAGTTCTCAAGACCAGCTGCAAAGTACAGAGTGTGACGGGGAGAGACAGTTAGTATCAGGCTTGGTAAAGAAGTGTGGCGGGTGGAGGAGGCACGTCTGCCTTCAGCTTCAAAAGAATCGACTTTGGATGGTTGAGTTTGATTCCTTTCCACCCTGTGAAGTCAGTCAGAGGAGGTCAGATGCCACCTCCATGCCACTTCCCACCCTCCCTGGAAGCCATTAGAAATGACCAGTGTCAATCAGTTATGACTCCAGGTGTTCTCCTGAGAACTGTTCTCTGCTGTGTTTCCTAGGCTGTAATCTCTCGACAAGCAGATTGCTAAAACGTTCTTCTGGTGGCACCACCACCGCATGGGTGCAAACTGCCAACCCACAGACTCGCGGTCGAGTAGAAGCCTGTGTGCCAAACAGGGAGGGAACCTCCGGACCAAAGCTTATACGTGTATGTTTGTGCACCGACAAAGACCAGAGGTGAAGTTACAGAGGCGTAGATCAATGTTCATGACTCTCTTTACTGAAGATGTTCACTGAATACGAGGGGGAGACAAATACTGGTTCCAAGCTTTGTTGTAGCCATACTGTGAAAGCTAGGGGAAGCCTCAGTGAGCCGGATGGACACACTGGCTTCCACGATGGCCGCCAGCAGAGCCATGGTTGTGAGAACGGCACAGGTCTGCTGTACATCGGGTCCAACGGAACAGACTCAGCAGCATCCAACACAACAGACAACAACTCACCGCATCTGCAAAGACAGGCACCACTTCCGCCAAGTGAGATGGGCCTGCAGCATCCATCCAGATGAGAATGCAAACTGCCTGCTGGGGAACAGGGCCAAGCACAGCGCGTGTCCCTGCCCGGCATCCCAACTTCACAAGCAAGGATTTGTGGGAAATTCCATTTTCCATCCTGCCAATCCCAGCAGGAGACAATCATCTTAACAGAATGTCTGGTCTTCAAGAAGGAAGGGTCAGTCCTACCCCCCTACATTTTGGACACATGTATTCACAATTTCCTACCGAGAGTAGGAGCCTCAGAAGCTGGACACAATTAGAGTGACCACAGAAAATACCTACAGGACACCTATAAAGTCAGAAGTGGGAAGCGTTTAGCTATGAGGAAGCTAAGATTTGTCAGAGCCTGGTGAGTGATCTATATAGACAGCAGAGATGAACCAGGCTGGGCTATTCTTCCCTCATAAGGAGGTTTGGGGAGACTGCTACTCCTTGGTAGGTGGGCAGGACACATCTTCCAAGAATTCTCTCCTGAGACACGTAGGCATGCTGTGATGGCCAGGTTTCCCACATCACCCAGACCCACCCCATAGGCAGCTCGGGGTAAAGAAGGGTCCAGCTCCCCAGCTGTGATCTTTCTTAGGGTCTAGACGAAGTTCCCCCCATAAACTCTCCAAGCAGTATGCTTCTCCTGCCAGGCAGAAAGTAGAGGATAGCACGGACAAGACGAGAACAAGACAGAGTAGGTGGAGCATCAGCCTGTCTGTAGCCTACTAAGGGACCTAAATTTCCCCTGCACTTCCACTCAGAACACACAGCTCTGTATTCAGAATATTCATTCCCAGTGGTAGAGGTCCAAGTCGGGTCTGAGAGGACCAGGGCTCCTAGCAAGTTTCTCCCAACAGGGGCCCCCATATGGAAAAAGAATGGAGTAGGGGTAGGTAGGTTGGTTTCTTGGGCTCAAGAACACATGAGTCATTGGCCTCAGTTGTTGACCCGAGCCAGCGCGGCTTCTCTTCTCTTCGCTCCTACACATCCTGCACACACTCCCCTGGCTCCGCAGGCTAATGATCCTGGGAGGTGTGGTGTGGAAGGCCCTTGCCTGTGGCTGGTCAGGAATTACCAAGCTGGCTCCGGACGTGGAGATGAGACCTGGGCTTGGCTCAGGGCTCAGGGCTTCGGGAAAGTGCATGCCAGCGCCGGACCAGCTCCTTGGGCTTGCTGACCATGGCATCCCAGTGCTCCAGCTCCTTGCGGCGGGCGTACATGTAGGGGCCCACCACCACGCGGCCCAGCTCACGGCTCTCTGTAGTGGGGAGAGCACAGCGCCTCTTGAAGCCCAAAAGCTGTTAGCTAGTCACATCCCAGAGGCTTGCCTCGCTCCCTCTTTCTTCCCTCTAAGAGGAATGCAGGCCCCTTACCTCTGTCAGCAGGGGACCAACAGGCCCCGAGGGGGGCTGCTTTGGCTCTAAAGCTGCAGGGGTTGCTTCCTCATTCTCAGGGCCACCCCATGCTGTCCCTCACCACCTAGAGGACCTCCCCACTCACATCAAAGAGCTGAGGGGTCCATTAGTCCACTGACATGTTTGCTCCCAAAGGGATGAAGACACAAGCTTTGCGCAGCCACCCTTTGCCTCACTATAGGCTGGGCCTTGAGCCCTGGACTGTGTGTAGATGGCTCCTTACAACTCTACCCCTCCACAGTGTGGGCTGGGGGAGCAGGGCTGGAATAACCCATATATGTATGTGGGTTATTACACACACATACACACACACACGGGTTATTACACACACACAGGGTTATTACACACACACACACACACACACACACACACACACACACTCCTTGTGCCTGGACCCAGGATCCTAAAGCCACACCGAGAAGGCATGAGGAAAGTCAAGGAACACTCAGACCCACTGGTGTTGTGTCATTTGGCCGGTGGCCAGCAGTCAGCTGCCTTCCAGCCTGGTGTTGTCCCTCGAAGCAGGCAGCTGAAGCCACCTCTCAACCCCTTGGCAGTGAACTCCCAGCTCTACCACCAGTTGGTTCTGCATTCCTA
Source organism: Echinops telfairi (assembly GCF_000313985.2). Taxonomy (NCBI): domain Eukaryota; kingdom Metazoa; phylum Chordata; class Mammalia; order Afrosoricida; family Tenrecidae; genus Echinops; species Echinops telfairi. The sequence continues at coordinate 7,759,979 of NW_022105908.1, read as the reverse complement.
GGCAAGATCTGAGGCCTCATCTGAGTTCCCATGCCCTCACCTTAAACCTGAATGCCCCTCAAAGGTCTCTCTTTTGCCTTTGGCCTGCATGGCCTGGAGCAGGGTGGGGAGGCAATCTTACCGTGGGCCCCAGCGCTCTGCAGCACAGTCAGGCTGAGGCTGGCCGTGTCCAGCTCAGCGGGCTCAACCTTGAAGCTGAAGGTTTCATTGTACACTGGGTGAGCAGAGCCCAGGACAGCCGACGTCTTCTTGCACTTGACAAACTTGTTGTGGTTCATCAGAGATACTTTGACAAGAATACCTGCAGGGCAGTGCAGATAGACTCTGGGGCTGGCCAAGGAGGGTAGGGGCCTGGCACCAGCCCTCACCTGTGGAGACTGGCTCAGAGGGCACATGCCCAGGCGCCAGGTCCCCATTAGTCAGTGTAACCCTCAGACGGAAGGCTGGAGGAAACGGGCTGATTAGTACAATGCTCTCTGTTTGGGCCGAGGAAATACTCAGCTCCCTTCTGCTTCCTTCCTCAGCTTCCAGAACCCAGGCAGACCCTTGTTTGCTCCTCCCCTGTGGGGGCAACCCTAGTCTTCAGGACCTTAGACCAACTGTGGTCTCTTAGACACCTCCTGGCTTAGAGAGGTAAGTTATCTTAGGGATAGGGCTCACATGCATGTTAGGTGGTCAATGGAAGGTCTGAATTCCAGCATACTCCCAGTGACCTCCACTCATGCTAGGACCAGCCAGCAAACCCAAGCGGAGGGAAGCAGGGCCTGGTGTGGGCCTCTACTCCTCCCTACCAATGCCTCTACTTCAGAGGTAAAATACGGGGAGCTGATTGCCCTCAAAGTAGGGTGGAGTGGGTCTCCCCTGAAGGAACAAGACCACCCGGCCTGCAGTAAGCAAGAGGAGATCTGAAGCCAAGACCCTGCCATGTGACAGGGCAGGGCAAGGTCTGGTTTTAGGAGTGGGTGGAAGCCCTAGGGTACAGACTTGAGTTGTAATTGGGTAGAGGGTCTTAACACCAGAACTGTCTTTGGGAGAGGGGAGAGGGCAAGGAAGTTTCAAAGGCATGTGTGTGCCAGCAGACCCCTAGGTAACCAGGGCGGACGGAGACCTGCCCAAACCGGCAAAGGGAGGCAGGCGACTCACTGACAACACTTCTGTCTTCCCGGAACTGGAGGCCCCTGGCTCGCAGCACCACCACGGTCAGGCGGCTCAGATAGTTGTTGTAGCTCAGGCAGAACTGGAGGTCACCAAACTCAGAAGGAGGCTGCAGGGGTTGAGATGAAGGCACCTGGCCACTCCGGGCAGGAGCTGACCCCTCTGCTCCCAGAAGCAAGGGGAACCCTCCCTACCGGCAGGCACTAGACCCTGTTCTCCTGGCCTGGGCCACCTTCTGTCAGCTCAGCCCATAGCCCATTTTACCGATAGGACCCCAAGGCTGCGGCAACTTTCTCAAGCCCGCAGACTAGGATGGAAGGGTTCAAGCCAGGTCGGTCGAGTTCTAAAGCCCTCTTGGGCTCTTTCCTTGGTCATTTGTGGGTGTCACCTCTTACATGGTTTGACTCGATGGGGATTCAAGGGTGCTTTCTTCAAGTTGCTCAGGACATGTGACCACCATGAGAAATGAGCCTTAGGGGACCCCTCCCTGTTCCTCCTCCCAGCTCTCCCTCCCCAGGCATCTCACTTTGGGATTCACCAGACAGACCTTGCAGGACTGGTGGACCAAGTCTCACTTGCAGGGTTGGTGGGCAGGATTCTGTGAGCCACTTCTGAGGGCCTGGGCTTTGCCACACTGGTGTCTGCCCAAGGTAGTGCTGGCATACATCTCACGACTGTGACTTTTACCTCTAGGCTTTCGGCCTCCAAGTCCCTCCAGACAACACGCCGGCAGTCACCCGCCAGGGTCTCGTTCTTCAGCGGGAATAGCACCTGGCCCAGGAGCTGGTGCTTCCGCTGCCTGTCCACGTGGTACACAGAGAATTTCAGCACCCTCTGTATGATGCTCTTGCTGGACACCTAGGGGAGACGAGGGCCCAGGCCAAGGTCAGGTGTGGGATTGGAGATGGGATGGTGTGACAGGCTTTTCCAATGAGGATGGGCTCAACCATGTATCTGCACACTCCAAGCCCTGGCATCCTTTTGGGCTCTTCGAAGCAGCTAGGGCAAAACCCCCAGGGAATGGGAGGGTGGCAGAGCCTCACCACACAGTGTGGTTCCTGGGTCAGCCCACGGAAATGAAGGATCTGGGGCCCAATCTGTTCTGGATTGAGCCTCTCGGCCCCCATCCCCCAATCTGTGCTGGAAACCTAACCCCGTACCTGTATTTGTAATGACTTTCCCTAATATAATCTAATGTGACACTCATGAGGCCATACCAGTGTGGGGTGTATCCTATACCTAGTCATTTCTGAATTCTACGGAGAGCAGATTAGAGAAGCATAAATCTAGGGAAAGGGGTGTCATGTGAGGATTGTCAGGGAACCAGAGTGTCTGGGGCTGGCAGCCAGGATGGAATCCACATGGCCAAGAGCCGGATTTGGACTTTCAGCCTCCAGAAAGGAGGCCACAGTCAACTTCTGTTCAGTAAAGCTACTCACTTGTGGTTTCTATGTGACAGCTAGCGAGTGCTACCCTGTTTCCCCAAAAGGAAGACATCCCCCCAAAATAAGACCTACTTACAGTTTTGTCTCTTGCTGAAATATAAGGCATCCCC
>NW_022105908.1:7751647-7755989 GCF_000313985.2 Echinops telfairi | reverse complement strand
AAAAAACCCCAAAACATTGGTAAAGCGGGACAAAAGTGGGCCACCATTGATAAAACTCATATCCTGGCGAAAGAGCCACATGGCAGCTGAAAACCATATACCCTAGCTTGTCGTGCATTCTTTAAAAAAATCGGGACTTTAAAAACGCCGAAGGGACACGGGAAAAATTGTTAGAAATCCGGACTGTCCTGCCAAAAGCGGGACGTCTGGTCACCTTAACCTTGAGACTTGGCCCCTGAGCTGAAAATGAGGGGAACATGCCTCCTCTCTGAGGAGCACTCCTCTGCCCTCCCCCCCAACAAATCCCAGGGCCTGACCTATAGCCGTTGTTCAACAAATATCAACGGCTCTCTTCTTTGCCCTGGAAGCAGGGAGGGGCTAGGCTCCACGTGGGGCCAGGATGGGCTAGTGGTGAGTCAAGGAAAGGAAGCCCAGAAGTTCCGAGAAGACTGTTCTTGTTAGCAAGGCCATCCCCTTGGCTTTCGATGCCTCAGACACCGAAGGGTAGAGGCACCTGTGAATTTTCACCGTGGGGCCAATGAGGGGCCGGGGCCTGGCTGCCCCACACCCCTACTCTTTCCTGGTCCCGCCCTGGAGGGCAGGCCACAAGCTTCCTGAATGCCTGACTGGCCTCTCCCTATCTTACTGCCTGTGGGCTGCCCTGCTCTGGAAAATGTTTATCAAACACCTCTCAGCAGGTAAGCACCACTGCCTTCTTCTGAGGGCCCACACTCACCTGTTGAGGCTCCCAGACCCCTGTCAAGTTGGCAGGACTCCTGTGCCAGCGTCTCTGACGACAGAAGAGAGTTCCTGCTCCCTTTCCAAGTGGCCTGGACCTTTCCAGTAAGATCCCGCCCTCTGCTTCCCTGGGTAAACCTTGCCAGAAACCTCACACCACTCCTGGGCGTTGGGGCACTTCTGCTGGGCCTGCCACTCAGTAGGGGTTCTCTTTCTGTCCTCCTGAAACCCCACCACTGGGGTCTGTCCTCTGCCCACATTTGTGAAGCCTGACCCTGACCATCAGGCTGGGTCCTGGGGGCTGCAGGCTCCTGGCCCGCAGAGGGTGGGTGGTTGGGTTCTTCCTTTCAAAGGTGCCAGATGGCCCCAGGCCCCTCCTGCTTCAAGGCGGGCTACCTGGAAGATGAAGTGCTCATCAAACTGTGGGTCGGTGGTTCTGCATTTGGTCTTAGACTGCAGGAATTGCCGTTCGTCAGGCAGCAGATGGAGCTTCACCAGGAGGCTGCAGGTATCGGAGGGGGCTTGCAGCTTCTGGGCCTTGATCAGGCCCACCAGCAAGCGCTCCGCCTTCTGCTGGTACTCCACTGAGAACCACAGCCGCCCCAGGCAGCCCTCAGGGAACTCAATCTCACAATCGTCCTCAGGGCACTTATACAGTTCTGGGTTGATGGTGCCCACCACACAGGCAACCCCTGCAAGAGAAAAACTGGGAGGTCCAGCAGACCAGGGGAGGGCAGGGGTGGGGACAGGGGCAATTTCCAAGCATGCCCGCTTCTTGGCCATCCCTCTCTTGAACAAGCCTTCTCAGAGCAGCATTCCTCACCCCCATCCTCTTCTCCAGACTAAACTCCATCCACCTTCTCTGGCACGCTTTTTTCTCAGTGCGAAGACAACATATACATGCTCGCTTGTCCATCCCTGAGATCCCACACAGAGGGCGCATTGTTCATTCCACACTAGCTACACCCTGCTCCCCCCAGGAGGAGTGACCATCTCCAGAGGTCAGGGCCTTCTTAGTACCAGGCCTGGCCCCTTTCCATGGTGTCCTGAAAATATTTCAGTGGTTAAATGGTGCCTCTTGACATTCTTCCCCTTGACATTCAAAAGGCAAGCTTAGTATTGGGTGGTTTGGGGGAGGTCTCTGAGGTTTGGGGAGCAAAGAGATGAGCAGAAAGTTTCCAGATCCTATCATTTCGGCTCTTCTTCCCCCACCAACGCACTATCCACACAAGGCTTCAAACAGGGTCTCCAAGGTCAGTCACGGCCAGTGAAGAGAAACGGGCAGACCCAAAGCTGTAAAATGTGGCATATTGGAATGATAACCAGAATGGGAACAGTGATAGGTCGATGCCCTGCTACAAACATCATCTCCGTCTTAGGAAACAAGGGTAGCATGCACATTGCATTGCAATCACATCTCGTAATCGGCAGAGTCAGAAACAATGGTGCCCCGCTCAAAGATAGAGGTCAACATGCTGCTTCAAAAGTGGGTTGCTTGTCACAGTCCTAGCAAGGATCCAGTCTCCTGCATCAGGATACGGACCTGGTTCACTACACTTTGTCTGAGTTTCCCATTCGAGGATGTTGACCAGCAGTTTCCCCCATTTCACTTATTGTTCCATTACACCAGTTTATAAATTCAAGTCTCTTTGGACTTCACTGCATCAGTCATGATTAGGCTAGTTCACAGCCTTGCATCCATGGAAAAAGACCCAGCAGAGGTTCTGCCCCAAGACACAGCTGGGTTACTTCTGTGAGCACCTTGGACAGGTGCTGTTTAATCTTCCTGAGCCCCATTTATGAATATGTGGAAAGGGGCAATGGGCCTTCCCAAGTCACGGTGAGACCCAGCTCCAAAGCGGCACCTGTGGTCATATCTGGCCTGGGCAGGGGGACATGAGGCACTGAGTACACTGAAGTCCTCGGGCTGGTTTGGGCCCCTAGGTGCAGCCAGGCTCTATTCTGGAGCCAGGTCTGGTGAAAGCGCTGAGGTCCACCCTGGCCCCCAAGCCCCCTGAGCTCTGGACAATCGTTGGCAGGAGTACTCACCGAGGTTGCTGCAGGAAGAGTGGGCCAGGAGCTCTGAGGCTGGGCTGGGGGCTCTTGGGGCCTTGACCCATTCTCCATTGCTCAGAGGCACCCAGTCTTGGCCGTGGAGGGAAGGTGGCACTACAAATGGCACACCTGGTGGCCTGTGCAGAGGTAAGGCAATTGCATGTAGATCACCAGCAAATGGTGCCCCCAATCCAGAGGCAGGTGAGGGCTAGGGGCTGGAGAAGGAAAAGCCAGCAGGGGCCAGAAACAGGCTCACACCAGCCTCCCTCAAGCTCCTGTCTCTCACACAGCCAGAATCTCTGGAGTCAGTCTGTCTGAGTTCAAATCCCTGGTTGGCCATTGACTGGTTTGTACTATCTGGGCCTCAGTTTCCTCGACTGGAAAGCGGGCCTTGCTTTGGTGGCGGTGAGGATCCCGGGGGTAGGGGGGGGGGCGCGGGTTCTTTGTGATAACCACAAGCATGGTGCTGGGGCACAGAAGGCCTGCAGGGTGCCTCCCACCCAGTCCTGAGGAAAACCCGATAGAGAGGCCCTTGAAAGCTGCTTGACCCCATTTCCTGCCTCACCTGCTCTGAGGGCTCCTGTCCCCATCTCCGCTGGAGACAGCTGTGCTGGCAGTGTCTGTGGTGCCGGGCAGCTCCTCATAGGCCAAGGTGGCACAAAGCTTCTTCCAGAAACAGCAGGTCACCCCAATCATCAGGAGCAGCAGCAGCCCCCCAATGATTCCCCCGATCACCAGGGCCACCTGTTCTGGGGACAAAGAACCACCAGAAGGGTGACATCTGGCAATAACCACTCCCTCCCAAGATTGGCCTCCAGGAGCTGGATTTGGGCAACAACCCCAGCCCAGGGTCGGACCTCGGAGCCTCCTACAGGCGGTGCCCTATCTGTCCGTGTACTGCGGGCTGGGCCTCTCTCCGAACTTGGAGGGGCAAAACCGCTTCCCTTGGGGGATTAGTGCTCTGGGCTTTGTCCTAGAAATTGGGAGCCCCAGACTTGGATTTCTGGCTGAAAGGAAGCATTTCCTTGTGCTTGTGCTTGGAAAACTAAACCTTCCCTCACCAGAATCTCCGTGCTTGCTGGCTCCGGCTTAAGCTCCAGGGTAATGGAGGCCCGGGTGTGGCCACCATGCGGGCAGCACAATAAGCCCAGGAGAGAATGAAGCCCCGAATTTGTTTTCAGATCCCTGTTTTCTGGGGTCCTGGGACCCCAGGAAAGCCCTCCCTGGCTCACGCTTGAATTCTGTTAACTTTCTCCAGCGCCCCTCCCCAATCCTCTTAAGGTGGACCCATGCCTGGGAGAGGCGGTGTGGACTGCGAGAAGGAGACAGTGGGACCTGCTATCTGCATTCATACCCCCACATTATGGGTATCTGGGGCGCTCCCAGGGTGCTTGCTCAAACGCCCTGCCCTGCCCTGCCTTCCCTGCCCCACCCCAGGCCAAGAAGGACCCTCCTTCAGGTTCAAGGGGATCTCCCTGCATTGCAGCCTGCCAGATCCTAGTGGGGGGCGAGTGGTGCACAGGCCGGACCCCCATGCTGCCTGCACGAA
>NW_022105908.1:7743494-7750683 GCF_000313985.2 Echinops telfairi | reverse complement strand
ACCTGCCTCACTGGTCATGGATCATGGCTGGGAGCCCTCCGCAAGGTCAGTTTCCTCCAGGTTTCCTTCTAAACGTGGACTAACCTGCCATCTGGTAGCCCCGCTCCCCTACCACCACCCCACTGGAGGTGGGCTCCAGCATCTTTACCTTGGCTCCTCCGGGGTGATGGCAGAGGAGTCCGGGCACCTCCTCTCAGAAATGGGTCGTGGATTCCCACAGCCTCCCCCTACCTACTCCACCCAACCCCCCGGAGGGTTGGAGGCCCACTATAATAAAGGGCCACACATTGAAGGACTTTAAAACAACACAAATAGATCATTTCACAGTTCTGGACGTCCTAAGTCTAAAAGAGGTCTGCATTCCTTCTGGAGATTCTGAGGGCGGGGCAGAGTGCCTTGTCCAACCTCTCCAGGCAGCCAGCTGGTGGTCCCTTCCAACTCTGCATGGTTGCAGAGGGCTCCCAGACAGTCTGTGACAGGTGAGGCAGACAGACTCCCATCCTTCTCTCGATGCAGAATCACAGGTGCTTGCCTGTCTCTCTGATTCTGCTTCTAAATTCTTCATATCACCTTCTTCTGCCCCCTTCTTATAAGGAACATTGTTTACATTGAGCCTTTTCAGATCATCCAGATAATGTCCCCATCATGAGATACTTAATTTAGTAACATCTGCAATGTTCCTTTATCATAGAAAGCCTCTAGAGCAGTGGTTCTCAACCTGTGGGTCGCGACCCCTCTGGAAGGTCAAATGACCCTTTCACAGGGGTCGCCCGATTCATAACAGTAGGAAAATGACAGTTATGAAGTAGCAACGAAAATGATTTTATGGTTTGGGGGTCACCACAACATGAATTGTATTAAAGGGTCGCAGCATTAGGAAGGTTGGAACCACTGCTCTAAAGGAGCCAAACCAGTGAAGTGTTTGATATATACACATCTCATACATAGAAAGACAGAGGGAGAAGAAAATGTTTATTTCAAGAAAAAGGACCATACAGTTGTGGAGGCTGGAAATCCCAAATTCAGGGCTCTAGCATCAGGCCAAGAGACGTCTCCTGATTTACGTGACTATAGGAGCTGATGAACCCAAATTGGCAGATCAGATGGCAGGCTGCTGGCTTAAGTCCCAAGAATTGAAGGTCAGATGAAGACCAGTTGGATCCAAGATCCAGAGAGTAAGCCTTGCTGAATGATCAATTTATATGCTTGAGACAGTCCACACACCCCAAAAAACTCCCCTTTCAACTGATTGAACACTCAACTCGGATCTCTTCTTAGCACTGATTATATTTTATCAGATCTAATCATTGATGTAATTGAGTGCATCATGTCAGATTTAACCATGAAAATAATTATATTCTATCACGTTATGGAAAAGTAATCAGTCCAATCTGCCAAACTACTGAGAATCATAGCCTAGCCAAGCTGGAACATACATTGACTATCACAGTCTGCCCCTTATCAACTGGCACCAGTATACTGTTTAAACTCGAGTATAAGCCAACATGAATATTAGCCGAAGCAACCAATTTTACCACAAAAACTGCATTCAAAATGTACTGAAAAACTTGGCTTATACACGAGTATATCCGGCATATCCCCTTAAACCATACTTAATCCCAAATAAAGGCAATTATAAGACCATATTTCTCCTAACATGATACAACTAACATACATACAACTAAAAATGAACTAGCCCCTTTACATCTTACATCCTATGAGCAGTAGGATAAGAGAATGAAGAAAACAAAAACAGTACACACATATGCAGGGACTTGAAGTAGTTCATGGTAAAATGGAATCACAAGATAATGGGATTTTTCCACCAGTTTTTCAAGCTCATATAGCACACAAACACACACACACACACACACACACACACAAAGGAAGAAATACTCATACCAAACAGTTGTTGATTCTGCAACTGATCACGTGGTTATAACTGATATTTAGAACTCCCTTCCTCCAGCACTTATTCCATATTCCCTTTGCCTTTCTCAAGTACCTCAGTTGTTTCTCTGTCCAGTGTGGTGGTGAACCATATCTTCATTCCTAAAGACTCTGGGTCATTAGTAGTCATGTCAGAATTTGGTTGCTGTGGTTTTTCATTACTTTTATTCACAAGGCAGGACAATATTTCTAAAAGATGCCTTAAGAAATCTCCCATATTTCAGACATATTCCCATTTTCTTCTTTACCACCATTATGTAACAGAAATTTAATTTCTCCTTGGTAATCAGAATCAATCATACTACCCAATATGGTAATTCTCTTCTTTGCCTGTTGACCCAGAGGCATACGGAGCCCAAAGTGGCCAGGTGACATTTTAAACTTTCAATTCAGTGGAATTTATATTGTACCACCGGATGGGGACATTCCTCCTTTTGAAACTAAGACCTCTCAACCTGCAATACTTAGGGTTGTGGAGACAGGAAGCAAAACTTTTGTGACTGGGTCATTAAGGATAACAGTGAGCGGTGTCACTCCTATTTCCACTCCTTGATTCCTGGACCCATGAATTCTGGTTATAAGAGAAATAGCACCATACTTTTGGACCCTGGTTTAGCATATATACTGCCTCTAAAGAATATTGTACCAACCCTACAAAGTATTGCCACTTATCTGCTACTATAATTGTGTCTTTAGAAGGCTAGTCCACTGTTCTGTCAAACCACCTCCTTCAGAATGAACAGGAACAGGGCAAAACCGGTAAATTCCATGAGCATGGGCCCATTGCCACACTTCATTTGCTATGAAGTGAATCTTGTGATTCGAAGTGATGCTGTGTCGGCTACCATAATGGTGGTATTCTGTAAGTCCACAGATAGTAGTTTTGTCAGAAGCATTGTGGACGGGGAGGGCAAATCTGTATCTAGAGTAAGTGCCTATCTCAGTAAAAACAAAATACTGCCCTTTCCACGATGGATGTGGGACAATGTAATCAGCCCGCCACCAAACTGCTGGCTGATCACCCCAAGGAGTGGTGCCATATTGGAAACTCAGTACTGGTCTCTGGTGGTAGTTTGGGAAGCCAACAATGTCTGAAGCCATGTTGGCATTGGTCAATAGAGGTCCATGTTGCTGCCTCCATCCTTGCTTCCACAGCCACTTTGTCTATAAGCCCATTGGACAATAACAGAAGGGACAGATCAACGGCCCACGTGGCAGAGCAACTTGCCTGGTAGCCTGAACCTGTCATAGAGCTCTCTCTTATTCTAAATTGTGCTTAAAAACTAGCAGATGTTTAATTCATTTAATAAAGAGGTTGGAATAGCATACCTAAACAAGGGCTATGCTGTCTCCAAAACCCAAAGAGACCCACCAGGCATTGTGGCCAGAAACAACACCTTTCCCTTCAAGCTTGAAGGGAAGCAACATGCTAAGTACAACTATACCCCTAAAGAGTTGACTGAGGTGGAAGGTACCTGGATTTTTATTGGGTTAATTTCCCACTCCGTAGCATTAAAAAAGGTCCAGATTCACTGACACTTCTTCCTACTAGGTCTAATCAGCATAATTTCATCAATGTAAAATATGAATGGGACATCTTGTGGAAGGGAATGGTGATCAAAGTTCCTGGGGACTGATGGTGAGAAGCTTGGCCAGATTCTGTACCCTCAAGGGATGTATTAATTGGCTCAAGCGATGAAACCACATCCAGTTATAATTAGAGTTAACACCTGGTTAAGTTTGCAACAATCCATTGTTATTCTCCAAGATCCATCTTTTTTTTTTTTTCTTCTTTGCACAGGCCAAATAAGAGAATTAAGTGGGGATGTGGTGAGAATCACCACCCCTACATTTTTCAATTCCTTGATGGTGGCACTAGTCTCTCAGATCCCTCCTGGAATGCAGTATTGCATTCAGTGTACTGTTTGCCTAGGCTGGGGCAGTTCTAATGGCTTCCACTTGGTCTTGCTATAGTAATAGCCTTAATCCACATGTCAACAAACCAATGTGGGTGTTTTGCCAGTTGCTGAGTATGTGTATTCCAATGATTCATTCTGGAACTGTGGAAATTACTACAGAATGGGTGTCAGAACTCGCTGGACTCCTTGTGAAATGTTCCTCAGCTAAGACTTCATGAAGAACCGAACTTCCATGTGCCCCTACTCTAACTAATGGGCCACACTGATGTTCTGAGTCTCCTGTAATGTGTGTCCATCTAGCACCAGTGTCCAGTCATTCCCCCAAAGTCTTGTTATTTCCTTTTCCCCCCGGGGAACACTTACTCTCTTAAAAGGCTATAGATCCCATTGGGGAAGACGGGGAGAAAGATTAATGGTATAATATTTTGGCAGTGACATGGGTTCTTCTTAAGGATACCCAGCTCACCTTCTTTCAAGGAGCTGTGGGTCTATAAACTGGTCCAGTTTGGGAGATGATTAAAGGGCCACGACTTAGCTAGCAATTCAAGTTAGACTGTCATTCCCTTGACCTGGAGTTCTTCTGCTTGTATAGATCAAGAAAACTTTTAGTACATTCCCCATCCATTCACCCCTACTAGTCAATACACAGAATATGCAACTCGTGTATTTACGGACAGCTTCTACTCTGCTGTGATCAGCCAAAGTCACCACACCCACCTTGTCTGTGTTGATTAAGTGCTGCCAGCTGACTCTGACCGCCATGGGGTTTAATCAGCTTCATGTGAATCAAACAACAAAACCTTGAGTTGATTTTGATTCATAGTAAGCCCATAGAACAGAGCAGAATTGCCCGCATGGGTTTTCAAGTCTGTAAATCTTTAAGAAGCAGATTTACCACATCTTTCTCTTACAGATCAGAAGCCTTGGGACAGCTTCTTCTACAGTTTCCCAGCCAGGTTTGACATTTTAACTTGATTGAATAGAGTCGGTCTCCTAATTCATGGTTCCGTGAAACAACCGAATCAATTTGATCCTTTTCCAATTTCTCAAGCTGACACACTGGTGAAGAATCTGGGCCAGTGGGCCCATATCAGTAAATTCATACTGCTTCAACTCTATGCTCCTTGCCCCATTATCCCACAACCATCATAGCCATTCCCATGTATAATCCCCAGGTTCGTTTGCATATATTAGGAAAACAAAAACAAGCAGTTGAAGAGTGTATCAGACCTCTTTCTGGATTATATTTTGTACTTCATCCCATTAATTCTACTTATAGTCCTGGAAGTGAAATTAGCTGGCATGGGTGGATCCTGGGATATTCAGAAATGCCTTGAAAGGCATCTGCCTCAGGCAATATCCCAGGCAATGCCCACGTGAGACAAAGTCTCTTTTAGCACAGCAGGTTGATTTCATCAGCTGGATATGAAAGGAATAAAGGATTTACTGGGTTTTGTTGTTGTTAGGCGCCTTGAGCGAGTTCCAACCCATAGCGACCCTATGCACAACAGAAGGAAACACTGCAAAATCTTGTATCCTCCTCACAATTGTTCCTATGCCTGAACCCATTGTTGTTCTGTATCCATTCATCTCGTGGAGAGCCGTCTTCTTTTTGCGGCCCCTTTACTTTACCAAACACGAGGAACTTCCTCTGGGACTGGTCTCGCCTGGCAGCATATTCAAAGTACGTGAGACGAGGTCTCACCAGCTTTGCCTCTTAGGAGTCTTCTGGCCATACTTTCAAAACAGGTTAGTGTGTTCTTTTGGCCATCTGTGGTACTTTCAATATTCTTCTCCAGCACCGTCATTCAAACCTATCAACTCTTCGCTCTTCCTTATTCAATGTCCAACTTTCACATGCATATGTGGTGATTAAACATACCCTGGCTTGCGTCAGGCACATTACTGGGTTTCGGAGACTGGCTTAGCACAGAAAGCTAGAGCAATCTCTCCAGATTGGATTAAGAGAGCTGGTCCTATTGGCTCAGTGTCCCCAGTTTCCTCATTATCTACCCGCATGTGTGTGTCCCAAGTTTCAGGATCCCATTTATTCCAACCCAGTGCCTTCACTGTAACTTCAGATACCATTTGAGAATTTGAGTTTGAGAATTCAATTGGCAACAAATGAATACATTTCTAGTTTCGGTTCTTGACAATATCAGCTCTATTGTTACAAGATGCTGAAAGATATGTCACTGGTATCTCCGATGCCAGCAGGGGCACCCAAAGTGAACAGGTTGCAGCAGAGCTTCCAGACCAAGAACAGACTACAGAGAAAGTATTGGCCGCTCATTTCAATGGAAGTAGCCCCTGAATCCTTTCTGGATAAAATCAAACCATTGTCAGATGCCGAAGGTCCAATGAGTGGAAGCAGAGCCTTCTTGGAGATGGGTGACCCAACCAAATGTTCAAATTATAGAAAAATACCCTTGATATCACATTGCAAGTAAAGCTCTGCTGAAGGTCATCTAACAAAGGTTGCAGCAGTACATTGACAGGGAGCTGCTAGAGGTTCAGGCCAGAAGAGAACTTGGAACAAGGGATATCATTACTGGTATCAGATGGATCATGACTAAAAGCAGAGAATACCAGAAAGATGTTGACTAGTGTTGTATGGACTAGGCCAAGGCATTCTACTGTGTGGATCATACCAAACTATGATAATCTTGAGAAGAATGGGAATTCCAGAACACTTTGTTGTGCTCCTGTGGAACTTGTTCATGGATCAAGAGGCAGTTCTGTGAACCGAACAAGGGAATACAACACAGTTTCAAATCAGGGAAAGTGTGCGGCAGGGTTGTATCCTCTCACCATACTTATTCAGTCTGTATTCTGAACAACTCATCACAGAACCTGGATTATGTGAAAAGAACGTGGCATCTGGATTGCAGGAAGCCTTAATATCAACTTGCATTATGACACAATCTTGCTTGTTGAAAGCGAGGAGGACTTGAAGTACTTGAGGATGGAGATCAACAATTGCAGCCTTCAGTATTGATTACAGCTCAATTTAAAGTAGACCAAAATCCTCACAACTGGACCAATAGGTAACATCATGATAAAAGGAGAAAAGATGGAAGCTGTAAAGGATTTTTTCTTGCTTGGATCCATAATCAATATTCATGGAAGTAGCAGTCAAGAGATCAAAAGACATGTTGCATTGGGTAAATCTGCTGCACAAGATCTCTTAAGAGTATTGAAAAGCAAGGGTGTTACTTCGAGGACTAAGATGCACCTGACCCAGGCCATGTTATTTTGAATTGTCTCATATGCGTGTGGAATTTGGACATTAAATAAGGAAGACTGAAGAAGAATCAATG
>NW_022105908.1:7741355-7742516 GCF_000313985.2 Echinops telfairi | reverse complement strand
TCATATTCAACTTGGCATCTCCAAAGCCAAGCATCTCTGCAGGAGGAGCCTCTTTCTGGCTCCTGTCACACTGTCCATTGTTACACTCACCTAGGCCACCTTTCAAGGTCCCACAGGAGGGCCTCAACCTAGCAGAGCGAATCTCATTAGCATGCAAGGCTTGAGAGCAATCCCATCTTCTAGGTATATCTGGATATCGGCCCCACCCTCTGAACTCTGGAAGACATTGGCCTTGTTCTCTAGATTCTAAATTGAGGCCCTGTCGGCCCTGGGTGTTAGCCCACTTCTGAGGCTGAGTTGGTGGCTACACTACTTTGGCTCTCAGCATCCTAGCGCCCCATAGCCAGCCTCCCCTTCATCTACTGTCCCATGGGGCTCTGAAATGGGGGTGGCCGGGAGCCAACTCCACATAGCAGATTTCCCTCCAGGATCTGGTAGCAGCTCTGGTTCTGATCTTGCTTCTGATAAGGCATGGTGTGATGGCTCAATTTTATATATTTATTTTTATGAGGAGACTTTAGGAAGTTTGTGAAAACTCTCATTTTTTAAGTTTCATTTTTCCTTGAACTTAAAACAAAACCCCTTTTATTGTGAATTAGGTTATAGAGGAGATCCCCCGTTTTGCACTCAACAGTTCAGACCCACTTTGTTTAAGTCATCCAGGGAAAGCTGCTCAGTGCACCATCACACTGCGCCCCCATTTCCTCCTGGACTTCCTGTGTCCATTCCTCTTTGGGCCCCAGTACTCTCTGCTTTGTCTGTGGGTGGCTGTTGTCCTTTGATCTTAAACGGGTGATTATTCTCACATGGGGTGAGTTTGGTTCCAGAGCTGAAGAGTGTCTGAAAGCCACCTGTCATAGGGTTTCCACCAGTCTCTAGCCAATCAGTCAGCCTGGTCTCTTTTACAATTTTGGATTTTTTCCATATTTTCCTTCTTCGATTTTTCCCCATATTTTCCACAGCATCCCACAAAACGACATGATCCCAAGTGACATGTCATTCGAAGGTTGAAGCAGTCTATGAGCATAGAGTTTTAGCCTTCTAGGTATACTGATACATGTAAAAAATATTTTGGGGGTTATAACTACAGAGATATGTTAAATGAAAATAGTACATTTCTGTTGGAACACTGCACAACAGTATCAGAAACCATCCTTTTGG
>NW_022105908.1:7733759-7739843 GCF_000313985.2 Echinops telfairi | reverse complement strand
GTTATATGTAGATCCTTATAATCGGCTCCCCCTTTCTACCCCACCTTCCCTCCAGCCTATCATTCTTCTTGTACAGAGGTGGAAAATGAGGTCGCCCACCCAAGTGAGTGAGTCACTTACAGCCACTCTGCTGGGAAGCGGTTGAGCAGTCTGCATCCAGGTGTTCTTTCCCCAGGTCCTTTGACCACTAAAGGAGCATCGACGAGTATGATATTTCTCTCTAGTTCTTAAAGATACATCAGCAGTGGTGATTGCCACATGATCATTGACCCTGGCAGAGAGGCCACATCTTAGACCCTAGGCTCATGGGCCAAGAGATGGCACCTGACCCATTGGCTGCCAGGACTTGTGAGTTTCCCTCTGGCACTGAAGGCAGCCTGTCACGATGACAGTCCACTTATTTCTCACTTGTCGTGGGGAAACAGAGCAGAAGTGAGGGAGCGAGCCGAGTAGCAGGAAGAGTCAGGAGATGCCATGAGTTCTTGAAGCGTATACCGGTCAAACTTGTGATTTCTTTGGTAACATATCCAAAATCTCAAGTGGCTTCCTGCCTCTTGGCTTCCAGCCCTTTCCGTGGACAAGTGACACAGCATTTAAGCTCTAGGCTTAAATGGCAGTGGCAGGCCACACCCCAGAGCTGGCCACATGGCCAGGCTATGCCCCCTCAATTGCAAGAGCTTGGGAAAGAGCAGGGCCTACAGCTTTGTCTCCTGCTAATCTTGCTTTTTCAGAAACATGGGCTACACTTTGTGGTGGGGAAGCAATCGGATTTTAACAACCCTCAAAAACTTCTCAACAGGTGCAGGCCGTAGGCCAAGAACGCCTCCCTTAGCACCACCGCCTTCATCCTCTCTCTGCCTGATCTCTCAAAGGCTTCTTACTCATGGAAGATGTTTTTGTGAGTCGTAAGAAGTATTTCTACACCGGCATTCCAAAAATGTAGCTCGGTTTCTTTCCAAGCTATTTCAGGAATCAGTTGGTCAACTATTTCAGCGCAGGGTGACTGGGGCTTCCAGCCTGCAATGTCCACGCATTTAGGACATAAGTTCTGTTACGCCCGGCACCACCTCTTCAGGTATAAACTCTGTTAATGAGTATAATACTTCTGGAAGAGAGACTCCACCCACATTGTGGCTTCAACAGACTGGACGTCAGTTTCTCTTTAATGTCTGGTCAAAGCTGAGATGGTAGCCCCACAGTACTAAGATGCAGGTTTCTGTCTTGTCGCTCCGGAATCTGTAGGGTCTTTCCACTCATCTGGGAGGTACAAGCTGGCTCAACACCAAGACTTCTTTCCAATGGACAGGAGGAGGCATACTCCTGGGCACGACCAAGGAATGGTACCCATGACTTCTGCTGACTTTCCCCTAGAGAGCACATGGCAACTAGCTGCCTGGGAGGCTGGGAATGCCATTTCTATTCTGGGCCCTTTGGTGCTCTGCCAAAGGTGTTCTAACACTATACAAGAGAATAAGTTGTGGGGCACAACTAGCAGTCTCTGTCCAGGATGATCCCCTAAAAATCAAAGAGGGAAGTGGCTTTTAGAAGGCCAAGGAAGGAGGGAATCGATCACAAGGATCAATCTAGAACCTCCCTCCCAGGGGAACGAATAATGGAAAAGTGGATGAGGGTTGACGGAGGATGATGTAAGATATGGGAAAATTAATTTATAACTTATCAAGGGTTTGTGAGGGAGGGCGGGCATGGGAGGGAGGGGGAAGAAATGGGGAGCTGATATCAGGGGCCCAAGTGGGAAGAGAATGCTTTGAAAATGATGATGGCAACATATGTGCAAATGTGCTTGACACGTTGCAGGAATGTATGGATTGTGATAAGAGATGTAAGACCCCCCAATAAAAGTATTTCTTAAAAAATGATGAAGGCCAAAGAAGCAAAAGGTGATTGTGTTGGGATGGTGAGCAAGTTCTGGAGATCATGGTGATGGTTGCCCATCATGGCCAATGTCACTTGTCGCTGAATTGCACACCTAAAATGATGAAATGGAAACTTTCTATTATATATTCACAACAATATATTTTTTAAATGGAGAGAAATTAGCAGATGTCTTTTATAGCCCTTCCCTTCTGTTTTCTCCCAGGCCTCTGGTATAGTCTAATCATGAAGTGTCTGTGTTGGCATCCCCTTCCCTTGATATCCGGTCTCACATGCCCAAGTTCCCAGCATATAGCACAGGCCTGGGCACCGGTGGTTGCTGTCCATTGCTGTTGAGTCCGCTCTGACTCCGTTTACAGCAGAGTGAAACCTTATGCCACCCTACACCATCTTTGTGATGGTTGGCATGATTGTGCCTTCCTGCAACAAATGTGTCCGTTGAGAGCCTTCTGATGCAGGGGCGCATCCCCAGCACTGGGTTGGACAGTGTTCTGTCCATAAGGTTTTTGCTGGCTCATTTTCAGAAGTAGGTCCGCAAGTCCTTCTTCTAAGTCTGTCGTGATGGGTGACCCGGGTGGAATTTGAAGCACCAGTTGTAAAGCTTTCAGAGCCACAGCAGCCAGCAAGCTCCCACGGAATGACAAATCAACAAATAGGTGATGGGAGTACTTATTTGGAATTCAGTAAAATGGGTGTAGAATTAAGCTAAAAAAACAAAAACAAAACCCCAACAGGATAATCTACCTTTCTTCATTCATTATTTTTATTCATTTGTTCATTCATTCTTTCAGCAATTGCCCATTATATTCCTGGTTCAGGTGAGTCAGTGATGGCTAAAATGACCTAGCCTTTTCCCTCATAGATCTTAGAGGGAGAGGGGGGGTCTCTCTCAATCTAGAAATACTTGCGTCTGGGAAAAAAAATGATACTATTCCGTTGAAGTGAAAGCTCTCTCCTTCTTAGACATTTGATGATACACTCTCAGTGTTTTCTTTTCTGGGCTATCCATTTGCACTGACCGAACAGAGAACTCAGTTCATTCTGCAAGTGGGTTAAGTAGAGTTGAATCAAAAAAGCTTCTTTTAACCTCGGGAACCGATCCTGATGAGAGACACAAAACTGTACTCGCCCCCACCCCCACCCCAGGGGGACAAACAACAGAAACAGTGGGGGAAGGGTGAGAGTGGTCGGTGTGAGATATGAAAATAATAATTTATAATTTATCAAGGGGCCATGAGGGTGGGAAGCAGGAGGGGAGACAAAGAGGAGCTGACACCAGGGCTCAATAGCAAGTAAATGTGTAGAAAATAATGATGGCAACCTATGTACAAATGTGCTTGACACAACTGATGTATGATTGTTATAAGAGCTGTAAGAGCCCTCAATAAAATGTTTAAAAAAAAAAAAGAAAGCTTCTTTTCAAGTTTGAATCAAATGTTCTCTCGCTGACAACTAGAAGTCATGACAGCACGCTTTTGTTTAAGGAGATTGTCTCTGGGGGCTGTTGCTGATGGTCGCAGACTTTGAATGGACCCTCAACATTACCCAGCAATCTTGTTTGTCATTTCTTGTATGTCAACGGGTTCTGCCATTCCTGCAATGACTATTTCAAACTTACTCACTTTCCTTAACCTTCCAGCTTTGGTATCTCCCCCTTTCTGTTTCAGCACATAACCTGCCCTTTAATTTCCCAGACAAAACAGAAGCTACCAGACAAAAACTCTTTACTTTCTTAACTTGGTAATGTACCTATATTTTGCTCCCAATAACTTCTTTTTGCCTTCCAGACGCACAGAGAAGCCTCCTTTTTCCTAAGTAACACTTTCTGGATCTCAGCCCACTGGGAACTTCATGCCAGTAATCCCCACCCTTTCCTATATCTTCATCCACTTCCTTTATATGTGCCAAGAATGCTCAATGTGTTACAATGAGCTGTGGCTATTTGTCTGATTCTGGTTACCCAGCCTCTACTCCTTCTGGGGAAAACATGCCTTGTGTTCTCCTGTGGGGTCTTGGTGGGTCAGTAAACTAAGGAGCCCGTCTTCCTATTGGGAAAGACCACGGTCCTTGTAGAGATGTTTTCTGCCAAGTTATTCCTTTCAAAGCCCAAGAAAAGTGACACATTCCCACAGCTCTGCCATCGAGCTCCCCTTCTCCTGGCCCTTGGAATCTAGAGCTGGGGAGCTATAGAAAAGGCGCTCAGCACGCTCCCTTCCGGAATGGTGACAGGGTGAGACTGTGGAGCAGGGTTTGTTATGGAGGGTTGAGGTCACCTCTGGACCATGGCTAGTTCTCCAGCATTTGCTTCAATTCTGTGAGCTCCCTGAATCTTCCAACACAGTCCTTTTTTTGGCTTAATTCGCCCAGTTTTCTGTTGCTTGACATCCAGGAAACCTACTCCGTAATGCCAGGTAACACAAAGCCAACAGAAAAGGAAACGAACCGCTCAAATACCCTTGGTGCTTTTCTGAATGCACTCCCCCCCTCTCCTTCCCTTTGTGGCCAGACTTTAAAGAGCTGTCCTTCCACACAAAACACTGCCTGCAACCATCTCCTTGGGTTCACTCCAATGGCTTCTAAGCCCCGTGTGTCACCACAATATCCCATTTCCCCCTTTCTGGCTGCTCTTCTCAGCCCTTTCCCACCTAGCATCTCAAGCATCCCGGAATCCCAGCGTGCCCCTGCTGGACTCCTCAGCGCACTCCTGACCAGCCAGTCTCAGGAAATGGCAGCTGGCTCATCTGATTCTCAAGCTGGCGCCTCCACCGCTGCCCACATGAAACCCACCCCACCCACCCCCGCCAAAAACACCACCACAACCAACCACCGCTGGCGTCCAGTCAATTCCAACCCATAGTGACCTTATAGGACAGAATGAACTGCCCCTTTGGATTTCTGGAATTGTAAATCCCGATGGGAGCAGACAGCCTCACCTTTCCAATCTCATCCTCTCACCACCAGGTGGTGCCCACTTGTATCTCCAGAGCGGGCACAAGAGGAGCCCAGCCCAATAAATATTTGATCGGATGATAGATAGCATTAACTCTCTCCAGAACACTTCCACAAGCATGATCTTTACCACAGCCCTGCGAAGCAGGCATGGCTATTGCCACTGGCGGACGACTGATGCTCAGAGAGGAATAGTATTGCTTGAGTGTGGGCCTGCCGGGCCAGTGATAGGTGAAGCAATTGCGATTAGAAAGCACATTCCTTTGCTTGCCTGACCAGGGCGCTTCCGTTGCCACAGCCATGGGAACCTCCTTGTTAAAAGGTGGATGAAGAAGGGTCCAGTGGGCCCAAGAATGCTCAGATAACCAGGCGGTTATCTGCTGAGTGCTCTAACTGGAAGAGGGACTGATCGGGCTTGGCTTCAGAACCGCCAGACAGGAAGAGTTTAGAGCCCTTAGCAAAAGGCTGGGCTAGCAGAGGGAGCGCCCGGGAACTGGGAACCACGGAAGAGGGCCGACGCGGAGTCAATTCTTGGAATCTGGGCCTCGGAGACAGGCAGGCTCTTTTTGAGCACACAGTACTAAGGTGGGCGGCAGAAACCCCATGAGGCCTGGGAGGGTGATCTCTTGTCACAGGACTGTGTGCAGTAAGTAACCTGGCCGGTGGCTGTAAAGCCTTGGGGGGTGGATATGGGAACGGAACTCCTAGTCCCAATACTCAGGCCGGCGCAGGGCGTGCCCAGCGCCCCAACCGGCTCCCGGTGCCGACAGGCTGGGAAGAAGAGAACCAGGGCGTCTCGGGGCCCAGGCGGCGGTAGGGGTGCGGCCATGGGTGGGGTAGGTGCACCCCCGCAGGTCAATAAGCCCGATGGGGGGCGGAGGCGGCCTGTGGAAATTGGGCGGGGAGGACGGAGACCAGGGTTGGGTTGGGTGCCAGGGTGGGGATAGGCGCGCAGGTGGGGAAAGCGATGGGGCCGAAAGGGGCGGGGCTGGGAGGCTGGGGGCCAGACAGTGCGGAAGGAGTCTAAGAGTTTGGGAACCTTGGGCCCTGCTGGGGTTCTGGGGACTTGGCCAGAGTGGCGGGGGTGGGCGGGTCATGGAGGCAGAGCCCAAGCAAGGACCATTGGCTGCGCTGGGGACCATGACGGTGGAGCTGAGAAGATGGGACTGTGGGGTCCAAGACTTAGAGAATGGGGTTCCTGAGGGGCGGGGCTGGACTCCTCAACGTGACCACTAGGTGTGT
>NW_022105908.1:7721761-7733208 GCF_000313985.2 Echinops telfairi | reverse complement strand
GCCCAGGTGAGACCCAGTCGGGTGGCCTCCGCGCGCCGCCCTTCTGGCGGCTGCTCTGGGCCAGGCCGGGCTGGCTCCGGCTCCATCTTGGGACACCTGTGGCGGCCGCAGGAGCAGCGCTTCCGCCGGCCTGCGGGACTCGGCCCGCCGAAGGTGAGAGACGGCTCTGTGCTTGGGGAGGTGGCGTGGGAGGCGGGGAGGCCCTCCATCCCCCCGCGCTTGGTCC
Source organism: Echinops telfairi (assembly GCF_000313985.2). Taxonomy (NCBI): domain Eukaryota; kingdom Metazoa; phylum Chordata; class Mammalia; order Afrosoricida; family Tenrecidae; genus Echinops; species Echinops telfairi. The sequence goes on along the minus strand of NW_022105908.1, from coordinate 7,732,982 downwards.
AGAGCCCCGCGCCTCAGACCTGCTGCCTCATCACCTCCATTCGTGCAGAGCGGGCCCCGTGGCCGCGTCCCCCTTCCAGTCTCCTTCCATCACCCTGTCCCCTCCTCTCTTCCCCCTCTTTACTCATGCCCCCAATTTTCAACCATCTTGCCCTGCCCCTGCCTCCTCTGCCTCCAGCCTACCTTGGGTGGCATCCTCTCCTCCCCAAACCTCACTTCCCTCCTTGCCCCTAGTCCCTGGCCGACGGGGCCCATCTTCCGCCAGTCACTCCCTTTGCAGTGAGGAGGGTCTGCAGCCAGGCAGGCTGTGTGGGAGGGGTAGGGAAGGGAGCAGTGCGATTGCCCAGTGGGTAGGGACGTGGGTTCGGGCCTTGGCCAGGCAGCTGGCACGGCCTGTGTACTGGGTCTTGCAGCTTGCATCGCTGTGGACTCGGTTACACGCAGGCTGCTCAGCCAACTCAACCTGCGCATTGGCTTCTTCGGGTCTATGGTGGGTGCCTGGGAATGAGCAGGTAGCCTGACCACTGAGCTGCCCTGGGTAGTGTGGAGCCAGTCTTCGCAGGAGAGGAAGCGGAGGCTCATGGGGCCCGGCTTCTCTCTGTTGAGCAGAGCTGTGTCCTTGGGGACACAAGGCCCTTGTTACTTAGAAGCTTTTCCTGTCCCAGCGAGCGTGTGGTCTGGAGCCTATTGCCCTTAAGGCTTCCTCATCTTCTGTGTGACAGGGCAAGTTTTGGTCTCCTGCAGATCACCTGCTGGAAGTCGCCACGCATCACTGTTCTAGGAGGGGTTTGTAGGGTGTGCATCCCTACCTAGCCTGAAGCAATCAGGTCCATTTGACCAATGGACGTCAAGACTTCACTTGGCACAACTTGGGTCTGATTGAAAAGATGCATGTATGATTCAGGTGTCATCCAAAGACACCTGGGGGTCTAGGATACCTGTCCTTTATCTTGTCCCTGTCCTTTATCTTGTGCTAAGATATCTTTCCAGGGTCTCTTAAGACTATCTTGAGGACCTGGAAGGGTCTCTGAGCCTCCAATTCTAGTGTTCACGGCACCCAGGCTGCACAAAGACCCACAGGTACTCCTGGGCTTCGTGCCTGTAGTCACTCACCAGGTGTGTGCTCTTGGGCAGGTCACTTACTAGAGCTCTCTGAGCTTTAGCCTCCAGGTGTGTAAAGTGGGGATGTTGGAAGATGTCATGGGGTTGCCATGACACTTAAATGGGACCCTGTGGAAAGGAGGCAAAACATGCCTGCGCATCATGTATGCAGGGAACTGGGAGTTGTTAACACTGTTATCTTGTTATGGTTACTTGCTTTGTTGCCCTCCCCTTCTCACACAGGAGCCCTGGTGACATAAAGGGTTACACATTGGGCTGCAAACCCCAAAGTTAGCAGTTTGAAACCACCAGTCGCTCTGAGGGAGAAAGATGAGGCTTTCTGTTCTCATAAAGAGTTACAGCCTCGCAACTGTACATAAGTAGTTCAACGTTGTCCTTTTCTATAGCTGGAATCGACCCTGTGGCAGTGAGTCTGATTTGCGTCTGTACCTGTGTTTTTCTGTGTGTGGCTCAAGAGGTCCTTGTGGGCAGAGCATGGACAGGCTCACATTCATCCTCTTTTTTGCAGAGCAGCCAGCCCTCGCAGAGCAGTCTGCCCTTGCTAGCTTTTTCAGATGGGCCAGCTGGCTGAGAAGCCCTTCCGGTTGCTGTGGCCAAGGGAAAGCCTTTAGGAACGTGAGCAGAGGAATGTTCTGAGCCTTCGTCAGCTCTAGGTAAGGTGTTTTAAGAGACTTCAGACTTGACTACAGACATGCACTTATTTGCCAGACCTGGCCCTCAGCAAGAAACCTTGACGTTGCTGCCACATGGCAAATATAGCTCACACAAGTGAGCTCACAGAAGTGTGTAAGGAGTGACCTGGGATGCAGGGACACCTGCGATGCAAGATATGCCCAAGAAGGGATGGCAGTTTAGGAGCCCAGCCCAGGGATACCTGCTTCCAAAGTTTAGCTGCTTAATTGGTAGAGTTAAAAAGAAGCCTGGGTGTGGCCTGGCCCTCTGGCATGAAACAGTCCTACGGTTGTCTTGAGTCCTTGTCACCCTTGTAGGTGGTTGTGCCCAACCCTTTTTTTTCTGGCTGACTGTCCTAGGCTGTTGTTCTCCTCCCAGGTGCATGCTGGCTTTGCAGGGGTAAGGGCTTCCTCTCAGAGCTCTAAGTTCTTGGAGCAGTGCTGTGGAGCTTCAGGAGCCTCAGATGTTCTCTGCATCTTGTTGGCCCCGGGAGGCTAGGGTCTTTCTGAATCACCTGGGCCTTGGGGCTCTAACCTGGAACCATTCCGGGACCCATATGGGGCTCCCCACACTCTGCTTGGTGGATGTAAGGTGAGGTCTCTGTTTTCTCTGCTAATTCCTCCTCAGTGGTCTAGGGGTAGTGGAATGGAGCAGTGCCCGGTTCAGAGTCGGGGGACCAACATGCTTCACTAGACCAGCAGGCTCCGGTTACACCCTGAAGTCCTGTGAGGGGTGGTGGTGTCACCTGAAGTTCCCAAGTGAGGAGCTCCAAGCCCAGAGGGCTCCAGTGCCTCAGATGAGTGAATTCAGGGGAGTCCACGTCTGGTCTACAGGATGCCGAAGCTGTCATGCTTCCTGCACTATACTACTCATTTCCTTGTCACCATGTAGCCCTTAGTGCCTACCTTCTGGGTGGTAACTGGAAACTGCCAGGCTGTGTGCCCTCCCCCTTCCTGCCAATCTCCCCTGCCCAGTCTGGGGCTGTGTCCAGAGCTTTTGGTCCCAACAGTAGCAATTCGCCATGTGTCGATGTTTCTGCAGCTACCGTCCACCTCTGGAGTGCCCAGCTCCAAGTTTGTCATTCTACAGAGACCGAGGTCCTGGGGGAGCCTCCCACACTCGCTCTCCCAGTGGTCTTGCTCGCCTGCCTTGAGAGCTTGGCTTTCCTGGCAGTCCTTATCAGCCCCGCAGTGGGAGGGCAGGCCCTGGGTTGCCAAACTGCAGCTGCTACCTGGTGTCACCACCCACACTCCTCCGGCTGGTCCTGCCTGCTAGGGAATCTCCAGTCTGATCTCCCTTCAGCCATCTGTGGCCCAGGTTAGGCTGACCCAGATGCTTGGGGCCCTGCCCAAGGCCCAGCCCACTGCCCCTCTGTAGCCGCACAGCCTTGCCATCTGCTTAAGCCATTCCTTTCATCGGAACTGAGCTTTTCCTGGGCCATCACCTCCCCAGGGTGTGCATGCTCCTTCCGCAGTGCCCACCCGCAGCTCCATCTGTGCCACTCGGCACGCACATGGGCTCATTGTCCTGTTGGTTCAGCCTCTCAGCTGGGCATACAGCAGGCATCCTGCTTGGCTCCAGGTCAGTGCTGGGTGCTAGAGGGATGGGAACAGGCTGGAGGACTGTCTTGAAATATTTCAGGCTTGGGATGGGGGTGGGTGGGGGGAGCCTGGCAGTGCAGAGCCAAAGATGGAACTGGTCAGCTGGTAGGGTCAGGACAGATTTCCATGGGAGGAGATACTAAAACTAGAGGTCCCAGGGATGCCGCCGGAGGGGAGTGGGTCAGTGGGCTGTTCGAGGGCGGGTGGGCTGTGTGACTGGAAGAGGGAGAAGAGAGGGAGGGAGGAAGAGAATGCGGTCAGAGGAAAAGAGTTGTCATGTCTGGTAGGAAGTGTGTGGACCCGGGGTGGGCATCATATTTCCATGCTATACCTGTGTCCCTGGGGACACTCAAACTAAACTCACTGCCACCAAGTCCATTCTAACTCATAGCGACTCTTAGGCCCGGGTAGAACTGCCCCTGTGGGTTTCCAAGACTATAAATCTTCACAGGAGTAGAAAGCTTCATTGTTCTGTGGAATGGTTGGTGGTTTCCAACTGCTGACCTTGCAGTTAGCAGCCCAATGCACAACCAGTACGCCACCAGGCTCCCTTCCTAAGAGCGCAGCCCTCTCTAAATGACTGGTTCCGTGTCCTGGCTCCAAAGCTGGGCACACAGTAGGTGCTTAGGAGATGGTATGCAGGGTGTGGGCAAGGACTGAGTTGCTCCCATTTGTGAGGGGCAGATATGTGGGGCCTCTCCCTACCCCTGGTGCTTGAGGGGGAGCCCAGGGTTCTCTTTCCCCTTTATAGCTCTCAGAATGGAGCCTGGAGGCTTGACAGCCCAGGCAAGCAGACCAGAGAAGACTGGGGGTGCCCTAGGCAGGTTTCAATTTGGTCAGGGAGACCCCCTCCAGACAGTGATTCAGCAGACTGTGTGTGAAGGAACCAGGGCTTGGTGCTCTTTAGTAGAGCTGAACAGGTTGTTAAAATGCTGCTGGACTTCTGTATTCTCGCCACCTAGCCCTTGTCCCCAGGGCTGTGGGCTGTGCGGCCAATGGAGTCTCAGCAGCTGGCCTGGGAGGCAGCCACTAGGGCCATTGTGTAGGCCAGTCCTTGGGGAGGAAATAGTTTTACTATCCTCCTTGACCATGAGCAGGTGGGGCCTGGTGGCATGGTGGGGTACGTTTTCAGCTGCAAGCTGCAAAGTCAGCAGTTTGAAACCACCAGTCGATTCTCTCTCTGAGAAAGATGAGGCTGCTTACTCCCCTAAAGAGTCACAGCCTGGGAGCCCCACGGGGACAGTTCCACCCTGTCCTACAAGGTCTCCAGGACCTTGACAGCAGTGAGTGTTTTTGAATTTTCCCAGATCATGTGTAATAAGTGGTTATCTTGACTGGAGGCCTCTAGTGTCCAGTCCTGGCCACGCTCTGCAGTCTTATGGATGGCCCGAACTAGTGTGTAAGAGCCAGGCGGGTTGTGATTAGAGTGGACAGCCATCCCGTGTGCCTCGCTCAGTGCTGACAAGCTGCCACTCAACCTGACCCCACTCCCTCCCTCTCTCCCACAGGGCAGCATGAGCACCAGCCGCCCCGAGCCAGAGGCCCACGCACCCAGGAGCCCCCACCTGCAGCCACTGTCCCGGAGCTCTTTTAACCTGCTGGGTGAAGGCCATGTGCAGAGACCAGAGCTCCACAAGAGTGCCAGCAGCATTGTGTGGCAGACCCAGCAGGGGGAGGCCAGCACTGTCCCCTGGGTCCCAGAAGATGAGGGGTGTCAGGCTGAGAGTGTAGGCCAAGGGCAGGCCTCCAGTCTCCGACCACAGCCCAGAGCCAAAAGCCATTGGCGGAGCAGCACCGTGGGCAATGTGTCCGCTATGGGCAGTGGTGACCTGTGCTGCCTGAGAGTCCCCAGCACTGCTGCCTTGCAGAGGAGCCGCTCGGACCTGGCCCGTAGCACCCAGACGCAGGGCCACAGTGGGGCTCGCAAAGCCAGCCTCAGCTGCTCAGCCCTTGGTGGCTCACCCATGCAAAGGACCCCACTGCCACCTGGAAGTCCTTCTGACCAGCATGGCCAGCCCCTTGCAGGCCCGGAAAGGGACCCGGCTCCTGAGGATGGGACAGCCTACAGAACTGCAGAGAACACAAACTCAGCCTGGAGGTTGGGGGCGGAGAGCCAGGTGTGGGAGTCAGCACTAGATCTCGAAGGTACAACTGACCAAGCTGAGCCCAAAGCCATTGGGCAGCTGGCTGCTGCCTCCTGCCATGCTCTGCCCCGGGCAGCTGTCCTCTGTAGCACGAGGGAGCTGGGGACCAGCGGCTGCTGCCATGTCCTGCAGGCCACCGACCTGGCATTTCCCAAGCTGGTGGCATCAGTGAGTGAGTCTGGGCTTCAGGCTCAGCAGGGGGTGAAGGGCCATGGCAGGCCACCAGGGAGGCTTCCTGGGCACCATCCTTGGGGTCCCAGTGGGTTAACCACAGAGCCTGGTACCAGGACCAAAGATGTATGGACCATGACTTCAGCCAGTGACTTGGCCCCTGCCTTAGAGCCCCCACCAGCGGCCCAGGATGCTGCTGTGCAGGCAGCACCCACAGCAGCCTGCAAGGCTGTGGCCACCAGTCACCCTCTGGAAGCCCCCATGGCCTTGCACATGTTTCCAGAGGGGACCCTGGGCCCTAGCCTGGAGGAGGCACCATCTCCAGTGCGGGATGTGCGGTGGGATGCCGAGGGCATGACGTGGGAGGTGTATGGGGCCACCGTGGACCCTGAAGTGCTGGGCGTGGCCATCCAGAAGCACCTGGAGATGCAGTTCGAGCTGCACCGGGCGCCCACCAGCAAGGACAGCCTGTCAGTGGAGGGCCGCAGGAGGCCACTGCGCGCCGTCATGCAGTCCCTGCGGCCCTCCAGCTGCTGTGGCTGCTCCGGTGAAGCCCTCGAGTGAGGCGCTGCCCACGAGCTGGCCAGGGCCAGGTGTGGGCTCTGTGCTTGGGCCCTGTGCTCCCTGTGCCACTCGCAGTCACGGACAGATTGCATTGACATCAGGGCCTGCAGGCCACAGACCATACGTGGGACTTCCTGCTCCTCGCAGTGAGGCTGTGTTTAAGAGCTTTGGAAGGGGGCTTCAGCACTGTGCACAAAAGCCCCCAGATTTTCTTGTTACAATACCTGACTTCCACTGAGTCTGAACTCTGACGTTATGGGCTTCCTGCTGACTTTATTTTACACCAGTGCTGCACTCTGGTGGTACCTGGGCTGTGGGACCCTAGATGACCAGGAGAGCCGGTGGGTCTGTCCTTGTAAGGCTGCGTAGGGCCTCCGGTGTGGCACACACTGTTCTGGTCACCTTACCGTGGTGGGGTTTTCCCTCCACACCCCCTTTTACAGACAACGCCACAGGGATTCCACCGAGTGTCCTTGTCGGTCAGGGCTGGCTGGGACCACCTCACCTCCCGGCTGCAGTCTGCTTGCTTCATGCAGTCTGAGCAAGGAGGCTTTACTCAGCCCGTCTGTGCCTTCAGAAGGGAGCAGGACAGGTTCCTAGTGCCTGACAGATCTCCGTGTCTGTGGGGAAACACCCGTCTGTCATGTTCAAGGTGATAAGCACTCCTGAAGCGCCCCGCAGGTTGTGTGTGTGTGCGTGTGTGTGGTGGTGGTGGCGGTGATGGGCCTCTAAGTCAGCCCACCTTGAAAGTCATTGTTTCAGGCAAAATATGCACCAGATGTGCATCCTTACCAATCACCTCATTCCTTGGGGCTGAAGGATATATTCCCAGCCAAACTGCAGTTCTCAGAAGTGAGGAGAGCCAGAATGGTTGGGGAAAGGGAAGGAGCGGGGGCAGGGGTACGGGACTTGGGAAGGGCAATGCCAGGTAGGGACTGAGTCAGCTGGAATGCCATGGGAGTATGTGGAGGGGGTTGCCGGGGGCGGGGGTGGGGGGGCAACTGTGGTCCTCTTTGCCCAGTTCTGCCTGCATGACCTGGACCTGGTGGTGGGAGCTAGGGGCAGTGTGGGTTCCCGGAGACCAGGCCTTGGCACAGCCTGACTTTATAGCTGAGAATTGTTCTTCAGAGACCTCTGGAGGATGGGAGGGGCTTGTGCTGGGAGTCCTTGGTCCCAGAGGAGCCATATCATTCCCTTTAGCCTTGTCAGGGAGGCCAGAGGGCAGTATCCAGTGCAGGTGTCACCCACATGGCAGGGTTGACTCAGGACCCATATGTCTGTCCCTCTGCCCATATTCCTGGGGTCCCTTGTGTACCCAGGAAGCTAGAGCCTGCACATTGGTCCCTTCTTCCACCCCACAGACCTGAAGTTCACCAATGCAGAAACGACTTACATGCAACAGTGGGCTCAGTTTTCAAGCAGGGGTGACATGCTCTGAGCCAAAGGAGCCAGGTGAGAAAGGCATGCTGCAGGTAAGCCAGCATCCTCAGACCTGGCTTGTTTACCCAGAAATATGCCTGGCTCACTCCAAGGCTAGGGGTGGTTAAGATGCCACCTGCTTAAAACGACAGTGTGCCAGAACCCTGTTGCCAATGGAACTGGGCAGGAGTAGGGGTGGGGGTGGGGTAGGCAGATGTGGAGGGTGGTGTCGGGGGCAGGTCCTTGCCTCCTTTTAAAAATGTTGACCAAGCAGGTTTTCCTGAAGTCGTGGGCCTGGTTACTAGTGCCCCAGTGCTAGGCATCCATGCGCCCAAGGGTCCTGTCCTGGGAGGAGGCCCGAGAGCGAGTGCACCCCCTCTTGGGCACCCCAGGTCCATGTCTGGGGCTTAGGGCTGGCGTTGCAGGGCAAGCACCTGCGAAGAGACCTGTGGACAGCGCCCATCAGTGCGCCCAGTCCTGCATGGGGATTCCCGAGCTTGCAGCCTGGGAGCATAGTGGGGAGGAGGGAGCACCCTCACATCTGGCCTCAGCTGAGCTGGATCCAGGTGGGTGGCATGGAAGAAGGGCATTCTAGTGGGGGTGAGGAATAGGATGGTCAGACTTGGAGGTGCCTGCCCTGCCCAGGTCTGGAAGAGTCGCTGCAGCCGAGCCTGTTTGTCAGGAGGAGAGGCCGATACAGGTGTGCTTCTTTTGGCTGAGAAAAAACGATCCAAGGGCAATAGGAGCCAAGGAGGGGGCGATGGGGCCATGTTTCATTATTTCTGTGGGTGTCACGTGAAGACGTTAAAGGCAGGAATCTTGAGTCAGGTGATCTGGGAGGCAAGGTGGGCACTGCCAGGAGGTGATGGGAGTGGACAGTGGTCATACAATTGTAGATTTACTTGTGTCCTTCCCAGTATAGCAAAACGCTTGGAACACAGTCACAAAAGGTTTAAATGAGTACTAACAACACCGAGTGACCAAAACACGAACTGTTTTTGTTTACAAAAATCACGTGTGTCCGGTCGGATTCCGATGTTTTGTTGAGCTCCGATGCAAAATATTCTTGACATTTTGTGTCGAAATCCGATTATGATTATGTACTGATACAGTCGAATACCGGGGTTCTACTGTATTGTCCTCTGGGAAAGAGTTTTAAAATAGTAATAAAAATATTAAATGATATCTGACAGAAAAATAAAGGAAAACACTTATTTAAGATATTTCCATATTGCTTCTTGATCCGTGTCCTTGTTTGCAAGATTCTTTGCTTTTATGTGAGCATCGTCAGCCGTGTGATTTATCCTTCACCACCTGTTCACTGGAAGAGTAGGACCCCATTTATTTAGAGATAGCCCAATTAGACAATAGTGTTTGATAGATTAGAAACAATTAGACAATAGTGCTTGATTAGAAACAATCAGGTGACTTCTCCTCTCTGGACATATTAAGATCGTCTTTGAAAAATCCCTTTCCACTTATGCTGGACTTAAAGCAATTGTTCTGACAATATTTTTAGCTCTTTGGACACTTTCAGGAATTGCATAGTTCACTCAATAGCTTGTGGAATTTGGGGTGTAACACACATGACAGCATGTCACCCCTGGTCATTCGGCACTTTTTTTCCTCACGTTATATGTTTGTTTACTAAAGTAACAGACACAAGGGAATAGAAATGTAGTATTTCATCCAAAGCACAATGCGTCCTATGACATTACTAAATAAACCAGACCAGCATAGTTCTGTTTAATCTTTTATAGCTATGGACAATGAACATTACTATGGGCACGCAGAATACACTGTTGGGCAGAAGACTATTACAAAGATTAAGGAGAGCCCTGATTACAAGTGCTCTTTTAACACCTGGTTCGCCAAACTGGACAAAAAATTAGCTGTCAGTTTTTCCAAACCAAGGCGAACTGGCTAAATCCTACCACTGCTCCAGTCCCTAACGAAGGACATCGTACTTGGTATAGGGTGGGCCCACAACAGAGGAAAGCTCATTGAGATAGGTTGGGACAGTGGCTGCAATTCAAAGGCACCTAACAAACAATCTCTTTCCACCAGGTGTCATAGCCCTCAAGGTGTAAGGCCTTCACCTCCCTGGTTAGACTGACTCCTAGGTATTGTATTACCTTAGATGCTATTGTAACTGGAATTGTTTTGCTAATTTTTCTTTCAAATTCTCATGGCTGGGGTAGAGAAGCACAACTGATTTTTGTGTGTTGACTTTATGCCCTGAAACTGCTAACTTCCCCTAGTAGCTCTGGATGTTTCCTTGTGGACGCTTGGGACAATTGTACTGTCCCTACTATTACAACATCCAGAGACGATGACAGACTTAGGAAGGTTGAAGCGTACAGTTTGCGAAAGAGGAGGGTGTGGCCCTCCCCTTAGACGAGGGAGAGGCAGGAGGGCAGGGTTGGAGAGGGGAATGTTTGGCTGGGACCAGTGAAACCCACTTTCTCCTCTTAGTCACGCAAGATCTTTTGAGTTCTCTTTCATCAGTGCTGATGTGTATCAACTCATGCCTCCTCGCTGCTGGGACAGGGTCGCCGTTCCATGGTCAACATTTGCAGGGTGCCTCTGGAATTTAGGTGATTGCGTCCTTCAACCTCTTGGGGAAGCCCACTGCCTCCAGGGTGGGGGCCACCTCCTTGGCCTCAATAGCTAGCCGCACACCTCTGCGTGTGTCTGCCGGGACCGACTTCAGCTTCATGTGGGGGTGGCGCCTGGAGCCACAAGGCTGCCTACCCTGCCGTGCCTCCTGCCTTGTAGCCTCCTGCTCGAGTGCTTTCAGATCCCAGAGCCTGGCCGCAGGCCTTGTGTATAGACCAGCCTCAGGCCCCCGCTTTTAACCAGCCCACCTAGCTCCCCTTCAGCCCCGCCCTGGGGGGTGGTAGACATCGTTATTCCTAAATTGGGTTTGTCTGGAAGTTAAAATCAATACAGAATCAGAAGGCAGACTTCTGTCCCAGCAGCGTCTTGTTCCGGTGAATTCTGTGATGCAGTGCACAAACCCCAGATTCCTCGAGCTCCCTGCTTGGGCGGGAAGCCCTTTTCTGTCTTCTGCAGGAACGCCTCCCTCTCTCTACCAGAGCCCTCTGGGCAGCTGGATCCCAGGGCAATCGGACACTGAAGCCTGGCTTTCTGGAGTTTGTCACCTCTGGACCTGCCCATCCTGGATATCACTTGTGCAACTGTAGTGCTCACAAAAATCACTCATTCACCTTGCGGGGAGGGGCTGCACCTCACAGAGTGGAGGCAAAATCTACAGTGTCGGGATGGTGGAAGCGCAGAGAGTGATCCTGTTCCCCTGTGAGATAGTTAAGGTTTATTGTGCCAAACTGGCCGATAAACACATGTGGGGTTAATTGAGTAAATTAGAATCTCTTCTGCTGAGATTGTTAAAGTTTATTGTGCCAACCAGGCCGATAAAGACATGTGGGTTAATTGAAGGGCGGAGAGATAAATGGCTCAGTGAGCCTCGCCTTTCTAGTTCTCGGGTCTCTTGCTTTGTGGTGGTCGG
>NW_022105908.1:7719441-7721599 GCF_000313985.2 Echinops telfairi | reverse complement strand
AGGACTTTGTGGATTGGTGTCGGACATATGGGTTCATGTTGGACTTGTGGGCTTGGGCAGCACTGGGTGGGAATGTTTTCTTGATACGCACTTACCCTTTATATAAAACTCTCTCTTATACATGAGTTTCTGTGGATTTGTTTCTCTAAAGGACCCAGACTAACACACCAGGTAAAACACCCAGCACATTAGCTGGTGCAGGGCACTCCTTCAACAGGGTCGAGCTAGCTCTGGTCCTGCCACGTTGACTCTTGCCAAGGCCACATGCTGTTTCCTTAACTGTTCCTCATCCAGGACCTGATTTCCAAGTTCTTCCTCCTGCTTCCCACCCTGCCCAACCCCCGCACCCCTGAAAATGTGGTTCCCAGAGGTGCGTTGAGGAGGGTCATCACATCCCGCACTCTTTACCTTGGCTTGTGGTCCTAGGAGCCCATGCTGAAGTGGGCATTCTACGTGAGTGAAGACAGAGTGGGCCAAAGCCACACATGGATGTGATTTCAAGCAAAGCTCCCAACATGGGCAGATGCCACAGGGAGGATCCTGGGGTACCAGTTGTACCTCAGACAAAGGGTTCTTGGGTTGGGTGGGGGGGGGTGGGGCCTCCACGTACCTTTGGCTTTCTGGTTGGTGGTCAGACAGCCCTAGAAGTCTCAGAACAGGCCTCTGCAAGGAACGATAGGGCCTGCTTCTTGGGAGTGGGCATGAAGGCTGGCACAGGGAGCTAGGGGATGGTGGTGTGCCCACTGATAATTGCAGTAGTTCTTTGAGCAACGCATCCCTCAGTTCTCTTCTCTTCTCTGTGCATGCTCCCAAGGCAGGGCTGCCTCATGTGGATTGATGAAGGAGACAGGAGTGGAGGGCGGGGCTAGACTTTGCTTTGCTCCTGTTAGATTCCCTCTTGTTTGTCATTTTTCACTTGCCCCTTATCTTTGAATATTTATTTTGCTGGGCGGTACTTCCTGGTTTTGATCCCTGAGTTAGTACTTCTTTAGTTTTCACCCATCCACAGGTAGGGTGGGGCCAGGATGCAGTCCCTGGTCAGCACTGGCCCTTGTTGTTAAGGGTCACTGAGTCAGTTCCAACCCCCACGACACTGTGCACAACAGAAGGAAACACTGCCCGGCCCTGGGCATCCCCACAATTGTTCCTATGCTTGAGCCCATTGTTATGGCCACTGTGTCCATCCATCTCATTGAGGGCCTTCTTCTGTTTCACTGCCTCTCTCTTTCACCAAGTAGGAAGTCCTGCTCCAGGGACCGGGCTCCCTAACATGTCCAACACATAGAAGATGAAGTCTGGCCACCCTTGCCTCTAAGCAGCACCCTGGCCATACTTCTTTGGTCCATTCACTCATCATGAGCAAATTCACTAGAATTTGAATCATTTACATCAGTAGCATCCATCTCCCTTAACACCATAGTCCAAGGATGTTCCCCATCAAACAGGGAAGGAAGGTAGGGAAGCTTGGCATAGTGCCTGTTTTCCGTGAAGCTGGTGAGTGCGTCCCTGGTATCCTTTCTGAGATCTCACCTACTGGGCTTCATGAGATCTACAAGTGGGAGATCAGCTTCAAGCTCTGATGTTGGAGATGTTCTTTTCCTCCCAGTTTTGGAAGTTGGGTGTTTCCCTCCCTCTTTTGGCATAGCTCTTTTCCTTCCGGTTGTCCCTGTGCATCGGCGAGCTGGCATCGGTGCTTCCTGGGTGGTCAGTGTGAAGTGAGTTAGACTCCTTCTCCGTCAGGCTCCAACATCTTCCTCACTGAGTTTATCCCCAGTTTTGCTCAGTCATCTTGGTGGATTCTTACTAAAGTTCAGTGGGAGGTCTCCCTGTTGGATTAGGAGAACATACGCTGGTGTGCGGCTGCAGTTAAGTAGAGGAAAATAAAACAAAAAAGACTGAGGAAAGGCATTGTTCAATGAACACACACTGCATTGAACTATAGAACTGAGAATGGATGAGTGGTGTCTGACTCTTGCTCTGACTAGGGCCTTAAAACGTGGGAAAGGCCACCTTTGCGCCCTCTGGGGGAATTCTTCCCTGACACATGTCTTATCTCCTCTCTGAGTCCCAAATGGCTCGGCAATGAAGTGGTATGGAGCTGGAACTCAGAGTCTTGTGCTCCACAAATGGTCGTCTTCAAATCCACATGCCGCAGCTC
>NW_022105908.1:7712823-7718079 GCF_000313985.2 Echinops telfairi | reverse complement strand
AAAAGTTTTCAAAGGGAAGCTCAGGAAGAAAAAAAATGAAATACAAAAGATGCAAACACCTAGAATTAGAGAACTTAAAAAGAAGAACATGCTTAGCATATTGGAAACTGAAAGAACTAAAGAAAAAAAAATTCAAGCCTCAAGTTGCAATATTGAAAGATTCTTGGGCAAAATATTGAATGATGCAGGAAGCATCAAAAGAAAATGGATGGAATACACAGAGTTGCTATACCAAATGGAACATTCCACCATTGCAGGGGGTAGCATAGGAGCAAGAGCCAATGCTACTGAAAGAAGTTCAAGCTGCACTGAAAACATTAGCCAAAAGCAAGCCTTCAAGAATTGATAGAATACCAATTGAATGTTTCAACAAGCTGATGAAGTACCGAAAACTCACCCAACTATGCCAGGAAATGTGGGAGACAGTTACTTGGCCAACTGACTGGAAGAGATCCATATTTGTACCCATTCCAAAGAAGGTGACCAGACGGAATGCTCCAGATTATAGAACAATCTCACTGACATCACATGCAAGCGAAATGTTGCTGAAGATCAGCCAACAGTGGCTGCCGTAGGACATTGATAGTGAGCTTCCTGAGGTTCAGGCCAGGTTCAGAAGAGAATGTGACATTGCTGATGTCACATGGCTCTTGGCTGGAAGCAGAGAATGCCAGAAAGAAGTTTTCTTGTGTTTTATAAACTAGGCTAAGGCATTCTCTTGTGTGAACCATAAAAAAACTACGGATAGCCTTGAGAAGAATGGAATTCCAGAACGCTACATGTGCTCATGGATCAACTTGTACACGGATCAAGAGGCAGTTGTGTGAACCAAACAGGAGATACTGCATGGTTTAAAATTAGGAAATGGGTGTGTCATGGTAGCACCATCTCACCATACTTATTCAATCTGCATGCTGAGCAGATCAGCAGAAAAAACAACAACAACAGATAATATGAAGAAGAATTCAGCCTCAGGATTGGAGGAAAGCTTATTAACAACTTGTGATCTGCAGATGATGCAACCTTGCTTGCTGGAAGTGAGGAGGACTCGAGGCACTTGCTGATGAAGATCTAGGACCGCAGCCTTCAATGTGGATTACGACTCAATGTAAAGAAGACCCAAATCCTCACAAGTACACCAGTAGGTCACATCATGGTCAAAGGAGACAAGATGGACGTTGTCAAGGCTCAAGGCTCATGGAAACAGTACTCAGGAGATCAACAGACGCGCTGCACTGGGGAGATGTGCTGCACAGACCTCTTTAGAGCACTGAAAAGCAAGGCTCTTACTTTGAGGTCTAAGGAATTCCCGACCCAAGCCAGGGTCTTTTCAGTCGCCTCCTCTGCACGTGAAATTGAACACTGGCGGAGAAAGAACTGTTGCGTTTGAATCGTGGTGCTGTCGAAGAATGTTGAAAGTACCATGGGCTGCCAAAAGAACAACCAAAATCTGTCTTGCAAGAATGTTCCAGAATGTTCCTTTGAGACAAGGATGGGGCGACTTTGTCTCATACACTTTATCAGGAGCGACCTGAGTCTGGAGAAGGGCGTTATGTTTGGTAAAGTAGCCAAACATCCCAAAAGAGGATGACTTGTCAACAAGATGGATTGACACGGTGCCTGCAAGGACACGCTCAAGCGTCAGAGCAATGGTGAGATGGTGCGGGACCAGGCGGTGCCCTGCTCTGCTGTACGTAGTCGGAACTGACTAGCATCTAACGACGACGACGTGATCGGGAGAGAATGTGGGGACTGTAGTTGTCACCTGAGACTTGTGACAGGTGCATGGGATGTTAATGTAAATGGCGTGTAGCCACTTGCCCTCACCATGGGTGTCCTGGAACATTCCATTTCTAAGCATCTTTCCTGAAGAAAGGCTGCCGATGGATGGGGTTGGATGACTGTTCTTTCCAGGGGTGCAGGACCTCGGCAGGGAGGAGGGAGGCTCTCCTGGGCCCTTAACCTATATAGTAGCTCTGTTGTAACTCTTTCTGTCCCATGGTTCTGCCTCCTGACTCCTTCCATTTTAAGCCAACACTTCACAGTGCCTTCTCAAATGTCCCCAAGCCCATTGACACCCGGTCAAGTCTGTCTCATAGTGACCCTGTAGGACTGAGTCACCCCCCCCCCCCACATGGTTTTTCCAAAGCTGCCATTTTTATAGGCACAGCCTGCCACATCTTTCTTCCTCATGAGGGCTGGTGGGTTTGTACGGTGGACCTTCTCCTCAGCAGCCAACTGCTGAAACATGTGCCTCTGAGCTCTGCCTGGCCTGATACCCTGCACTGTGTCCTAGGACGATAATAACAAATCACCACAAACGTGGGAAGCTTAAAGACTCTCTCTCTCTCTCTCTCTCTCTCTCTCACACACACACACACACACACACACATACAGTTTGAGAAGCCAGAAGTCCAAAATCAAAGTGTTAGCAGGGCCACATTTTCTGGAAAGGACCCTAGGGAAGACCTTCCTTGCCTCTTCAGAGCTTCTAGTGGTCTCTCACACACACACACACACACACACACATACAGTTTGAGAAGCCAGAAGTCCAAAATCAAAGTGTTAGAGTGGTGGGTTCCTTCGGGGGGCTCAGAGGCAAAAGCTGTCCCCCGCTTCTCTCCCAGACCTGGTGGTTGCAAGAATCTTTGGCTTCTACTTCCATCACTCCAATCTCTGCCTCCATCTGCCCATGGCCTTCTCCCTCTGCCTCCATATCTCCCTCTGCCTTTCTCTTATAAAGACACCTATTTGGGGGCGTAGGGTCCACCTTAAATAATGAATGCTCTCTTCCCAAGAACCTTAATTACAACTTCAGAAGTCTTTTTTCCCAAATAAGATCACAACCACAGGTTCTGATGGACGAGTCTTTTGCAGAGGGTATGGGGAGGCGGGCACCATCCAACCTGCTACCCATTTCTTGCTCCAAAGCACACTCTTCTTCTCTTTCTCTTTGGGGGTCTCTGGAATGGTCTCTTGGCAACAGCTGAGTTAAGTTTTGAGTATTGCTGATTTCACGGTCTACCGTGAAAATGGAAAATATTTGAGCTTGCCCAAACACCTTCTGAGCATCTCCCTGGGGAAGAAGTCCTCCATGGGGTATCCAGGCTTCCATAGCTTTTGCCTGGAAGGAGAACTTAGTTGTCCATGGTCTTGCTGGTTGAAGTGGAGGGGCTTTGAGCAGTTTGGAAGGACCTCCTTTCCCTCCTAACTTAGGGTGGTTCCGATAGGAGACCTGGCAGGCTCGGTCACCTGCACGTCTGTCAGAGGAGTGATGCCATCCGCCAGCCTTAGACAGGCTATCTCCTTTTTCACAGTTTCAGAATCGATTGGTTTGGGATTGGGTTAGGTGTTCCCAGGACCTCAGTGTGGACACATTGCCCTGTCCCAGCATGGTGTCTCTTTCATTGGTGGGACTGGACAATTGCCTGAGATCTGGGAATGATGGCTGGGCAGCAGCCTTCTGTGTTTGGTGCCTGGTAGACACATCTCCCATACAGGTCTGAACAGGGTCTGAGCCAGAAGCATCTGCTTTATTTTATCAGAGTGTATTTTATTTTTGCAGATAACCTGGCAATTTCCTTTTAATGCGACTACAGCAATTAAAAAAGAAAACAAACAAAAACCACAAAACACTCCCCCCCTTTTTAAAAATCATTTTATTGGGGGCTCGTACAATTCTTATCACAATCCATCCATCCATTCATTGTGTCAAGCACATTTGTACATTTGTTGCCATCATCATTCTCAAAATGTTTTCTTTCTACTTGAGCCCTTGATATCAGCTCCTCATTTTCCCCCTCCCTCCCTACTCCCCCCTCCTAAATGAACACTTGGTAATTTGTAAATTATTGTTATTTTGTCATATCTTACACTGTCCGACATCTCCCTTCACCCACTTTTCTGTTGTCCATCCCCCAGGGAGGAGGTTATATGTAGATCCTTATAATTGGTTCCTCTTTTCTACCCCACCTTCCCTCCACCCTCCAGGTATCGCCACTCTCAGCACTGGTCCTGAAGGGATCATCTGTCCAGGATTCCCCATGTTTCTGGTTCCTATCTGTACCAATGTAGATCCTCTGGTCTATCCAGATGTGTAAGGTAGAATTGGGATCATGATAGTGGGAGTGGGGGGGAGGAAGTATTTAGGAACAAGAAGAAAGTTGTATGTTTCATCGTTGGTACGCTGCACCCTGACTGGCTTGTCTCCTCCCCACGACCCTTCTAAGGGGGAAAACACCCTTTTTATTGTGAATTAGATGAACATGTACAGAATGGATCAGTTTGCCATTCAACAATTGATTCACATCGTGTTTATTGTCATTGATGGCAATCCCCACATTGTAAAATCATCTATCCTACTTCCTCCCTGTGTTTTCAGTTTCAATTCCTCCTTTTCCTTGAGCTTCCTGAATTTTCTCCTCGGGGAAATCCTGCCCTCTTGAAGTCAAATGGTTGATTATTCTAAGGTTTCTTACCTCCCCGGTGCTATTGTTCCTCTTATAAGTCTGTCTGTTGTTTGACCCCACCACTTGTCTGTCACTTTGTCCTGCTAGGGTGGCTTACATACATGCTGCTGTGATCCCGGAAGCTATGCCACTGACATTCCAGATACCAGCAGGATGACCTGTAGTGGACAGGCTTTGGTGACGTTTCCAGACTAAGACTAAAGAAAAGCCCTGCCTTAGAATTGGTCCGGACACAGAGTGGTCCTATGTACTGTTTATCAGGCTGGACATCTTTATGGAAGCAGATAGTCTCGTCTTTCTGTTAAGTGTCTATCCAAGTCTTTGGCCAATTAAAAAAAAATTGAATTGCATGTATTGTTAAGTGTCTCCCTTGGTGGATTTGAACTGCAAACCTTGGGTTTGATACTGAAACGTTATCCAACAATGCCACCAGTATATGTAATATCCAAAATATATAAAGATGTTTCTGATCTGATATATAGCTCCCCCAACTATCCTACCAATCTGTAGTTTCTTGCAGGACCTTTGGAGCCTCCCAGTCTTTTCATTGTTGAAATTTTTTTGCTAACAAAAATATATCATTTTTTCCCGGGTTCCTGTTTTTCTTTTATTTATTTATTTAAATCATTTTATTGGGGGCTTGTACAACTCTTATCGCAATCCACACGTACATCCATTGTGTCAAGCACATTTGTACATCTGCTGCCATCATCATTCTTAAAACATTTGCTTTCTGCTTGAGCCCTTGGTATCAGCTCCTCATTTTTCTCCTCCCTCTCTGGCCCCC
>NW_022105908.1:7704699-7710784 GCF_000313985.2 Echinops telfairi | reverse complement strand
GGCACCTGCAGTCCATGCCAGGAAACAAGATGTGTCTATTTGGGTACATGGAAAGTTATTTTTGCTCAGTGTATCTTAAAATGCCCTTAAAAACCTTAAAACACAATAAAACTTTAAAACAAAGCATTAAAATATTAATTACTACCATGAAATAGCTAAAGATCTTCTTTAACACTTCCAAGAAGGCAGCTCTTCTCAGGGAAATGCAGCTTCCAGTGAACCAGAACTCTCGATTTCCATCGAGTCGATTCTTAGAGACCCCAGGTAGCACAGAGAGAAAATGCCCAATCCGGTGTCACACTCCCAGGTGTTATATTTGAGTCCATTGTTGCAGTCGATGGGTTTCTAACTGTGAGGTCAGCGGTTCCAACTCCCCAGCTACCCTATGGGAAAAAGATGAAGCTTTCTAATCCCGTCAATATTTACAGTCTAGATGTGAATGGATACATTGGATTGTGTAACATGTTAGTAAAACTATTATATTTAAAAATAAATAGCACACAAATATTTACAGTCTGGGAGACCTACAGGGGCAATTCTACCCTGAAATTCACGCTGCAGATAGTAGCTCTGTCCACTAGGTGGTAGCAGAACCCTTCATATAAATCCATACGTGGTAACGCGGCACTTAGAAACCTGGTTTTTCTTTAATAGGTGTTTCAGGAGGCTGCATGTAGCCGTTTGGGACCACCCAGCAGAACCACAGAAGGAAGCTCTGTGATGTTTCCCCATAAAAATGACAACAAAGAAGACACGATGGAGTAGTCCTCCTCTCTCACGAGTTGGAATCCATTTGAAGCATCATGGTATTTATGCCCAGTTATGGAATCTGGGGCCCCAGCGCCCTTGGCTTTCTCCGTGCTTTCTCTCAGCATGAGATCCCGTGTGATGGCTCGTGACAAATAAGACAGTCCAACAGTGTTCTGTTGTGATCCGTAAGGTGTACATCGGCTACATTTCAGAAGCAGAGCTTGCTCTCCCTAGTCTGTCTCATTGAGATGAACATGCCTTGCCATCCTTTCGGTTAGCAACCAAGAACCTTAGCTGCATGTACTATCCAGGGACTGGCGCCTCTGCAGAGACCTTGTGATCATGAGTTCAGAAGGGAGCCCCCGCCAGCAAGGCATGCGCAGCTGAATGGGTGCAGATTCAGGTTTGCCAAATAGTGATCTTCTTATCAATCTTTTCACAAAACCACTATTTTGCTTAATTAACCAGATAAATCATTGTTTTATGCCCCTTTAATTTCTGCCTTTAAACTTACTAATCTTTTCCTTCCACTCAGTCTTTTCTCCAACTTCTAGAGTTGAAAACTTGGTTCCTTTATTTAAAATATTCGTTTCTCAGTTTCAGATAAGCTCACTAAATTTCCCTCTGAGTAGTGCTGTTGTAGCTGTGGGCTGGGTCACAGCTTGATGACCTTCTTTGGAGATAAATGGCCCTCTGGAGGTCTCTCTCTTTCTCTCTCCATCCTTCCTTCCTTCCCTCCCTCCCTCCCTTCCTCCACTTTCCTGTTGATGAGCCATGCCAAGACCTGAGCAAGACCTGTGATGTGGCCACACCGCCATTGGATACACACATTCTGCACCCGCCATCCTGTGATCTTCCTGCATCCTGCATCACTGCATGTACCTGTGTGAGCCTGAAGAGGGATTTATGGACTAGTATCAGACTTATAGACCAGTATTGGACTTATGGACGTCATCTGGACTGGGATGGAATGTTTTACTGATGCTTGATTACTTCTCGATACAAAGCTCTTTCTTATACTTATGTAAGTGTCTCTGGATTTCTTTCTCTAGTCAACCAGGCCTAACACAGCTGCTAACTGCAAGGTCAGCAGTTCAAGGTCAAAAGTAAGAGGAAGGACGAGACTGTCTGCTTCCATCAAGATTTCTAGTCTTGGAGACTCTGGACAATCACAGCGAGTAGGAATCAACTTAATGGCAGTCGGTTTAGTTTTTTGGTAGCTCTTTGGCAAATACCCAGATAATTTTCATGTTGAAATTTCTTTCTAGAGAGTTTGTAGTTTTAGTCTTTATTTCCTTTCCCCCTCTAACTTGAGTGATGTAAAACGGCATCCTGTTGTACAATTCTCATTTTATTTCTTTGTAGACAATGAATATGGCTGTGTGTTGCTTTGGGATTTTTTTAAAAAAGATTTTTCTTTGTGGCCTAATATTTATGAATGAAATAAGTCCCACGTACTGTCATTCAGGCATTTCTAATTAATGGAACACTAAGCAGACTGCAGTGAAATATAAAAAGAACAGCCTGTAATTATAGAATCAGGGGCACTGCCATCCACCATTTCTCCAACGACTAGAAGAAGACAGAAATACTCTGTGAATGACAGGCCTGGAAAGTGCCCCAGAAGGGTCCCTGCTAGCGCTGTGGGCTAAGTGTTGGGCTGGCCAGCAAGGTGGACAGTTCATCCTCACCAACTGCTCTGCAGGAGAAAGGTGAGGCTGTCGGCTTCTCTTAGATTTACAGTTTTGGGAACTGTTAGCAGTTTAGTCTGTCCTGTGGGGTTACTATGAGTCAGGATCCGCTGGAGGGCAGTCGATTTTGCTGTTTTGAGCCTGAGGTGGAAATTCCTGACTCCGGCACCCACTGCTGACCCCCTGCTTCGTGTAAGGGTTATTGCCTCTACGAAGCAGGACCTTCATGCTAATCATGGTTTCAGAAGTGAGCCCCCTCAGGGAGGTTTGTGTGTTGTTTCAAGGCCTGCTCAGCTGAATGGGTGCAGGTGCATGTTTGCCAAAGGGTACCCTTTTGATTGATTGTTCACAGAACCTGTATTTTGTTTTATTGACCAGATAAATCAATGTTTTTTCCCCCCTTTAATTTCTGCGTCTAAGATCTTCAGTGTTTCCTTCCACTGACAATATATTCTCCCACTGGTAAAGTTTAAAAGTTTATGTGTAATGTTCTCTTCTTATTTTCAGATACATACACATAAGCATTTTCTTCTTAGTAGCCTTAATTGGGAGGACATAGGAACTGAGCTAAGCCAACTTCTGATTAAATGACAGGATCTGTAATACACCCACTATGCCAGGCATGCTATTCCGTGTAATGTCGACTTTGAGACTGGAGATCAGTGGAAGGGCCCGTGAAACTCCTGGACAGAAAAGGAAACCAAGCTGCTTAGTGAAAACAATCCTGCAGAAAGACTCCAAACTCCACGGTCGAAAGATAAGTACACCGTAGGTCGGTGGTTCGAATCTCCTAGTGTTCTGGAGATGATCACAGTGGACATCCCTCATCTCAGCATCATAATAATAGGACCCTCTTTAATTCACAGTTGGATGACAAAGTACATGGTTACCTAACAGAAGTAAAATGAAAATAATAGGATCAAAGGTTTGAAATGTACTTCCTGGTGATACATGGTGATACAGTTGGGATTTCCCACCCTTTTTCAGAAGTTGCCACCCTGGCAAGGGAACTGAAAGCTCAGAGAAGAAGCGAGTCTCTAACCTAGCCTAGAGGAGCCGTGGCCTCTTCCACCTGCCGACCAGAAGACCCTGATGGTGCCTGGCTACTCCCACCAACCAGTCTGAGCAGAGCGACAGTCGACAGACGGACCGGAGAGGGGAAAACCACAGAACGGGGCCTAAACGCTGAACAATTCTGGGCTCCCTGGACCCTCTGAGACTCAACGACTTCGTAAGATGATCCACTTGAGACACTCCTAAAACTTCGACTCGAAACCATGCCCTGAGGTCATCTTTTTTAAAAAAAATCATTTTATTAGGGGCTCATACAACTCTTATCACAATCCATACATCCATCCATTGTGTAAAGCACATTTGTACATTCACTGCCCTCATCATTCTCAAAACATTTCCTCTCCACTTAAGGTCCTGGCATCAGGTCCTCATTTTTACCCCTGCTTCCCCGCTCCTCCCCCTCTCATGAGCCCTTGATAATTTATAAATTATTATTTTGTCATATCTTGCCCTGTCCGACGTCTCCCTTCACCCACCCCTCTGTTGTCCGTCCCCCAGGGAGGAGGTCACATGTAGATCCTTGTAATCAGTTCCCTCTTTCCTACCCACTCTCCCTCTACCCTCCCAGTATCGCCACTCACACCACTGGTCCTGAAGGGCTCATCCGCCCTGGATTGCCTGTGTTCCCAGTTCCTATCTGTACCAGTGTACATCCTCTGGTTTAGCCAGACTTGCAAGGTAGAATTCGGATCATGGTAGTGGGGGGTGGGGAGGAAGTACCCAGGAGCCAGAGGAAAGTTGCATTCTTCATCATTGCCACATCACACCCCAACTGGCTCGTGTCCTCCCCGAGACCCCTCCGCAAGGGGATCTCCAGTGGCCCACAAATGGGCTCTGGGTCTCTCCTCCGTACCCCCCCACCCCATTCACCATGGCAAGACCTTTCCTTCTGATGATGCCCGACACTGAGGTCATCTTTTACCGCAGCAATAGTTGGCACCATGATAAAGGATATTGTTTGCCCCAATTTAAAAAAACCACGTACAGGAGACCGAAAGGCCGATAACGACTCTACAGCAAAGGTGAGAAGCGGAGAAGGCAGGGACCTGCCTTGTCGTTGTTAGGGACCACGCAGTCGGTTCACATGCTGCCTCCTGGAAGGGTTGATTGGCGACCAGTCCTGTGTGGTACAGGTACTCTGTGTATTCATCCTATCCTTGGATGCTTCCTGCATCGTTCAATATTTTGCCCATAGAATCTTTGAACATTGCAACTTGCGGCTTGAATTTTTTCTTGCGTTCTTTCGGTTTAAGACAGTGGTTCTCAGCCTTCGGAATGGCGCAGCCCTTTCATACACTTCCTCCCAGCCATACCATTGTTTTCATTGCTACTTCATCACTGTCATTTTGCTACTGCGATGAATTGGGTGACCCCTGGGAAAGGGTCGTTCGACCCCCAAAGGTGTGGCGACCCACAGCTTGAGAACCGCTGGTTTAAGTACGCTGAGCGTGTTCTGCCTGTTTTCCAACTCCAGGTCTTTGCACATTTCCTCGTAGTAGTTTGCTTTGGAATCGCCTGTTCAGCTCTTTGACTTCCTCGTCGCCATCGTTTGCTTTAGCTTCTCTCCATCCTCTGCATCTCTGTTCCAGAGGCTCTGCTGACATCCACTTTGATCTTTTCGTAATTCTTTCCCGTCTCTCGTGACCTTTTGCTTTCTTCATGAATGATGTTCTTGATGCCCTTCTCTAGCTCATCGAGCCTTCTGTCAATTAGTGTTCAGTGCACCAAACCTGTTCTCGAGGGGCTATTGAAATTCATGTCGGAGAGTCTCCAGGTCATATTTTGGCTCTCCTGGACTTCTTTTCATTGCCTTCAGCTTTAACCTGAACTTACATTTTGACAGGGACAGAATGGGGCTTCTGCCCTGCCAGCTAAGGGAATGAACAAAGGACCCTATGACACAATGAACAAAGGACCCTGTGAGAACTGGCTTGGGCAACCCTGTAACCTTGAAGCCAGGCCCTGTGGACATCCTGATGCCGGACTGCAACATTCTGCGACATGCCACCCCAGAGCAACAGCCCAGATAAAAGGGAAAGAAATGATTCGCGAGACCGCAGGACGGACTGGGTAATGAATTAGAAAGTTGCTTGACCGTCTGCAGAGCAGCAACCCCCTCCCACCTGAAAGCGCCGTGTAAGTGCCTTGTAAGCAGTGTTCCCGTAGACAATGTCTTCATGTCAACTCCAGAGGGGAGACCGGCTTCGCACCCAGACGGAAGCGTATCTCAACTATGCTTAAGGTGTCCCCTTACTTCTCAGGGGGTCCTCCAGAGAAAAGTATATCTTATCTATGCTTATGGTGGTCCCTTCTCACTGGGGAGAGGGGCCCACTTTTTTCTTTTTGAAGTGACTCTCTGCTTTCATAAAACTGCGGCTTAACTCTTTGCTAATGGGTGCTTAATAATATATTGAATACTTCTGTTGTGCCTCCTAGTAAATTGTGTAGTCCCTGGGGTCTTAAAAGCTACAGTAATTGGCACAGCAGAGGAAAGAGTTCAGAACAGGAGGGAGCTATGGAACGGTGGCTATTTAACTGCTTCCTTTGCTGTGAGACCCGCACGGTACCTG
>NW_022105908.1:7699062-7703649 GCF_000313985.2 Echinops telfairi | reverse complement strand
GCTTGACTGCTGCTTGGTGTCTTGAAGCTGCCCATTGAGTCTTCCGGAGAAAGGCGTGGCAGTCTGCTTCTGCAATGGCCGTAGCCCATGGAAAGTTCCACCCCATGACATTGGGTAGCCCTGAGTTGGAATTGACTTAACAACACTCACTGTGACCAAATCAACATCAACAGAAAATTCAAACTCACTGCCACCCTATCAGACAGAGTAGAACTGCTCTGGTGGGTGTCCGAGACTGTTTAACTCTTTACAGGGGTAGAAATCTTCATCTTTCTTCTGAGGAGTGACTGGTGGTTTCAAACTGCTGACCTTGCTATTAGCAGCTTAACACGCAACCCATTGCACCACCAGGATCCTTATCTGATATGTGGTTCTCACAACCCCCCTCCCCATTCTCTAGATTGTCTATTCCCTTTATTGTACAGATATTTTCAATAGACAAAATTTATCTATTCTGTCTTTTATTGTCTGTGCTCTTGATGCCAGGCTTAACAACATATTGTTGGCGACTAAGTCCTGAAGCATTATCCCTATGCTTTGTTCTAAGCGGTTGATGGTTCTAGGTCATGTATTTAGGTCTTAGATCTATTTCGGGTTAGTTTTTGTATATGGTGTGTTGTATAGGTTTAATTCCACGGGCATGACACAATCCATTTGTCTCAATAGTATTTATTAAAGAGATTATTTCCCTCCACCCTCTTAATAAATTTAGCACCTTTGTTGATGATTAATTATCCATAGATTCACGAGTTTAACTCTGGACACTCAACTCTGTCCCCCTTGGTCAAATATATTTGTGATTAAGCCAATACCAGACTACTTTGACTACTGTAGCGTTTCTCATACATTTTGAGATTAGGACGTGAGAATCTTCTTGCCCTGTTCTCATTTTTAAGATCGCTTTGATTATTCAGGGCCCCTTGCAGCAGTTGTTCCTTAATTTGAGGGATTGCTGCAAAGAAAGGTATTGGCGTTTCGATGGAGATTGTATGTATAGATTTCTCTCAGTAGCATTGACATCATGACAATATCAAGTCTCCTGATTCAAGAGCACAGAAGGCCCAGAACCATGGAGTACCAGATATAATTTTCTCTCCTTTCTATGCAGTAAGTCCTTCTCAACTGGATCCTTTTCACAAGCATACATCTAAACATGCTGCTTTGCAGTTAACTACATAATAGGACCCTTCTATCTATAGCTTTCCATTTTGTGATGTGTTATAAATCTTAGCTTCCATGCCCACAGTTATGGTTCCATCCTTGAGTGAGTTTTCCATTTTATTCATGTGGCGGACTAGAGTGTGATGCATCTTGAATCACTAGAGGGTGTAACTCAAATCACTACTCTCGCAGCCCTTTTAACCCCTTGCTCCTGAAAGGAGATTTTCTTTGAGGGTCTCCAGTATCTATGAATGTTCTAGCAAAGTTCTCTCTCTTGCGATGAATCCTACCTCTAGCTCCTCGTCGCCTGGCATCTGGCTCTTGGAAGTTGAGCCGGCAG
Source organism: Echinops telfairi (assembly GCF_000313985.2). Taxonomy (NCBI): domain Eukaryota; kingdom Metazoa; phylum Chordata; class Mammalia; order Afrosoricida; family Tenrecidae; genus Echinops; species Echinops telfairi. The sequence goes on along the minus strand of NW_022105908.1, from coordinate 7,702,148 downwards.
TCTATCCTCTGATCTGATTCACTGGCTGTTAACCACTTGTGAACCTGTGACCCATAATCTGATCTGCTGATTTGGGTTTGTCAGCCACTGCGACCATATGAGTCAGTGAAGGCCCTCAATCTGACACCGGGCACATGGATTTGGGACTTTCAGCCACCACAATGGCATGAGCCATTTCCTTGACACTTCATGAGTTCTGGTAGACATTGCAGTGAATTATAGAACCCAAAGATGGGAGAGAGGTTACTGAGCCTTAGTAATACTAAGGGGAAGAGGAGTTGATCTTTGAGGTGATGGAGTGGTACAGCCGTTTGGAAAAGTTGGACAATTGGGATACCTTTAACCTCTCCCTCACGGGAGCTAGTTTGTTCTGCACCTTCTAAAAAAACTTATGTACATGCTGAAGTTGCTGTTATCTTTAAAAGCTTCTCTTTCAGCAGTACAATCACCTCCAACATCTAAAACCTCTCCTCCTATTCACTACTAAATCCTGAAAGAGCTGTTTATTCTCCCTGACTCCATCTCTCCCCTTTCAGTTACTGTTCATGCCCTCAAATGCAATTCAGGGTCAAGTCCTTCCACCCTGGCTTTCAGTCAGGCAACTTCCATGCCAGTGGAACCCCATTGAGGGAAGGGCATATCACGGGTTTGGGGCTGGCCCTATAGACCTTGAGGTGCCTCCGAGGGATCCCAGGGACACGTGGCATGGACCTTTGGACAATGGTGGTGGTAGCAAGCTGGGAAGTCTGAACTGGAGATATCAACGTTGTGGTCTCCACCAGTGTACGCAGATATGGTCATGCAACAGATGACACAAATACAATGTGGTCCCTTAGGGGAGTGTCTGAGGCAAATTTGAGACGACGTCAGAATCACTGGAAGGACTTGTGAAAAAGCAGATGGGTGCACACCACTCCACGAGCCTTTTACTTCAGTAAACAACTAGCCACCAGAGGATGAGCCTTTGCATGTCTATCAAGTTCTGAGATGACAGTGTTGCCGTGGGCCTGGGTCCCACACTTTGAGAACCACTGGTTTGGAGGGAGCCTGGGGCTTGGTTAGAGGCTGAGTTCTGGTAGGAGGAGGCAAAGGAAACAGCGACAACGCCGAGCAGGACACTAGCAGGCCCACGGAGAGCGTTCCAGGGGAAGGTGTAGGGGCACGTGGACTACATCTCCCAGGGCGCACCGCGCGTGACTTGCGCGCGCCCCTGGCGGTGGCTCGCGGGGGAGGCTCGGGCAGGTTCCCGGGGACCTTTCCGAGCACCCAGAGCGACGCGCTGAGGAGAGCTGCTGCTGCGGACTGCGGCGGCGCGGCGGGAACCGAGCGGGAGCACAGGTGGCCGGTGAGTCGTGGCTGGCTGCCCCGCGCCCCCGCCGCGTCGCTCTCTCCGGACCGGGCCGGCGAGCGCTGGGATCCGGGGGTCGGTGCGGGGGCGCCCGACGGTCCGCTGCGCGGGCAAGGCGCGTCCGCGGTCGTCTCCGCCGGCGTCCTGCTCCGGGTGGCGCGGCGCGTCCTGCCCGCAGCCCGGGACCGACCACCTGCCTGGCGCTGCCGGGACCCCGCGTGGTGGGGTCCGGGCTGTCTGTCGCAGTGGCAGGTGGCAGGTGGCTGCCCCCTCCCTGGGTGATTGGCGCAGCAACTCGTGATGCAGGGCTAAGGGGTCCGGCCGACTGCAGCCCTGGAGGTGCCCCCCGCCGCCGCCGCCCGCCCAGCGCCGTGGGACAGGTGCGTGGGTGCCGGGCCTGGGCTGCCAGAGCGAGCGAGCCCCCCCTTGCCCCCCACCTCACCCCTGGCTCCCGCCTTGGCGGTGCTCGGTGGAGGGCAGTGTGATGTCGGACCGACGAGCCCTGGACTGTCCTCCGTGTCCACGAGCTCCCGGCCTTCCTCCTGCGCTGGTGCCCCCACGCAGTGCCGCCGGTGAGCCCTGGAGCCCCGGAGGACCATTCTGATGCTAATAGGTGGCCCAGGGATGGCGAGGCTTGTCATGAATGCCACAGTAACAACCTCCCAAGTATCTTAGAAATAAAATTAGCGTTATATGCATTTTTTTAAAACAAGGACGTTTGACCCTGGATATCTGCTTTTTATTTTTGCGGGACCTCCATTTGCCAGCACGTAAGTTTCCATCATAAGCAGTACACAGTTTGAAAAATATGACTTGCAGGTACTCTTCCTTGCCCTCTATCGGAAGAATTATGTCAGACTGGTTGGAATGCTTAGCCATTAGTAACTGCGGTAGCTGGAGGCCAGAGATAATGTATTTTTGAGCAGTCAACTCAATCCGTGGTTGCAGAAGATTTTGTTATCCATTCTCAACACGATGTCATTAACGTTTTAAGATGGGGGAGAACGAGAACAAGCAAAAGGTAGGTCGTCGACAATGACACTCACAGAAAATTGCTTTGCATGGTTAGCTTTCAACCAAGAAAGTTTAATCTGGTGGCTAAAGCTAGATCAAATACGGAGCCCCTCTACAATATACTGTATTCATTTTTGTAGTTTTTAGTTGCTTTATTTGGCTGCTCTAGGTAAACAGTCTTAGGTAAGAAACAACAGATGTCTCTTTCTAGTGTCTGTACTTCTTATTTCTTGCCTTCCATTGACCACTCTCTGTATCTTGTGGGATGTTAGACGTCTTCGCTTTGGGTTTAATTCAGAGGAATGCTCCCAGTGTTCTCATGAAGTATTTTCTTTATTTTATTATGCAAGTTTCCATTTATGCCTAATTTTTAAGATTGAAAATAAATGACTTTTGAATTGTTGTTAATGCTTTTGTGTGGCGTTCATTGTTCTGACTATGTAGTTTATCTTCCTTACACTTGCTAACATAGGTGATTATGTTACAGGGTTATCTGTTTATAAAATATGGGGGCAATTTAAAGTACACTTTTAGGTTGTGAAGCATTTTAATGGATTCCATGAGCTAACTTTAAGAGCTTAGTATGGGACAATGCTGCAGACACAGTGGGGGATTGTGCCCGGTCTGACCCCATCACACTGGGGCGAAACACTGAGGGCATCCAACAGAGCAGCAAGGGGAGCAGAGTGATGAAATCCCCAGGGAATACCAAAAATAGACTTTG
>NW_022105908.1:7692728-7697398 GCF_000313985.2 Echinops telfairi | reverse complement strand
GTTTGGAAACTTCTCATTATCTTCTGTGCTTCAGAAAGTAAACGTCTGTGTTTTTTTCCTTGAACTTGGCAGAATTTGACTGCAAATTGTCTGGTGTGCTATTGGTGGCTGCTGTTTTAATTTTTTTTCCAGGAATATTTTGGCTATCAATATTTAACTCTTTCTAATTTTTCTATAACTATGGATTTTATCAGGTTTCCTGTTTCTTCCAAGTCAACTTGATATTTTATATTTTTCCACAGCATCATTAATATTATTGAAGTTTAGTATATGTTAGTATTTGCTTATAAAAACAGATAAATGAAAGTTCTTCTATAGCTGTGAAATGTTCTCTTTCTTGTTAATGCTTTTTAGGAAGGTTCCTTTTCTTAATGTTATTCTTATGATCAGACTTACTTGCTAACTCTACGAGTCCCTTCAAAGAACCAGTTTCTGAGTTTATTTATTTTTAACATTTTTAGTCATTAAGTTCTGTTTTTAATATTTCTTTTTCTTTCTACCTAATTTTGAATTTATCTTGTTCACATACTAGCATTTTGAATGAAAGCTTAAATCATTTATTATTAGGCGAGGACTCTTGATTTTTGTACTGGTCCCCTCCCGTTTGGTGTTAACTCCGTTTTTACTTTTACCTTTCACCCTTCAAATTAGGCATGATTGCTGCTGTGGGTACTGTCAATCACTTCTAGATCAATAAGTATTACAGGTAGTTACTGATTCATCACTTCCATCACTCTTTGCGCCTGTTCGCATCACCATCACGGACCCTCTTCTTTGAATCACTCTCCTTCTCCGCGAAGCACATTCATTAGATTTCTTCCTTCAAAGATGTATATTCTGTCTTTGTCATATGTGAAGGTGCCTTTATTGTGCCCTTATGCTTGAATTTTTGGTTTCATTGGGTTTCTCTCTTGCATTTATTTGAAAAGGTTTAATTATTTTTCCTTAGCATTAAAAAAAAAAGATTTTTGTAGCTAGAAGTTGTGTGATCTTCGCTCTGTCATATTTCTAAAAGATAGATGAAGATTAAAAACAAAAATTAATTTTAATTTTTAGCTTCATGAACTAGTTTGGGGTTTTTTTGTATCCTTGTGCCCCTCACTCCCCGCCCCTCACCCCATTTGACCTGTTGATTGTGAGATGTGCTGAAACCTCCCATTGTAATTCCTAGTAGGGTTTCTTTTTTGTTGTTTTATTTCTCTCTTTTTAAAAAAAAAATTTTTTAAATCACTTTATTAGGGGCTCATACAACTTTTATCACAATCCATACACACATCAATTGTGTAAAGTGCATTTGTACATTCATTGCCTTTATCATTCTCAAAACATTTTCTCTCCACTTAAATCCCCAGCATTAGGTCCTCATTTTTCCTATGAGTTTTTGCATCCTATATAAATATATAGGATCCCATGCAGTAAGCATGGCCTGATAACCAAAATGCCGGCGGTTCAAACTCATCAGCCACTGCGAGGGAGAAAACTGAGACCATCTGGTTCCCTAGAGATTTACAGCTTCAGAAACCCTATGAAGTGGTTTCTCCTGTCTTAGAGGGTGGCTGTGAGCTGAGAGGAACTCAGTGGCAGGATTTTGTTCCCTATATATGACCATGTTGTATGCCATATGCTATCTTTTTATGTGCTCAAAAGTTCATGGTTCTGTCTTCTCGAGGGATTTTTACCTTTTGAGAAAAAAGTAATCACCTTCTCCTACTTATTTATGTTGCTTTTAATTCTCTTTTGTCTGATACTAAAATTGTTATGCCAGCTTTGTTCTTTTTAATAAAAAAATCTGACACATTTCCAATGTTGCTATAAACATATATAAACATACTTTTGACTCTAGTCGTCACGCTTGTGATTAGTTTATAGCTAGATTTTTGCTTTATTCCTTAATCTTTGTCTTTTAATAGACAGCTTTAGCCCGCTCACATGGATTTTGATTGATGATAGTAGTGAGCCTAGCCCACCTTTTACATGTTCTATTTCCTGTGCTCACTTTTGCCAGCTTCCACCCTTAGTCACCATTTCTTGGACTGACTGAATTTTTGTTGTTTCATTTTATCCCCCCTAAGATATAAAACATAGATAAGTAAATACATTTCTTGATGCCCCCTTGGCAATTATAAACTTTTATACTATAGCCCATAATCCAGGATTAAGTGTAGGTATCTGCTTTTGCAGCCTCCTGGATCATTCCAGCACCATCATTTCAGAACTTGTTAGAAATGCAAATTATCATCCCACCGTGGCTAGTCTATGCCGATAGAATCCTACATACAATATATACTTTTTTTTTCCCTCTCTGGCTTCTTTCCATTAGCATTACCTTTGTGAGATTCCTCTATATTCTTGAGCGTAATTGTGGTTCCTTAATAACATTGTTGTGTATCTTTGTTTGTAACCCGTTTTACCTTGATTGGGGCGTGGCTCATTTAAAGTTTGGGGCCATTATGAATATGCTGCTGTGAACATTGTGTCCTTTGGCGAATGGATGTACCCATTTCAGTTGGGCAAGTTCTTGGTCCTAGGGTTGCACATATGCATATAGTCAGCTATAGTAGGTATGTACTGCTGAATTGTTTCCAAAGTAGTTTCACCAACTCATGTAGTCTGGAAGCAAGTTATTCCACGTCCCTGCTGATTTTTTGTCCTTTCTGCTTCTTCATTTTAGCCCTTCTGGTAGGTATCACATTGTGGTTTTAATTTGCATTTTTCTGATGCTAAATGCAACAGCTTCTTCAGTTCTCTTAAATTCTTAATCATATCTAGATATGTTTTCTCTTGATGTTTAAAGATAATCTGTATCTATGAATTTTCCACGAGTTAAGCAAGAGAGACACTTAGCATAACTCTAATTCTGCATATTAATATCATATGAAATTTTCACAGTATATTACACATGAAGAATTATTTACACAAACATTCTGGGAGATTCATTGACTCGATCATCCAGGTTGTAGCTTTGTCCAGTCAAGTCTTCAGCTCATATTTGAGTATTTTCTATGTGAATCGTCATGTATGTTTTTCATTTCCAAGGTCCTTAGGTTTGTTCAATTTAACATTTAGAAGGTAGAAGATACTCAGTCTTAGAGGTTCAAGGGTAAGTCTCCTCGCCATCTCTCTTCCCTTATCTAACAAGTCGTCCTTCACCCCACCAGCAAGCATCTAGCCATTGTCCTTAGTTTCTATGTATCCTTTCACATAACCCTTTCTGTGTGCACAAGCAAAGCTGAAATCATATTCACAGTTCCATCATTGTTTGTGCAAATCAAAACAAGCTGTATACTGCGCTTTACCTTTTTTTTTTTCTTTCACAATGTATCATAGCGCTCTCCAATCAGTTGGGCGTTTGCTTTTTCTTAGATTATTAAAAACCATAGCTGTTGCCATGGCGTTCGTTCTGACTCATTGTGACCCACTGAGAGTCGTAGTAGAAACGTGATCCACAGGGTTTTTTTTAACGTGCTGTGAACGAGGTGATGACTTACAGAGCAAATCGTCAGTTTTACATTTAACATCTCATCAAATTCTCCAGACTTTTCAATGATCTAATTTTTGGAAGTAGATCACCAGGCTTGTCTTCTGAAGTCCCCTCATAGTTGACACAAACGGAGGTTTGTTGTGAGTTTCCCAGTGCATCTGGAGCAGGGTCCAATCGTCTTGGCCATTCTGACTGCAGGGAACCACCTTGTCAGCCTTCATCCCGTCCACTTTCTGTTCATTCTGAACCTGGGACTTCTTACCATTTTCAGACCTGTACTGGGCTGTGGTTTTCGTAGGCAGCCTGCTTCTACATATGCCTTGGGAGTGCAGTGGGCCAGTGATCCGTTTGTAGTTTCCGAATTCTCCTATTGACGTAGAGTTTTAAAAATAATTCCATTGAAATTGAGGCCATAGGAAAGGCAGATGGACATGATTAGTCTATCATCTCGATCCACTCTCTAGGACTGTCTTTTATCTTGAATTTGTTTCTGTGTTAGAGGTCCCCACGGCCAACACTCAGATCATTTGGGAGAAGTCAAGGACTCCTAGGGGAGCCCACAGCTAAGATTTACTAGCCCAAAGGGAACAAAGCAAAAGGAAAACGAGCGTGAGACAAAGCTTGGAGGAAGCCAGGTACAAGCTTCCAACAGCCCACTCCACGTGGATTCACACCAGCTGTGCTGAATTACTCCAGCAATGAAGCTCACTGCAGGTTGACAGGGGGCTGGATAAAGCTCATTGCGGGTTGACAGGGGGCTGGATAAAGCTCATTGCGGGTTGACAGGGCTGGATAAAGCTCATTGCAGGTTGACGGGGCTGGATAAAGCTCACTGCAGGTTGACAGGGCTGGATAAAGCTCACTGCGGGTTGACAGGGGGCTGGATAAAGCTCATTGCAGGTTGATAGGGGCTGGATAAAGCTCATTGCAGGTTGATAGGGGGCTGGATAAAGCTCATTGCAGGTTGACAGGGGGCTGGATAAAGCTCACTGCAGGTTGATAGGGGGCTGGATAGAGCTCACTGCGGGTTGATAGGGGCTGGATAAAGCTCATGGGATTGATAGGGGGCTGGATAAAGCTCATTGCAGGTTGACAGGGGGCTGGATAAAGCTCATTGCAGGTTGACGGGGCTGGATAGAGCTCACTGGGGAGTGATAGGGGGCTGGATAAAGCTCACTGGGGATTGATA
>NW_022105908.1:7682289-7692292 GCF_000313985.2 Echinops telfairi | reverse complement strand
AGGGGGCTGGATAAAGCTCACTGGGGAGTGATAGGGGGCTGGATAGAGCTCACTGGGGAGTGATAGGGGGCTGGATAGAGCTCACTGCGGGTTGATAGGGGGCTGGATAAAGATACTTTGTGAGTAGCACCTGAGTTCTCCAAAGCTTGTGAGTGGCCATCTAAGGGACCATCGTTGGTTTCTTTGCGTTGTTAAGAACAGTGAAGAACATCAAAAGTGTGAGAAAACAATGAGGCCAAACGGACCCATCTTCTGCCTGTCATGAACCCAAATTCCAGATGCCCAGAAGGAAAGCAGGAGCTCACCCTGCACCACAGTTCACCCAGACAGAGTAGGCCCTGTGTGCCCCTCTGATCAGTTCCAGGGATGGCGGGAACCCTCTTGAAATCTCAAGTTCTCCGATGCCAGACAAGGGCCGCCCTTGCAGGCAGCAGTTTGAACGGTAGCAGTCTCAGGTCTTTTCTGCAAAGTTTCCCTCCGCTTTTTCTTAGAAAACGATGGACAGTACTTGAAAATGTCAGATCCAGCCAGATGATCAGGTTTTCCGGTTGGCTTTGTTTTGGGGTGCTCTCTGAAGAGGGAGCAGCATCTGTGAACAAAGGTGAAAGCTGTGGCAAAGTGCCACGTCCGGCTTTGCTTTGTATCGGTGACAGGACGGGAGGAACCACTCGCCTATTTTCCATTATTTTTTCTGTTACTTAGTTTTGGTCACATCAGGATGATAAGTGGCTTGACACCAACACAGCCATCTGTCCTTTCCAATTCTGGCCTTGGCCCTTCTGATGTGCCCTTTTGGGCATCACCTCTCTTCTGAGTGTGTGTCACAGAGCTATTGCTGCTTATCTGCATTTTTCTCCGAGTTTTATGTCCCACAAGATTATCCCTCTTCTACATCCCCAGCAGGATACTATCTTTTGCAACCAGCCAACACGTTGCCATGCAGTCAGTTCTGACTCCTTGGTGGCATCATATGTGTCAAGCGCTCCTTGGGACTTTTAGTGGCAGGCCATCCAGAACAAAATCTCCAGGCCTTTCTTCCAAGGTGCCTTTACATGGCCTTAACTCTTTCAGTTGAAGTCGAGCACCTTAACCATTTGAACCACCCAGGGGCTCCACTGGTGTTGGTTGAAAGCAAATGGAACTACTCCTGCAAATTTTTATGAGTTTGACAGCCAGTGTTTCCACGTAAGCATCTCTATTCACTCCAAATAGATCCATGAATATAGTAGAGCATATGGGGGTGTGGCAAAGGTCTGGGCGTTTCTTAGCCATAACCAAGCACTGGGGGCCTGAGGACACTAAGGTCAGTTGGCAACGCATCATCTATCAAGATAATGGATAAAAGATACTTTGGTAAGCAGCAACTGGGGTCTTAAAAAGCTGTGAGGGGTCCTCTAAGGGGCAGTCATCGATCTCTCCCTGTTGCCAAGAAGAGGGAAGAAAATCAAAGGGGTGAGAAAACAGGTAGTCTAAAGTTCTGATGGAGCACGTGAACCCCAGCCACCACAATCTTGAGACCAGACAACCAGATGTTGCCCGGCTACTACGGCTGACCTCTCAGAAGGAATCATAATAGGAGTTCCTAGATAAAGTGAGAGGAAAATGTGGAAGAAAACTCAAAATTATGAACTAGACCAGGTTTAATGGTCTGATAGTGACTGGTGAAAGCCCACGACATTTGGCTGTTAGAAACCCTGCAGGCCCAGAGCTGAACTTACCCCAGTGTCTTAACTTTCAGCCAAGCAGAGATAGACCTATAAGGTGACCCATAACCCCAGGAGGTCCACTCACCACAGGACGATCATCCACACAAGATCAAAAAGGCAGCATTATTTGCCCAGGGATAAAGCTCAGAAGGCAGGAAGTGAAAGAACGGAAGAAAGGAAGAAAAGAGAGACAAACATACATGATACACACAGGCGGGAAGTGGGAAGAGAGCTATTACATCACAAAGATTGTAATTAATATCACAAGACAAAGAAAAGAGAGACAAACATAAATGATACACACAGGCGGGAAGTGGGAAGAGAGCTATTACATCACAAAGATTGTAATTAATATCACAAGACAAATGATAGATTATTGAAAACCAATTTTCTCTCTCTGTACATGGTCACCTTAATCACACTTTAAAATTAAATAAAAGAAAGAACAGATAAAAGTAAGTAGGAAGCTGTCTCTTTTTCAGTCTGTCCCCCTACTTAACACTTACCTGGATTTTGTCCCTGTTAAGGATGGAGATAGAAAGCATCAAGCTGTCATTAACTGCTTGAGTTGTATCCACAAACAGCAGGTGGTATAATTAAATGCTTTGATTTGGAAGACTTTCTGAGGCCATTGAATATGAGTGCGAGCTTAGATCATCAAACCATCATTTAAAAATCAATAGAGAGGCAGAGCAAGATGATAGAGCGGTCGCTCCCTGTGTCCTCTGGCAACTAACCCACTGAACAACGAGTTAAATGAGTCTCAGCGCTCCAGATGGTAGTTGAAGTGCTGGGCACAAGAGGGAAGTCCTGAAATGGCAGAGGGGGAGAGGTGTTTGCAGAAACACTGGGAATTTTGTGCTGCTGGCATCTTGAAGATTTAGCTCATTGTGACCATTGTGCTAAACAAAGAATGTAGGACACATTGAAACTGAGGAAAGTGTAGTCCAATGAAAGAGGTGGAGATTGGTTACTGGAACTCACAAGCCACACTTTGAGGAAGAGGCATAGGGAAGCCGAGATGCTGTGAGTGCTGTTGAACCTCACGAGGACCTGAAGTCAGAGAGCACTAGGGCCAAGGGCCACAGAAGAGCTGTGAGACCCATCCATCAGTCAGGTGAGAAAAATACACCAAATGGGCAACACTGGGCAACAACTGGCTCCCTATCCACAATTAGCCACCATGGGAAGGCCTGCTCACGGTCACCCAGGAGGGAAGGACTTAGAGCAGGGGTCCTCAAACTTCTTAAACAGGGGGCCAGTTCACTCAGACCGTTGGAGGGCCAGACTATAGTTAAAAAAAAAAAACTATGAACAAATTCCTATGCACACTTGACGAGTCAGCTGCTAAGCAGGACAGGCAGTGGCGGCAAAAACACCCAGCGGGCAGGATAAATGCCCTCGGCGGGCTGCATGTGGCCCGCGGGCTGTAGTTTGAGGACCCCTGACTTAGAGCATTGCCACATATCTCAGGAAAGCCAGTTGCCACCACTGCAGTCAGTGGAAAAGTTCCATGCCCATGCCTGGGACTATGCCCTGGAAACTATGCCCTGATGGACCGTGAGGACGGTTCAGGAGAACAGCCACATGTGGAAGGCTACAGCCACATCCACAGAAGGTCGAGGGTGCCTCCACCTTAGGCATGAAACTTTCTAAAACCTGCGTGATATCCTAGAGTCGGACAGGAACAGGGAAATCCTCAGAACCGCTGACTTGGTGATGAAAGAACCAAGGGGCCAGAGTACACCCCACTGTAACAACTTAGGGAAAAATAGTCGGGGTACATCTAAGAAAAATGATCGAAACACAGAAAATTCTGAAGTCAAGGATATCACAATAGGATATTGAAATAGCTAATATCACAATAGGATATTGAGATAACCCATGTTCAGGAACAAAAATAAAACATACAAAATCAAAAGGAAAACACGAAGCAGAAATTTTTTCCTGTGAAAAATAGGATAATGGAAAAGCTAGAAGATGTCAAGATACTAGTGCTCACTATGTTTAAATGATGCAAAAAAACACATAAAAAACAAATTAATGGAGGTCAGGAAACAACATGAGATACAAACGGAGAAACTCAACAAGGAGATGGAAAGCATTGAACGGGAGAACACGAGAGTGTCATGTGAAACACGAATTAAAGAGCTGAGTAAGAACATGCAAGGGAACATCCAGCAATAGATTCAAGCACACAGAAGTCAGGATAGATAAGTTAGAAGACAGAGTAATTGAACTTATTAAGCTTCGGGAGCAAGAAGAGAAAAGAATAAAGAAAAGCGGATAAAGCCTAATGGGCATGTGGGATGTAATTATAACATCTAACATTAGAATTTTGGAATGCAAGAAAACTGATAATAATGAGGGCATAGAAAAAATTTCCCATAAGATAATCAAGAAAGCAAATAAGTCTACCCTATGAAATATGATGATAAAGTTATTGAAAACCAAAGAAAAGGAGAGAAATCTGAAAAAAAGCAAAAGGAAAGCACTGTAATATCTATCAAGGGTCCACAATAAAAATTAGAATGAATTTCTCCCCAGAAACCTTGGAGGCCATAATATAATAAATATAGTGACATATGTGAAATATTGAAGGAAAACCATTGCCAATTCTTTATCCAGCCAAGTTGTCATTCAAAAACAGGAAAATAAAGACATTCTCAAACAAACAGACATTTTGGGAATTTGCCATTACTAGACCAGCTCTGTAAGTATTATATAAGGGAATTCTCAAAATAGAAAAGGAAGAATATTAAATAAATACTGAACTATATACATCGGAAATAAGAATTTTTAAAGAGAGAGTGAGAAATCTCCGAAAAGTGTAAGCGGGTCAATATAAAGTCCATTAAGCAGGAAGAATATGAAAAAAAAAAACCCACATCAAAACTAACACACTACTCAAATGACCTGTGTTCAGCTAGAAAACGATTGGGTTATGGAAGAAACCTTCTAGAAAGATACTGAGGATTGCTCTTGCTGGGCTGCGTGGTCCTTCTGTGCTCAACTGTGAGGAGTCACCACACTGCTTCCCACCATGGCGGTGCCGTTTTACTTTCCTCCCAGGGAATGACGAGGGCCCAGTTTCTCCACAGCCTTGCTGTAATTTGGATTTTTATTTTTTTTTATGGCTGCCTTTTCAATGAGGGAAACGTGGCATCTCATTGTAGTTTCTTGCGTTTTTGAATATACCTCACTGTATCGTTTTATGAGTAGTAGCTTGTGTTAATTATATGTACATAACTTACCACAGTCTCCTGGTGTCATTATTTTACTAGTTTAAGTGACGTGTAGAAGCCTGAACGTCTATTTACGCTCCCCCATTTAGAAGTGTCTTCCACATGCAAGGCTAAGTAAACATATATTGCTTCTAGGGTTCTAGTTCATACGTGCACAGGTTTATTGCAAACAAAATGTATAGAAACATGTTTCTGCAATAACTCGATGGCTGCAGACAAGTTCTTTCATTAGGGTGCTTTAACCACCACAACAGGAAGAAGATACAATTTTGAGGTCAGGACCACTATCAAATTTTAAACAAAATTTAAGTGAATAGCTTCCCAAATCTTTGGAGGTTTGCAACAAAATTTTCAGGAACACTGGGCCCTCCATAAAACTGCAGTTTTTAGATGGATCAAATGCTTTAAGAAAAGTTGAGACAATCTCAAAGATGAGCCAAGAGAACAAACACTGTCAACCTCAACAGAGGAGGATCTGCTGAGCCAGTTAAATTTACACTTGGTCAACTTTCCATCCGTTGCTTCAGCTCTTCTTCAGTGTTACTGGCTCAAGATTGTTACTGCTCTTAAACCAGATCTGAGAGGTTGGAGACACCACAAGTCCCCCACCCCACCCCACCCCTCTGTGTACTCTCTTGTCAGTGAAAACCCATTAGGCTGGGTTCTCTGGAGAAGCAAAACCCGTGAAGCCTACATATGTAACTATTTAGAGAGATTTATCTCAAGGAAATGGCAAGTCTGTGGGTCAGATATCGGGCTTGTCCCGACTCACATAACTGTAGAGTCTGGCAAGTGCTAGACCAGCAGGCCACGTGAGAGGCTTTGGGTTACAGTGGCAAATGAACCCAAGGTTAGCCAACAATACAGCAGCTGCTGGCTCAAGACCAAAGACCAGGAGGAGGTCAGCTGATGAGTCAGATGCAGGATCTAGACTCAGCACATGAGCTTTTCAAGAGCATCCACATTATTTTAGAAGCAGGCTATGACCCTGGGGAAACTCCCTTTCAATTGTTTGGCTGCTAATAACAGATTTCATCCTGAAGATGATTACAGTATATGAGAGCTTATCATGAAGATGACTACATGATAACTGTCAAACTACTGAGAATTGTGGGCTGGCCAAGTTGACACATACCTGGACCCATCCCCCAACTCTAACCAATCAAAGCCTAACCAACCCCTTTAGAAATATGAGTGTTCAACTAATCCTTAGTTAGTCAGGAGATGGCAATCAGCCTAGGTTTCTTCCTCAGCCAGAGCCAGGCTCAAGCTGTGGTTTCAAAGAGCCATGGGCCAAAGCACCAACAACCAAGAACAAAGATCACCAGGGGAGCTCGTTACACCACAGATCATTCTTACGCCCATTTGATGTTGGTGATGAAATCTGATTATTTTTTTTCTCATTCAGCTTGAGATTTTCTTGATTGATTGAGTGATTCTTAGTTGAAGCATGGATATTTTGGATATGTTGAGGCTAGATCTTATATAAGCCTTCTAGTTTAGCTGACTATTTTGGACACTGATCCAGCAAAGGGATTGGACGGTTCCTTTGTTACTGCTAGATGGGGGTAAATGTTGAGGTTTTCTACTTCCACTGATATCCAGAGGAAGGGGGATCCACATTATAGCCAGGCAGAGGTGGGAGTTCTGACTCCCCTGTTCGTCTTCCCTTGGTCCCTCTCTTCCTGGGAGAAGTAGGATTGCCTTGTTACTGCTCCCCTTATGGGTTTGCCTATCACTGTGGGGTGAGTGGAAGGACGAGTGGCCTTTTTAGCATGTGGCATTTAGTGTTTCCAGGTAGTCAGCTTCTTGCTACTCTGGGATATATGAAGCAAAAAGAAAACACAGAGAATTCACCTTTGTGTTGCTCCTGGAGTCCCAAAATAACTCCGCCTTCTCCCCGGTTTTGAAACGTCTTATGTTTGTTTTATATATAAAATGTAGAGAGAAAACACCCCCCCCCAAAAAAAATGTAGAGGTCATTTAGTGGACAGAATAGGGAAAAGTGTATCTTCATTTTCTCAGAAGCAGAAAATCACACCTTCTTATTGTTGTTTAAGATATTTTTTAATGACGCTGAATTGCTTTCTTAAGAAGCCAGACAAGTTGTCTAGTAGATGCCCTACGTTAAGAATTTGTCTACTTATTTCTCATGGTTAGTTTGAAACAGCAGTTTTAGCAAGAAAGCTATATTGGTCATGCTGTGTATCAATTACTACATCGCAGGAGGAGGCACATACTGACATACTTCCAGGTTGCCCAACTATTGGTGATGATAGCTTGAACATGTTTTCCTTTTTGTAATTAATATTATGTGGGATAAAACTTTGATATTATAGAAACAGTCAGCTCCCCAACAGCTTTTTTTTTTTCCCCCAACAGCTCTTAACTCAGTCATTTTAGCACGTACAACGTGGCGCTGTTTCTAAATTGGTCACTTCCCTAACGTTTATTTATTTATTTTGTTGGAAATGAACTTGTTTGTCATTAAAGACTCCGAGTCCATTTCCATTTTACTTTTCCTCCTTTTTTTTTTTTTTTGTAGCTACTCAGACCACAATTTAGGTTTGAGGGATAGGAATCTGGAGGGATGTTTTTTGTTTTGTTTTGCTTTTAAAGAAGCATACTGTATATATTTACATAGTCCATCTCAAAGAATGTAATCAACAGCAATATCCTGTTAAACCCTCCATGTATATATATATATATATATATATAGTTCTCTTTCTCCTGCCCACATCCTTCCTCCCTCCTTCCTCAATCCCTCCCCTCTCCTTAATCCCACCCCCTTCCCTGGCCTCCTCGTAGTCATAAAAGTCTTGTCTTGTGGTGTTTGAATCATGTTTCCTTTCCATGATGGTATTATTAACTATTTATCTTTGTAAGATCGACTAAGTTTGCTAAGCATAGTGTTCTCTAGTGTTGTCCATGTCGTAACGTGTTTAAGAGAGTCGTCATTGTTTCTCATGGATGCACAGTATCCCATTGTTTGGATATACCGCAGTTGGTTTCTCCATTTCTCTATCATGGGGTTTTAGGGTTGTTTCCATGCTTTTTTCTTGAAATTGCTTCCATAAACATAAACATGCATCTGTCTGTTGGTGCTGTGTTCTTTATATCTTTAGGGTATACATGTCTTTTACATCTACTAGCTGGTATTCTCTGGAAAGAACTTTATCAACATACATTCTTCATTAGATACCGTCACTTTTGGTTGTTGTGTAGATGCTCTCAACTTGGCCTCACAGAGCTCCGTGAGCTTTATTCCTGTGTTCATTTGGTATGAACTTCATTAGTCTTTGCGCGTTTTCTTGCTTCCCAGGCATCACGTCGTGTTCAGTCCGTAGGCCATACTTGAACGCAACTCTGTCAAAGAGCCCTGTTTCCATTTAGCGTGCGAAATGTGCATATGTTCTTAAGGGAGAAAGGTGGGCAGATAGAATATTGAATTCACATAGTGGTAATTCGCAGCCATTATTGTTACTATTTTCCTGGTGACACCGATCTTCATTCACATCTTCATTCACAGTTAGATGGGTAGAAGTTTGTTTAATGTCTCTCCTACAAGCCCTTAGGGGTCAAGAGCGCTTCTATTTCATTTCTGTGTTCACAGTTCCCGGAACAGAATGGGTACTTAATAAATATTGGCTTGTAAATTGTGCAAATTACAGAGGGGCTTCCAAAAAATTCCTGGAAAACTTCCATTATGTTTTAAATCCTCTTTGCCATGGATGTTTGGAAACCCGCTTGTAAACCCAGGAATGATTCCACGGTAAGTCACGCATTTTTGTAATTTTTTACAGGGATATGAGAGAACCCAGGGAGACGTTTTAGTGGAACTGTTTATAGCCTGATGAGAAATTATTAAAGTGTTTCAGAACTTGTTTCTGTTGCCGAATTGAAAGCATTTTATTGGATCTCGCATTCTCAAAGAGGCTGTAACAAGATCTGAGGCATTTCTGATGAGGTAGGCGTAATGCAGTAGAACAAGACTCACTTTGAAGGTTTGATGAAGCCGACTGACCAGCTTTGTAGCTCACCCTAAAGAAGACTGGTCCAAAGCTAGGGTTGAGCCTCTAGGTTGGAGACCATGCTTTTGCTTTTGCTGATTGACACTCTTATTATATTGCTTTCTGGCTTTAAGTCAATTACTCAATTTCTTTTTCTCATTTTCATGGGGGAAATGATTGTAATAGTATTCTGAGGAAATCGAATTAAGATCTAGTAAGAAAAACATACGAAGCCCTTGAGATGTAGCAATTAAGTGGAAACTGTATGATAAGCACAGGACTTACTCGTTGTAAGTAGCAACAAAGGAAGCCTAATGTCAGATCCTAGGGGTTTTATTATCATTATTATTTAAAGGCATTGCAGTATGACATTTTAATAAGAGTTCCAAATGAAAGCGGAATTCCAGACTGAGTATAGCTTTGAGATGATAATGAGAATGGAGCTGAAGTTTATAGTCGGCTTGGTTTAATTTACCTTAAGCAGGTTTAGACAGATAGGACAAGTGGATTCATTTATCACCTTAATTTTGGGTGAAGGAAAAGGCTCAACCAGTGTGTTTGATTACACGAGACATTTGCTATAGCTGAGAATTCTTCTAGCCTGTCCTCAGCCCCAAGTCAAAGTTACTTGTCAGGCAGCCATCTCTGAATGAGGCCCTTTGTGTTAGACAGGGTTCTCTAGAGAGATAAAATCAGATTGCTGATAATTTTATATGTTTATTTATAAAGATAATTAGATATATAACACAAGAAATGAACTGTTAAATCATAGATAGATAGATAGATAATACAAGAAATGAACAGTTAAATTATTAAGCACTACAAACGGCTCAGTGCAACTCACTCCCGTGAGAGTTGTGAGAGGCTAGCAGTCCTTCAAGTCTAGTCCACTGCCAGGTCTTCCTCTATATAGAGAGAGAGCTAGGCTATCTCAGCACAGCAGCCAATCACAAGGCAGGTCACCAACTGTCAGCCAGGTCACCAACTCCAGTTCCCAGCTCCAGAGATGTCTTAAAGGGACCTCAACTTACAGCGACACAGT
>NW_022105908.1:7677773-7681220 GCF_000313985.2 Echinops telfairi | reverse complement strand
TTGTATATAAAGCTCTTTCTTATACACATACGAATGTCTCCCTGGATTTGTTTCTGTAGTCTACCAGGACTAACTCAACAAACTAATAGCAACCTTGCTGGAAGGGACTGAATTATCTGTAGGGAAGTCTTCTATCCCCTCTCTTGGAAAAGTTGGGGCCCTGGTTCAATGGGGTTTAAGCTGCAGGTATGACTTAGTTCACAGATGGATCTTCAAAACACCAAGTTGATGCGGTCCACTGAGCTACTGCAGTCATTTGTCCCAAGGACAGCCATCTCTTGACTGAGACAACACAGGGGTGTTCAGCCCAGTAAGCTGAACTGTACGTAGTGGTGATGGCTGTGCAGGCTACCGCAGCAGCAAATTCTTGTTACATAGTTATAGACTTAAGGACTACTGTGAGGAGTCTAACTATATGATTAGGTGAATGTCAGACTACTAATTGACTTATCAAGAGCTTCCCCTATGTGTGAACAAGACTTCAGCAGCAGTGTGGGCACTAGAAAAGAGACACTTTCATCATTCTTGTTGATGTTCATGGTAAAGCCCCATTTAAAATAGGACACAGATGGAATTCGCAAGCTTGTGCCCAACAGGTTGCCACACTTGCTCATTTGATCAATATTGGAGATTCGCCCCAGATGCAAAGATAAGCCACTTTCTGGGCAAAAAATGTAAGTCAAAGATGTTACACAGTCTCGTGACTCCTGTCTTTGAGCCCAAGCTACGCAACATGGAGAATTGGCCCTGTACATGCACACCAAATTTAAAAAAAATACTGGTCCTCAGGTTTCTAGTCAGGGTTTTGGTGTTGTCTGATTGCAGTAGACACATCCTGTCTGGACACACTGTGTGACATGTAGATGCCGAGAACAGCACCCCCAAAGCCCCAAACCAAACCCGCTTATTCTGATTCACTGTGATCCTCTAGGGCAAAGTATGGGACAAACTTCTCCCATAGAATTTCCAAGGATGTAAATCTTAATGGGAACAGATAGCCTCGTCGTTCTACTGCCAAGTGGCTAGTGGGTTCTTACTGCTGACCTTGTGGTTAGCCAGTCAATGTTTAACCTACTACACATTTCTGCCATGTTTGGATATACAAGTGGATTTCAGTCTGACCAAGGTATTTCATCTACAGCCTAAGCAGCTCAGCAATGGGCATGATCTCATGATGGATGGCAGGCCTTCTGCTCCCCCATTGCCCGCAGGTGAACAACATCACAAGAATGTTGAAATGGATGACTCAAACAATAATTTGGTAGTGGTCACCAAGATGGGCCACTTGAAGGATGGTACCCTGGTCCTCCTAAGGCTATTCAGATATTGATCACTGCATTCCAGCAGAAAGGAGATGGACCACTACAATGTATGTTGGGAAGTACTGAGCTTGGAGAGGCAGGAGGACTTGATTAAGTTACATTTATGAGGTTCCAATCGCAATGTATCTAGCTGCTCTTTCGTTTCTCCTCCATGGACTGTACTGCTCAGGAGGGATTTATAGCTTGGGAAGTAGTGATATCACTCACAGGACCTTCTGATTTAAACCTGGAAGCAATGTTACCCTCAGGTACCTCTCTCCTATGGGATCCTATAGGAGTGGGGAAGGCAGAGGGTTCCTCTAAGTCCTGTCTGGATCTCACAGCCCCTTGGTTCAGGTGGATAATATAATAGGTTATATTACATTTGTTTAGGATGTGATTTCTTTTCCTAGATTGAATGATCAGGGTTGAAAGGTTAAGCAAGAGGATTTATGGGTTCCCGCAGAGTTGATTGCCTTATGACTAAGATAGACATCTTGGATGGCAGTTACTAGTCAGCCCTTACCTCCTCACGTTATAGGGCAAGAGTATCTCTGCCTATGGTAGGTAAGGGTCGGGGAAGGATCGACTATGTTCTCTTTCTCTCTCTCCAGCTTATCTCAAGGTAGTAGACATGCTCCTCATTTGTGGGACCCCATAAAACAAGTCTTTGCTATAGCTGCTCATCAGATCAGCTGTTGGCTCTGTTAACATTTGAACTGATATGTTGAACCATCTCTTCACATCACCCCAGCTGATTTATCCACATAGTGGCCAAACTGGCCAATGGACCGATGTCTGTGTTGACAACTTGAAGGGCACAGGGCTAACTAACTCTGGGGAACATTTCCAATAACCATTGTAACCAGATACTTTTGAGCCCACATTTAATGTTACACCAGACACAGGCAAACTTGCAGCACATGATCAGAGTGTCCGATGCACACTGATAGACTCAAGCTGTTAACTTTTGAGGGAGCCCAGTGTTCCTTTTATGAGTGGTGTATGGAACTCCCTTTGAAGCCTTCACCTTGGGCTAGTGACTAATGCAGTTTCTTGGATGAACACCAAGACCAGATTAACTTGGCCTGTCAATGAAACCTTTTGAAATTGCACCATTAAAAAAAAGAGCCTTTTGAACTACCTGTCCTGAAATGTATGCTAGTCACACAACGGAGCTGGAAGAGACTTTACTAAGCAGCGTGGGGATGGGTGGTGTGCTGATGCGTGGGTGATGGAGCAAAGAGTGGGGAGATGGTCTCGGGTGATGGAGCAAAGAGTGGGGAGATGGTCCCTTGTTAGGTATCCAGTGGATCAGGGGGACTCCCTTACCCTTCACATTAAGAAAGATAGGACTTTTAATTGAATGTGGAAATCATTTGTATAAGGGCTTTCCTCTGCACTGGTGGGGACGGTGTAGTCTAGGGTACAGGGTCCCCAGTATCACCAGAGAAAAGAGTATATTATCCTTCCCAAATTCCTAATCTGGACCCTTACGCATAGCACAACTGTCGCACAGTTGATAACCCTCCCTTGTCAAGCGGCAGACAAGTTATGCATGTATCCTGATTCCTTAGATCGAGGTGCATAAATTAGGAAAAGTAGTATGTAGCCTGTCTCCCCCTGTTGAGAAAGGATTCCGTGTCACATTTGATTCATGAGGATCGTCTACACCAGGTAGATGGTGCAGGAGTTGGAGCACCACCGCCAAGCACCACGGCCTCAGCTTCCGCCGGTGCCACCAGGGTAAAGAACGAGAGCATCTTTCATAGGTTAAAGAAAGTGCTGCCTTTTGCCTCGGAGAGAGCCTGGGAACAAGATGGGTCACCAGCAGCTCTACTGGAGCCACCCGCGAAAATTCAACCAGGGCTCCCGTTCTTGCCGCGTGTGCTCAAACCTGCACGGTCTGATCCGGAAATACGGCCTCAATATGTGCCGCCGTCAGTGTTTCCGTCAGTATGCGAAGGACATCGGCTTTATCAAGCTGGACTAAGTTATCTTTGGATGGACAATCCAAGACTGCTACCCAAAAGAAGAAACAATGCCAACGATTTGTACATAAAATAAAAAAAATTAAAGCCTGAAAAAAAAAAAAAAAGAAAGTGCTGACGGTCAGCTGGAATGGAGCCAGAGACAGTTTCTGGTC
>NW_022105908.1:7675238-7677400 GCF_000313985.2 Echinops telfairi | reverse complement strand
GGGGGGGGGGAAAGATAGCTAGATACATAGTGTACCGGCTGTTCTCCACAACCACAGGGGATAGATATTCGGATGCGCCCTGTGGGGTGCAGATGCCATGTTAGGATTAAAAAATGCTGCTTCTCTCTCAGTGGGTTGGGGCGATGTGTAAGGATGATATGACTGGCATGAAGAATGCGGATCAAATCCTCCACAAGATCCAGAAGCCGCAGCTCTTTGGATGGTTCACCTGGAGTGGACTGTGCCATGATGAGGTGGCTGGGGGCAGGCTCTCCTCCCAGCAGATGGTCACACCTGCAGGGGGTAGTCCTGGCTACCTTCACTACAGACAGAAGGCCCGTAGAATCCTACCACAGACATGCAACTTAATGTCTAAAATGCATGATGGACAGGCCAGAGTGGATGACTGTATCATTGTTCTCTGAAGTTCCGATGGAATTAAGGGGTGGCCTGTTTGGGAGGTGGTCTGGTGCATGGCCCCCGCACCTCCCATCCAGACTGCCCTGTAAAGGCCTTGGGCCCCAAGCAACTCTGGAGACTGGGGATTGGGCCTCCCAAGCTTTCCCAGTGTCTTGTTATTGGGGAAACCTTCCCTCTGTTCTGGGCGCACAGTAACTTTCTCTGTCTCTTGCACTAGCACGAGCACCATATGGCACCTGGCCAAACCTATTTCTCTATCTGTTCCCAGCAAAGAGGGAGTGGGGTGTCTGCAGTCTGAAGCATGAGAGGGGTGGACCTAGGACATCTCCCCTGCACTGGTTGTAAGTGGAGGGGATCCTGTAGGCCATGGGAGACCAGTGCTCATTCTCACTCTCTCTTCTCTCTGTTAGTAAAACGTTAATCTATGAATTTTGTCTTATTGGCAACCCCAGACCCTGACTGAAAGCTAATAATACCTCTCACTCCTTTCACTCATTTTTTTTCCAGCCCATTTAAGGAATCTCCAATTTTTTGTGGCACCTTTTTATTATTATCAAATTGCTATTGCTTTTATATTGTTAACCTTTCTTTCTCTAAACTCAAAATTCACTGTTGTAGGGTCGATTCTGACTCATAGTGACCCCATATGACAGGGCAGAACTGTCCCTTTGTGTTTCCAAGACTTGAAAGCTCTACAGGAGTATACAGCCTCTTCTTTTCCCCATGGAGCAGCTGGGGAGTTCAAACCACTAACCTTGTGTTAGTGGTTCAGTGCTTAACTCACTATGCCACCAGATATCCCCTAGCTTGTCATTCTAGACTTCTTAAAATTAATTCAATATGTAGCCACAGTTATCATATGTCATGTAAACTTAATTCTACTTAGGTTTGGCTCTATGTTTAACTGTATTCAGTGCACCTGCTAACTTTATCCTGTATTATATGGAGTGCTTTGCACCACATGCTGTTGTAGGGGTACATAAATCAAGACAAGGAGCTGAAATTGCTTCCCTTTGGAGTTAGGTACTAGTTGTTGGTTACCTTTAAATTGCATCTTTGTATCATAGTGATTTTATATGTAACAGACTGACACACAGTGGCTGCAACAATGGACTCAAACACAACAATTGTGGGGATGGTGTGTGAGTGTGTCCTTCTGTTGTTCATAGGGCCACTGGAGTTTGGAGCCAAGTCAACAGCACCTGGCCACCATGCCATCTTCATGGCCTTTGGCATGTTTAAGCCATTGTTGCAGCTACTGGTAGTCCATTTCATCAAAGGCCTCCCTTGCTTTGCTGACCCTCCACTTTATCAACCATGACAGCCTGCTTTAGCAATTGATCTTTCCTGATGACATGACCACAGTAAGTGAGCTGAAGTTTTGCCATCGCTGCCTTTACGGAGCATTCTGGTTATATTTCTTGTAAGAATTGTTCTTTGGGAAGCGTATGGTTATCCAATATTCTCTGCAAACACCACTGTTTAAGTACATCAATTTTCCTGCTCTCTTTCTTTTTTAACTGTCCAGCTGTTACGTGCACATGAGGTGATTGAAAAAACCCCGGCTTGTTTCAGGGGCACTTTAGTCCTGAAAGTGACATGCTTTCTTTTGTAAAACGTTGTAAAGGTCTTTTCCAGACTGAGCCAAGATGATAATGTGAACATAAGCGTTTCTTAATCCCCACAGCAATGACAGAAAAAAAACTCTAGCAAACTAGTACTGACTAAGAGATAGAACCTTA
>NW_022105908.1:7646637-7674903 GCF_000313985.2 Echinops telfairi | reverse complement strand
CAGACTGACAGTGAAAGGATGGAAATGCATATGTTATGCAAATGATAAGCCATTATGCAAATGGCCATACTGTTATCAGACAGAATGGACTTTAAATAAAAGTCTTTTAGATGGATAGAAACATTATATATGGATAAAAGGGATAATCCGTTAGGAAATTTTAAAAATCCTAAAAACATGTATGCTAAACAAACATCAAGGCACTGAAATATATAAAACTAAGACTTACAGAACTGGAAGGAGCGATAGGCAATTCTACAATAGTAGACTTCAGTACACGCTGTCAATGCTGGGAAGAACTTTTAGAAATAAAGTTCATAAAGAAATAGAGGGGGGAAAATGTGGGGGGCGAAAGGAAATAAAAAAAAGAAAGGATTTGAACAACACTATGATTTAATTAAATCTAATAGACATACAGTATAGTGTTCAACTCAACATCAGAACATTATACAGGGGCTTCAAAAATGTTTGTGGGAAGATGGAATTAAATATAATGTATTTTTTCATGGACTTTTTAAAGCCCCTCTTGTGTATGTTTTCTCTAGTCCACATGGGACGCTCTAGGATTGCCTATATACTAGACTTTGACAAGTTTTAAAATATTAAAATGATGCAAAATATCTTCTATGGCCACAAAGGATTAATAACTAAGAATTAACAATATAAGTAAAACCTAGAAAACACAAATACATGGAAACTAAAAAATAAACCATTAAGCAACCAGTGGACCAAGGAAGAAGTCAAGAGTGAAATTTTTAAAAATACTTGAAGTTAAATTTATATGAAAATACAACAAGCGAAAACCTTTGGGATACAGCAGTCGCCAGAAGGAATTTATAGCGATAAACGGCTGGGTCAAAAAAGAAGAAAGATCTTTAATCAACAGTCTAACTAACTCTACAACTCGAGAAACCCGAAGAGAAGAGCAAACTCTTGCAAAGGTGCCGGAAGAAAAGAATCGTAAAGATCAATGCAGAACGACATGAACTAGAGTGTAGAAGAACAGTGGAGAGAATCAACTAAACAAAATGTGGGCTCTACGAAAACGCTAATAAAACTGCTAACTCTTTAGCTTGGCCCAGAAAAAAGTGGGAGTATGCAACTAGCCAAAATAAGAAATGAAATTGAATAGATTACAACACAGCCAAACAGAAATGAACGGGGATCCTAGTTATTCTGAAAATTACTCTACCAAACATAAAAATTTAGATGAGATAGGCAAATTCCAAAAGGCATATCTAAACTAGCACAGAAAAAGGTAGGCAATCCCAGCAAATCCATAACAAGATAAGAGGTTGAATCTGTAATCAACCTTCCAACAACAACAACAACAACAAAAGCTCCGTGCCACTTCATTGGGGAATTTTACCAAACATTCAGAGAAGAATTGAAATCAGTGCTGCTCAAACTTATCCAAAATATTGACAATGAAGACATACTACCTCACTCATTTTACAAGGATAGTATTTCCCTGATACCAAAGCCAGATAAAGAGATAAAGGGAAAAAACACTAACCAGTACATCTCAATAAAAGACTGGTTAGTGAACAGAACCCTTCAAATAGTAAAAGACGTATACACTGTAACCAAGCAGTATTTAGTCTAGAAATGCAAGGGTGATTCAACAATAGGAAAGCACTTAATTCACCTGATTGATTAATAAAACAATAAAATTATCAATAAAATGTATGAAGCAAGAAAATAAGGACCTTATCTCAATAGATGCAGAAAGGGCATTTGATAAAGCCCAACACTCTTGCTTGGTAAGAATTCTCAGCAAGATGGGGTTGGAAGGGAAATCTCTCAACATGTTTCCAAGCAGAGGACAAAACCATTAGCCAACATTATACTCAATAAAGACGGAGAATGTTCCCCTGAGAACAGGATGTGACAAGCAGGTGTGCTTTCCCTACTTGTAAGAAAACCCTTTTGGTGTTAGCTAAGTGGTCAGATGTTGATTGAAAGGTTGGCTGTTCAAACCAACATCTCTGCAAGAACGATGTGGCAGTCTGCTTACATAAAGATGTCAGCTTTGTTAACTCTGGGAGAGTTCTGCTCTGGCCTATGGCGTTGCTAGGAGTTGGAATCAGCCAGATGACAATCACAAAAGGACAAATAGTGCATGTTCTCATTTATATGAAAAGCTAAGGAATTATATAAAGTCCAATGGTTACTAGTGGTTCCCAGGGGCAGAAGGGATGAGGGAGAGGAGAAATCACTCTTTGGGAAATACTGAATTTTTTTTCTATGGTGATGGGAACATCGGTATCCACTAAGGGAAATGGTTATGCAATGTCTTAGTTAGCTAGTGCTGCTATGACAGAAGTACCACAACTTTAGTTCCCTTATAGTTTAGGAAGCCAGACGTCCAACTTCAGAAAGCCAGCAGGCTTTCTCTTTCTGGTGGCTCTGGAGGAAGGGCCTGATTTCTGTTCAACCACTGTGAGCTTTGCATCTCCATGTGTCTTGGCATTAATCTTCCCCTGGCTCTGGGAGATTCACAGTGCAGGGACTCTGTGACCCTAGGATGCACTCCGCACCTGGCTCCTCTTTCTCAGGGTTAGTAAAGTCCTCTCTCCTGCTCACTTCTGTCTCCGTTTATCTCTTGTACGATAGAACACATTGCAGGCCACATCCCAGGGCAACTCCCTTACATCAGAGCAGGGCTGTGACAGGCTTAAGAACCTTGCATCCCACACTTAATCTTCTTATTGGTTTATATAGGATTTTCAAGACTATCCATCTTTTTTGGGATCAGACAGCCTCATCTTTCTCCTGGTGGGTTTGAACTGCTGACCATGCAGTTAACAGCCCAATGTCTATCGACAGAGCTAAGCAACCGCAGCAAAAAAACCAAGAGTGTGAGTTTGTTCTGCATTTGTTGATAATACTTAGACACAACTAAATACTTCATGATATTTGTTTTCTTGGCTTGAAGGCTTAGGGTCATGGCTCTGAGGGCCTATCTAGTTTATTGGCCTACCGTTTTTTTAGGGTGTCTTTTTGGCTTCCTAATTTGATTACTAGCCCCTGGGGGTCTTCAAAGCTTGTAAATAGCCATCCAAGACACAGCAGTTAGTGTCTATTCACCTGGAGCATTAGAGGAAGGAGATCAAGGAATTGATTCCAATCTCTTTTTGCCACGAGACCAGAAGAAAAGTATGGTTCCTGGCTACCATTCCTCAACATTTTGATCAAGGAGCCAATATGTGAGTCAAATCAACTTGATGGCCGTGCATTTTGTTTTGATTTTGCATCAATAGGAGAAAAAAGTCATAGAATAGAACTTAGTATTTATATGGAAACCAGACTTATTAGATCCGTTGATACTGGGAGGAATCTATTGCTCAGAAATAATCTTTAAACCTTCAATCAAAATGATTCTATGATGCTTGCTGTTTGGCTCAATTAATAAAGAAGGTTGCCCTTGAGTATTGCACCCATAAAGCAATGTCTATATGAGTTCAGATTGACAGCAGTTAGTTTAAGCACAGATAAGAACTTTTAGGAGCAGAGTCTAAATCAATTGTGATGAAGCAGTATGGGGAGAGAGAGAGTGAGGATGTGATGGAATGTGATGTCACGTCATTTAACTATACATGTAGAAACTCTTAGTGGATGCATGTTTAGTTTGGTTTGTTACCACTAAAAGGAAATACTTGTAAATTTAAAGAGAGATTTTTAGATACACAGAAAAAGTTGTTTGGTATGTGGTTGACTTTTTATAGCGTGTGAGTTCTTGTATTATAAATAGACTTTCCGCACGCTAAGGCTCTAAAGACTCCCCTGGGTCTTCTTCCTCTCATGATGCTGTTGGCCATGCCGTTGGCTGAGGGCGTCCTTGGAGAAGGCCATCATGCTTGATAAAGCGGAGGGACAGCGAAAAGAGGTAAGCCCTCAAGGAGAATGGTTGGCGTGGGGGCTGTCACGATGGGCTCGGGCGTAGGAACCACTGAGAGGGTGGCGCCGGAGCAGGCAATGTGTCCTTCTATTGTGCGTAGGTCATTATGAGTCCGAACCGATCTGATGGCACCTAACAACAACATCTTTTCTTTGAAATATTCAGTGTTGCTTGAGTCGCTTCCGGTGAAAAGAAAGTGATGGGTCCAAGTGATGCATGCTGTGCTTTCCTTTGGGATGCCAACTTCACCATTGATTCGTTATGTGCTTGGGCCTAATTTTTGCATTGCCTACCCCATTTGTCTGTTTGCCTACTTATATACCAATATCACGCTTCTTAAACTTTGCGAGGAAAAACACAACAATAATCAAAGTCACTCCTATCAATTTGATTCTGATCGAGACCCTGTAGAATAGGGTAGAATTGCCCTAGGGGATTTCCAAGACTAACTCTTTGCAGGAAGAGAAAGCCGTGTCTTTCTCCTGCCGAGCAACTGATGGTTTTGAACCGCTCTCCCTGTGATTAGCAGCCAAATATTTAGCCACTATGCCAACAGGCTTCTTTTAACGTTTAAGCTCATGATATTTTAAAAACACTAATTCAATAAAGTTACTTATTTTAGAGAGAAGTCATTTTAGATGAGTTTAATAATATATTTATAGTAACATGTTGTACATAATCTTTCTGGGTATAATTTGCTCTTCATTGTTAGGACATATGCTGCTTGTTTTGAATTGATGTTACTGACAGAAATAAAGAGAATTTTGCTGGTCATTTTGCAGTCTATTCCTCTGTCTCCCATGTGATCCAGGAAATGAATTTTCAGGATGGCAGAGGAAAATAGGGTGTTTTTGTACTTCCAACAGGAATATTCTGACAGGTGCCGTGGTGGCACAGTGTTTGTTAAAGCCACTCAGCTAGAAACCGAAAGATTCGTGGTTCAAAACTGCACGTGGCAGTCTTTTTCCCTAAAGGTTTGCACTCTGGGGGCCCCTGTGTGGAGGTTCTACTCTGTCATGTAAGGTTGCTATGAGTTGGAACCCCACTTGATGACGGTTAGGGGTGGGGTGTTGGGTTTTTTTGGTTGCAATACACTGGAGCCATTCACTGGTCCAATTTGGTTCACATGTGACTGCTTCACCTCAGGAAGTGGTAGGCCACTTAATACCTCCTGCAGACTATATTTTATTCTTTCCTTGGGATGCCACTATAGATGGTCTCCGGAAAAGAAAAAAATTATTCCTAGACTAATGATGCCCTGGCTGATCCAGAAGAACCCCCTTGGGCACCGTTTCAAAGTTATGGAGCACATTTTTGTTCTTATGATCCTGTGAGTTTGCTAACGGCTTTACTGAAGTGGTGTGCGTATCAAAACCAAACCAAACCAAGGTCACGGCTCTCGTGTGTATGCGGACTCACAGCTCCCATTAGGGAAGGGTAGAACTGCCACTGGGTTTCTGAGACTGGAACTTCAGCAGCCCAATACGTAACCCCAACACCATGAGCACCCCAAAAACCAAGCCCCCTGCCATCGAGTTGATTCTCTCTCAAGAAAGCACTAGAGTCTTTCTTCTTAAAATTCACAATTTAAATTCTGTCTTGAGCTTCCCCAGGCTTTCCTTTTACAATTATGTTTAAATGAACATTTGTCTTAGTGCTTTTTCTTCATTTGATTATGTTCTCTTCATTTACTAATTTAACAAATATTTATTGGTTACCTGCTTTATGCTAGGCAATGTTCTCGGCATGATCTGATGATCAGCAGGGAATAAAACAGACAAGGGCCCTTCTCTTGTTGATCTTGTAATCTCGTGGGGGAGATTGGAAATGAATAAAATGTCAGGTTTTATACTTCCTATTGAGAAAATACAGCAGTATGGTGTGATGGTGAATGACCTAGTTACCCCAAATAGCGGTTCTGTGCCCTGGACCCACCGAGTCTAATTGATAACCACTCCAAGTGGAACAGAGAAAGGGAAAACTATTTCTTTCGGAAGCCAGGCTCACAGGGCATTGGACAGCAACAAAGGCTGTTCAGTGGGTGCTCAGCACATTTCAGTTTGCAAGTGACATTTATACCATTTTTCTAACAATACCAGCCGTGCACTATATGTGGGTGGGCTATAATTTTCAAGGTTCATGACAGACCTCAAGAACATCTTCGGATGTGGTGAGCATACAAAAGGAACGTTATAATTAATCAGTTGGACGTGTACTTTCCAGATGACTACTTCTTATCAGACCTCCTAGGATAACCAGGAAACTGAGGGACCAAGTCGGCCTCACACAGGGTCTAGGTGGTACTTAACATTCCAAACTCCTAATTGAACCCTAAAAAAACAGCTGAAGCATACATTTGAAAAGCAGTGGCAAACTACATGAAGCACTAGGCAAAACTGATTAAACTTAAACATGGCTGACTTAAAATCAAAATGGCCGCAGTCATGCTCACCATTTTTTTAAAACTTTTGCTAGTTTATTTAATTTTGTGTTCTTAATTTTTAAGACTCATTTTTAAAATATTCACATATTCTTGAATCAACTATTTCATTTCTTATAATCTTCCAGGAATAAGAATTTTACTGACAGCATCATCCTAAAAGAGTAACATCAAAGAGATGTTCTTTTAGTTCTTAAAAAAGCAAGTTTCACAGTTTTATTGACATATAATTCACATATTATACAATTCTAATGTGCTTAAAGTTATTTTAAATGATCTATTAACGTTTTTTTAAAAGAAAAATTATGAAAGTTTCCAGTAGAAAAAAATAATAGTGATTTAAACACATTGGAAACAATTGTGCAATCACACGATTTTAGAGCATTTTCTTCATTCTTGCACTCATCATTATTATTAACTCCCTATGTCCTATTATGTCCTCCAACCTTCCCTGCCGTAACCCTTTACTCATCCTTGATTTCATATGAAGAAAAACCTACAAACGCAAAAAGCAAAATCAACAACAATAACAAATGGAAACGGGGGCGGGGGGAACGGCCTCAATTAAAAAGAAAGCAGGAAATGACCATAACTAGCACAAATGTCAAGTGGGCCCAAAGGGAAAACCAATGACCAAGTATTAAATTGTAACCTAACTACATCTGCATTTGTCCACTTTCCACCGCCCTCTGTCTGATAGCAAGGCTATTCACATCCCTGACCAATGGTCAGAGGGCAGTCACCACAACCACACTCCACGTGGGGACCCTGAATTTGGGGCTTTCACTGTCATCCACAGCTTTCTGCAAACCTTGTGCCCACATTTTAAGCCCTAATGCAGTTCTCGCTGTTGGTTTTAGATTGTATCATTTACAATCCTTGGATTACACAGGCTGGTGTGCTTCTTGCATGTAGACTTAGGTGGCACCTCACTTAGATGGCTGCTTGTTTTAAGATACTTTTAAGACTTCAGACGCTATTCTTTCTGACAACTGGGTGCCATCTGATTTCTTTACCTTTCTTTGCTATAGTACCCGTATCTTCAGTGTTCTCTTCACAAGGGCAAGTATTGAGTAGAGTCATATCATAAGAACTAATTGTTCTGAGATTAGAGCTATAATTTAGTGCAAGCTCAATCTCTTCATGTATCTATGGTTTATATTCATGTCACCGGTCCACTTGAAAGACACCTGTCATTTTATTGAGGAACATTAAAAAGCATCTCCATGGAGCATATGATATCATTAATTTGCCAGTGCTTTCGAATTTAAGGTACTGTGGAGAAAACAAAAGTATATATGTATTGGACAGCTTTTTAGACTGAAGTACATGGATTGTTGACTTCTACAGTTTAAAAACTTAAGAGATCGGACACAATTTCTGCAAATTATGATTCATTTGCTCATTCGGAAATGCCCGACAGAGTAGGACATGCCATTGAAAAGCACGGAGAGTGTGACAATATGTGCATACAACCTTGAAAGCAATAACTGGCAGGATGTCAGTGCGGTGACATTTAACATTAAGCTGCAACAACAACAAAACCATTGCCATGGAGTTGATTCCAAATGATAGTAACCCTCTGTAGGGTTTCAGAGCTTGTAGATCTCTGTGAGAACAGTAACCTCTTTTTTCTCCCTTGGAGCCACAGATGGGTTTGAACTTCTGACTTTGTGGTTAGCAAACCAACGCGTACCCGATAGTGCCACCAGGGCTCCTCAGACTGAATCAGAGTGGCCTCATATTAGACAGGTGGTGTGGTAAAATAGAGAGTGTGGTCTTTGGCTAGACAAGATCCTGTGCAAATTAGAGGTTCTACACACACGCTGTGTGTCTTGAGCAGATTACATACCTCTCTCCGGTATTTTCCCTCTGCACAGAGGGGAAAATCATACTTAGCTCACAGCGATCTAAGGGATTCAGTATAATAAGTTAGGTGTAAAAATGAAACAGAAAAGCAGAGCAAGGTGTTTGACGTACAATCGTTGTTGCTTACTGAATGTTGCTGTTGTTGTGAGGCGCTGTCACGTTGGTTCCAGCTCATCATGATTCTGTGCCCAACAAAGAAAACACCGCCGGCCCTGTGCGTCCTCACAGTGGTTGTGTTTAAGCCCATGGTTGCAGCCACGTGTCAGTCCGCTCATCCAAGGCCTTCCTCTTTTTCCCTGTCCCTCCTCTTTGCCAAGCACTAGACGAATCACTGTATTTTTAAAAATTAAACAAGAAGAAACCCCCCCCCCCATGATCTCATTATTAAATACCAAGTGTTTAATAAATAATATGCTTTTAAATAGCCATTCAAGACAACTGTCACTGTGGTAATTGTTAAAAGACACGACATGGAGGAACCTTAAATGCATACTGCTAAATGAAAGACACCAGTCTGCAGAAACTATACAACTCTATGACGATGTTTCCCACCACTTGTCTGTCAGTTTGTCATTCTTTGGTGACTTGCATGTTGCTATGATGCTCAAAGCGATGTCAGAGGTATTTGAAATGCCAGCAGGTATTTCAAATACCACTCAAGGCCATTTTCCGTGGTCTCACTGCATGAAAGTTGGACATGGAATAAGGAAGACTGAAGAAGAATCAATGCATTTGAATTATGGTGCTGGAGAAGAATATTCAAAGTATCACGGACTCCCAAAAGAACAAGCAGGTCTGTTTTGGGAAGTCGTACACCCGAATGCTCTTTACAAGTGAGGCTGGCGAGACTTCATCTCACGTACTTTGGACATATGGTCAGGAGAAACGGATCTCTGGAGAAGGACATCATGCTCGTTCAAATGGAGGGGCAGCACAAAAGAGGCAGACTCTTGACGGGATGGATTGACAAAATAGCTACAACATTGGGCTCAAACATAAGAATGATTGCGAGGATGGCACAGGACCAGGGAGTAGTCTGTTCTGTTGTACCTGGAGAGTCGCCATGACTTGGAATCGACTCGGCAGCACATAAAAACAACACAGGACATTCTGGAAAAAGGAAAATTACAGAGACAGTTAAAAGATCACTCTTTGCAAGGGGTCCATGCGAATGCAGGCGAGGGATGACTAGGTGGAGCACAGTGAAAGTGTTCTACATGATACTTTCATGCTGTCGGTAGTTACCACTGAGTCCTGGGTGAGACCTGGTAGAATTTGTGCTGTACACAGAGAGGACCTTCATGTAAACTGTGGCCCTTACTTCACAAGAGTGTATCCGAATTCAGTCACTCATTGTAAGAGATGTGCCACGTACCTGCAAAATGTTGATAACAGGTGGAACTGTGTGTTTGGATTTTAAATGGGAACTTTTGTTTCTGCGTACATTTTATGAAAAATCTAATACTGCTGTAAAAAAATAAAATGTCTTATTTTAATTTAAGTTTTTTACCAAGAAAAAAAGAGAGGGAGAGCCAAGACAGATAAACGCAGGTAACCACTAGACTGATTTGAGATGTATTTCTCAACCTGGGGTGGCAGTTCTACGGGCAACGCTGCCTAACCCTCGTCCTCCCTCAAGTAAAGGGGGTGTTCCTCGTCCAGCTCAAGTCAGTTGGCAAGAGATTCTGCTAGGACCTGTGTCAGCTACCTCCTATCTGTGTATGGTTCTGACTTCTCATTCACTACCGGTTCTGCCCCCTTTACCCATGAACATACTAATATGCCACCTGTATTCAAAACAACAACAGAAAGCCACCCAAATCGCCTCCTCTGCTGACTTCGTTTTGTGACTGAGCTTCCAAGAGTAGGCTGACTCCACTTCCTTTATCTTTCTTTTCTGCTTTCTTTTCTCTTTGCTTCTCTCGCCTTATCCTTCTGTAGGCTTTGTTCTTGCTAAAGTCATCAGTAATTATTGATTAGTATGGCCAATTGATTATCCCACGGGTTCAGCATCAACGGAA
This sequence comes from Echinops telfairi, assembly GCF_000313985.2. Classification (NCBI taxonomy): domain Eukaryota; kingdom Metazoa; phylum Chordata; class Mammalia; order Afrosoricida; family Tenrecidae; genus Echinops; species Echinops telfairi. The sequence continues at coordinate 7,664,672 of NW_022105908.1, read as the reverse complement.
CTCATTATGTACTTCCATGAGATGATGGTTTTACAGTATAGCCACAAGTTTGGGGGTGCTTTTCCTTTTCAGACATGGAGCTTCAGTCCCCTCTTCTTGAGCATGTCCTGGCATCAGGTTGTTTGCTCCTCAGAGTGGCCCCATAGAGAATTTCCGAGACAGGAAATCTTTACAGGGAGTGGACAGTCTCATTCTCCTCCCATAGAGCAACTGAGGGGTTTGAACTGCTCACCTTGTGGCTAATAGCTCAATGCCTAACCCAGAGTGCCATCAGAGCTCTTGGTCTTGAGCAGGGGTGTCAGACTCAATTAGGGTCATTTGGTGCAACAGGCAAGATTCACGCGGGCCATATCACATTTACAAATTTTGTCAACTTTATATTTTGAAGTGAGGATTCAGGAATATGGATAGGATAATTAAAACACTATATAATTGCTTTTATTTAAACATTTACCTTATGTAATGTATTTATAAAACTAAAATTATTCTTTTTTACCTGAAACTTGCCAGCACTTTCCTCCTACTAGTTTTCACTTACCTCTTATGTTGTGACAGGAAAATATAACAAAGTAACTAATAAAAAACACAAAATGTTGGACAGCTGACAAACGTGATGCACAATCGTAATGGCTTCCCTCTAAAAATGTTAACTAGCGCTGCCGCTAGGTATGATTCATAACAGCACAACCCAGAGTGCTCTTTTTAACCTTTTCACTATTGGGATCTGTTTATGTGACACTGAGAGTGGCAGACATATCGCTTCCAAATGTCGCGGGAACTGAGTCAGTGCGTTTATACACATCTACAGGCCCCCCGGGGAAGGCACTGGGCCACATGTATACTTGTCTTCAGTAGTTAAAGAGTTAACGAGGGAATTGTGGGTACAATATTGCCTCAATCTCCCCTAAGTGCTATTTTCTTCATAACATTTTTTTCTATGTTCATTTTATTTCAGAGCATTGCGGGCCACAAAAAATTACCTTGGGGCTCCAAGCGGCCTGTGAGCTGCCAGTTTGACACTCCTGGCCTTGAGCATGGGCTGGATGTGTTCGGTTCTAGCAATGAAAATAGGCCGAGTGATGGTGTGGGAGGCTTCAGGGCCTAGGCCATGAAAGGCATCAAGGCTTCCTCCTGGCTTTTTTGTTATCACTAACACTGGGAGGAAGCCAACTACCCTATCGCGAGCCTATCCAGACAACTCTGTGGAAAGGCTTATTTGTCAAGGATTTGAGACATCCTGCTAGGAACCAGAACTGACTTGCCATGCACATGTTTTAACTTCTTTGGAAAATGGTCCTTGAGTCTCAGTCAAACCTTCAAGTAACTTCAGCCCTGATCAACATCTTGACTGAAACTTCATGGGAGACCATGATAGTTGTGTGTCAACTTGACTGGGCCAAAATTCTCAGTAGTTTGGCAGTTCAGACCCAGTACTCTCCTAATTGGATCTGCTGTAAGAGTCAATCAGTTGTAAGAAGATTCGGGTGGAATGCAACACCCTGACTCTGACCATGCCCCTGATCCAATCAATTGGAAGGAAGTGACCTTGGAGGTGTGGCTTGCTTCCAATAGAAGTGGATGCTGTTGAAAAGTTTGCTTGCTTTTTGCTGGATCTGGATCCTAGTCCCTAGCAGCCTGCCATCTAGATTGTATCCAAAAGTCTCTTGTCTTTCTGCTGAACTTGGGTTCATCAGCTCCCACAGTTATGTAAGATAGAAGCCTCCAACCTACCAACTGACCCATGGACTTGAAACGTGCCTGGATTTGTACCTGACTGATTCTCTAGCTGTGTGAGCCATTGCTTTGATATAAAATTACATGTATACACACACACACACACACACACACACAAATAAACACTTCATTGGTTTTGCTTCACTCTCTAGAGAACTCAGCCTAAGACAGAGACCTTCAGATAGAACTATCTAAACCTTGAGATAGAGCTAGATAGATAAACTATCTAAACCATCTAGCTAAGCCTTTCTTGGATGCTGACCCATAGACATTGTGAGATAATACTTATTGTGTTCATATGCTAAATTTTGTGGCTGACAGCAATAACTTTGTGGATAATAGCAATAGCTTATTAATGAACATTGTATAATGATTAGTTTTATGTGTTACCTTGGCTAAACTATGGTGTCAAATTATTTGGCTAAATACTCGACTAGATGTTACTTGAAGGTATTCCGTAGATGTGATTAACATTTATTTGCAGTTAGCTTTTAAGTTTAAGTGATTGTCCTTGATAATGTGGGTGGAGCACATGTAATCAGTTGAAGGCTTTAAGGATAAAAATTGAGGTTTCCCAAAGAAGAAGAGATTATGTCTCAAGACTGTAACATAGATACTCTTTCAGAGCTTCCAGCCTGTTGGCCTGTCCTACAAATTTCACCCTCAAGACTGTAACAGCAACTCTGGCCAGAGTGTCCAGCTCACAGATTACCCAACCAATTTCAGACTTTTTAGCCTCCACAGTTCACAGTCATGTGAGCTAGTTCCTTAAAATAAATCTCTTTATATGCATTTTTCTCCTTTTGGTTCTGTTTCTCTGTAGAACTCATATCCGCACACAAACCGTCTCTTTTCCCAATCTCAGTGAATTGTGTCCAAATCAGGAATCTCTCTCCTCAAAATCCAACTGGTACCAACTGAGTCCTGTTATTTCACGAGGGATCAATTAGCTCATCCTGGTCAATTTTGCCACTCTCGTAGTTTAGGATTTCTCATCTCTTGTGAGTGGCTCTGATTTCTGACAGCTTTACGTATCTAGTATAACAGAATGAAGTGGTGCCTGGTCCGATGCCCTCTCCAGGCTTGTTGGAATGTTGAGTCCACTGCTGTGGCTATTGTGTCATTCTGCGTTTTTGAAGGTTTCCTTTTTGTTCACTGACCCTTTGCTGTACAAACACAATGTCATCTTCTAGTGATTCATCGTTCATCTAGAGCAGCGGTTCTCAACTTGTGGGGTCGCGACCCTTTTGGGGGAAGAACGACCCTTTCACAGGGGTCGCCTAAGATCATCAGAAAACACATAAACATTTCACAATATACAATTACATATTGTTTTGTGATGAATCACTATGCTTTAAATATGTTGAGTTATGTTCAGCTTGTAACAATGAAAATACATTCTGCATATCAGATATTTACATGACGATTCATAACTAGCAAAATTACAGTGATGAAGTAGCATCAAAAATAATTTTATGGTTGGGGGTCACCACAACATGAGGAACTGTAATAAAGGGTCACGGCATGAGGACAGTTGAGAACCACTGCTCTAGAGCCTAGACTATTGAAATTGCCTTACCATCAAGTTTCTTGCCTTGAGCTTTGTTTCTCCCTCTACCTTCCACTCTGTCCTTAGAGCAGTCATTCTGAAATGTGGATCAGACCATCTTCTGGGCTTCAGTGTGATCTCACTGACAAGCTGACTAGCAATGATCCAGTCCAAATCCGTAACCATACAAGTCAAGCTTGTGAGATCTGTCCCCTGCTTGGTTTTCCTTCTCTTGTGTCACATGCAGCTCAGACTTTTACCATCACACGTGTCTGTAGGCCCTAGAATCTTCCATGACCCCGGTTCTGGTATGTGCAATTCTTTCTGCCTTTAGAAAGTGTTAGCCTCTTCTCTGAAGATTTCTTACACCTTCTCCCAGTTTCCAACGGATACCTCTATGATTGCTATGATCACATCCCTATAATTAATTGCTTTTCTCTCTGCTGCCTCTCAGACCAAGAATCCCATTAGGATGGGACTGTGCTGTTTATTCTCAACTCCTAATGAGTGCCTACTGGAACATGTAAACACAGTCTCATAAACTTTGAGTCCATCAGATGTGGGATTTCATAGTTCACAGACTCTGAGTATAAAAATGCACCATCATTTCTCTATACCGGAATTTACCATAGGTATTTAGCTAATATTTTTCAGAAAGGACGGGGAGAGGCTTTGCCTTGCCCTGCCTTTGAGGAGGCATGTCTGGTTCATGAGCCACTGCTGTCTGTCCATGTGGACTCCCTCGGTGGTTGGAACCACCCAATTGTATTTATGCCGGAACGTCTTTGCCCTCTTCTCTCTGTGTTGGTCCCTCTGGGCCTTCCTTTAATTTGGCAAGAAGACCGTCCACTCTTGGAAAAATCAAGCTTATAGGGATTTAGCGGTCTACATTGGAGTTTGGCTATCCTCAGATATCCTAACGACTTCGTGCTAAAGATCCTGATATCAATTACTGAGACCTATTACTTAAGTTCGTTACCTGAGATCACAGAAATGGCCTCTATTGGCATTATCTGTGTTAAGAAGAAGTAGTTGTGTATTAGTCCTCATTTTCAACAGCCCCATGAGTGCCTCTCTCCTCAATAGCCAATCCATTTCTGTCTGGAAAAGCGGGCCCTGGTCCTCGCTGCTCATACTGCACATGGAATAGACAGATGGCCAGTGACTGCAGTGTGATTCACAGTATTTGTTCTTTTTCTCTGTGCCGAATGAGGATCAAATCACTTAGCCATCAACACTTCTATGGATTGGCATTAAAGCAAAGTGTTGTTTATTTTCTAGTGATCCCATTTCTTCCTAACTGAACACATAGCAAGTTCTCCATAGGTTTAGATCCCCCGGCTATTTTTCCACTTTACACATTGACCCTCACATGTGAACATCAGACACGAAAGATGCTGACTCACATCCTGCTCAGAGTTTCCAGTCAACGGTAACTTGGAATTATCTGCTAGCCTGCACATGTGCCAGTAATTCCTCTTCCATTTGCATGCCTTTGATAAAAGATGAAGTTGACAAGTGTCATTTGATAGAAGAGTTTTGCTAATAACTTTTTCTACTTTATCTATGACCTAAGCATTTATCATGACCTTTGGTACTCTTTTAAACAGTGTGCCATCAGGGTTTGTTCTGTACCTCTACCTGTTTTGTCTATGAGGACAGGCTATACTTTGCTGCTTATTTCTCTGTTTGCCCTTTTCCTACCGATTATGTTTCAGATCCATAAGCTATAATTTCATGCCTTCCTTTCAAATTACTTTGCACTCCAGTCTAAACACACAAAGCTATTATAGTGTTAATCCTGTCATTAAAAAATCCAACCCAACTACCCTCAAGTCGATGCTAATTAATAGCCACCCTGCAGGACAAAGTAAAACTGCCCCATAGAGGTTCCAAGGCTGTAATCTTTGTAGAAGCAGACTGCCAAAACTTTCTCCTGCAGTGTGGCCAGTGAGTTCAAACTGCTGACTTTCAGGTCAGCAACCAAGCACTTAACCAGGGCTCCTAGCTCCTTGTGCACAGAGACTTAACTCTTCCGTTTCATGATGGATTTGAAGGATATGATGCTGAGTGAAGTAACCCCCAAAGGACAACTATCATAAGGAACCACTATTGTAGAGAGTCAAGGAAAGGCTTACCCACAGGAAGAAACATTCTTTGATGGATCCAAGGATGGGAGAGGATGGGAGGGGAAATCACTAACTAGAGGCTAGTGATGAGGGAGAAGGGAAAGGCAACAAACAGTAAGTGGGAAGACAGCACAACCTGACCAGTAGCAGAGGACGTCACTGGGAGGTGCACAGAAGTGAATGACAACAAAATGTACAAAATCCGCCAGTAATAGTAATAACAAGCAACTTCTATGAGTAGATAGATTCATAGGTAAACATGCAAGCTTAACAGATGTGGGAAGGTCAATGGGTGTACACCCAAGAGGGTAATTCTACACATTATTTATATGACCATGAATGTATTCAAGGAGCATGCATGGCACAAAGTTCTGAAAACTTTTTAAAGGAACGATTCACTGCATATGTTAGACAGGGTTCTCTACAGAAACAAAACCAGGACACTTATGATTTTATGTATATTTATATAGATAGATAACATAAGAAATAAACAGTTAATTAATCTATAGAGCAGTGCAAATGGCTCATTGCAACTCACTTCTGTGAGACAGCTAATACACCGGCAGTCCTTCAAGTCTTGAGAACCCCAGGATGCAAGTTAAGGACGCAGACTGCTGAGTCCTCTGTAGAGCAATTCAGGCTGTCCGGCCATAGGCACAAACAGCAAGGCAGGTCACCAACAGTCAGCCAGATGACAGAGTCTGACAGTCCCCAGCTCAAGCGATGTATACTCCAGTAGCGTGGTGAAGCAGGTCTTGAAGGAACCTCAAACTACAGCGACACAGTCCACAGGTTAGGTGTCCCACAGGGAGTGTAGCTTGCAAGTTGAGGCAGAGAACAAGCTAAGGCACACCGGTCCAATCATAAAAGAGCAAGAGACAAGAAAGGCGAGGCTTGCTGACCCATTTATCTCTCCACCCTTTAATTAATCCCACAAGTGTTCACTGACCAGGTTGGCACAATAAACCTACCTATCACACTGGACTTGGGGACCACAACCTTGGGGGGGGGGGCAAAATAAGTCAACTGGCATCACACAGTCCACAAAGACACTGTTCTACATCCTACTTCAATGAGTGGCAAGAAGGGCTTTAAAAGCTTTTGAGTTGTAGCTAAGATGCAGCAACTGGCCTTTGCTCACTGGAGCAAAGAAGAGTGAAGGAAATCAAAGCCTTGAAGCAGCAATGAATCCAAAGGACCAATGAGCTATGGGAACCACAGCCTTAAAGAGACCAGAAAAACTAGATGGAACCTGGCTATCAGTACTGTTCACTCTGATTAGGATCATAATAGGAAATCCTGATTGGAGAAGAAAAAATGCAGTACAAAATTAAAAAACATAAAAAAGACCAGACTTATTGGTCTGATTGACACGCTTGGGCCCCCTGAGATCATGACTTTTAGACATCCTTCAAGCCCAGAATGGAACCCATCTCCGGCGATCAACTTTCAGTCAAACAATAGGCAGTGAAGAGGGATCACTGGTGGGTTAATGGTTACATGTTGGGCTGTGATCTGCAAGGTTGGCAGTTGGCATCACTGTGTGATGCCAGTTGACTTACCAGCTGCTGGGTGGGAGAGAGATGGGTCTTTCTACTCCTATAAAAAATTAGTCTTGGAGAGAAGTGGGTGAAGGGAGACATCGGTTAGTGTAAGACATGAAAAAACTTAATAAATTATCGAGGGTTCATGAGAGAAGGAGGGTGGGGGAGGGAGGATAAAAAAATGAGAAGCTGATACCAAGGGCTCAAGTAGAAAGCAAATGTTCTGAAAATAACGATGGCAACAAATGTACAAATGTGCTTGACACAATGTATGCATGTATGGATTGTGATAAAAGGTGTATGAGCCCCCAATAAAATGGTTTAAAAATAAAGTTAGTCTTGGAAACCCACAAGGAGAGTTTTACCCTGTCCTATAAGGTCACTATGAGCCGGCATCTAATCGCTGTCAGTGAGTTGGTTTTTTTTAATTAAGTGAAGAATATACTCAATATAATTAATTAACCATGTGAGACTAAAAGGGCAGCATTTGCCCCCAAACAAAGCTTCCAAGGGGCAGAAAGGGGCAGAAGCACAATCGAAACGGGGGACCTAGAGAAGAAAGAGTGGCCTGTTACCTTAAGGGAATTGCAACCAATATCTCAAAGCAAAATGTGTGTGAATTGTTAAATAAAAAACTCACATCCTCTGTGATCTTTCACTCAAACTACACATTTTTAAAAAGACTTAAATATTCCATTGCAAACACGTAAAATAGAATATCAAAACCCATTCTGATAAAAAATTGAAATGTAGAAATACAAAGTCAGATATCACTTAGACTGCTTTACAATCTCCACTCCAACTACCATACAAGCCATCCACACAAGAGGGTCTGAAAGTTCTTATTATCTGCATGTATTGCCAACACCGTTGTCTTCTAGGAAGATTAGCCCACTTGAAGGCTTAAAAATATCTTTTTGCTTTAGTTGTATTTATTAGGTACTAGGTAAGTTAAGCATTTTTCTTGTTTATTAATCATTTATGTTTCACTTTGGTAGATGGACTTTTAAAAAAATCACTTGCCTTTTTTTTGTCTCATTGAACTGTTTGTTTCTCCTCGAGTTAATTTTGGTAATATGTGTTTTCCTAGAAAATTATCTGTTTTGCCTAGCTCACAAACCCATATATAATTATGCTTCCTTTCTTCTTTCTAATTTGGATACTCTTTTCATCCTTGATTAGATCTGTCAGAAGTCTTTTTTTGGTTTTACTTTCCCTGCCCCCTATTTTTTTAGTTGTTCCAAGAGACTAGTTTTGTTTTTATTCATTGTCAAGACCAATGATTTTAGGTTTTCTGTTTCGCCCATTTATGCTTTAATATTTCTTTCTTCTTTTTATTTTCTGTGGGTTTAGGGAAGCCACTTCCTATGCATAAAAGAAGCTGGAAGCAAGGGTAGTTGTGGGGATTGGGGAAATCATTATTGACATTATTCCTTTCCCCATCACAGATACAGAGAATACAGAATTAAGAAATAAAACCCAAACCAACCTCACTACCATCAAGTCGGAGCTCACTTGCAGAGACCCCCTTGTGGGTTTCCAACACTGGAACCGTTTCCAGGAGTAGAGAGCTCCCCCCCCCCTCCACCATCTTTCTCCCTTGTAGCTGCTGGTGGTTCGCAGCCCAACGCTTAACCCCCACACCACCAGGGCTCGTAATTAAGGAATAAGAACCTGGAATCAGACAGGTAGCAATCAGATCACCACCTTTAAAAAAATCACAGGTTGGGAAATTCTTACAGCAAATGCTGGGGGAGACTCTGTAAAAATCCAGTTAGAAATGAATCAATCAGCTGTTCAGAGGCACCTGGGGCCTTAGGGCAGTTCAATCTGCCTCGTTCTTTTGGAGAGCCAGTTTAGGTACAAATAAAAATGGATGGTTTGGTCATTCCTGGTTGGTGTTTGGAGTTTATGGATGGGGCAAACGGTTAAGAGCTCAGCTGCTACCTGAAAGGTTAGGGGTTCACATATACACCCAGAGGTATCTGGGAACAAAGACTGACAGTCTACTTATGAAAGACCAGCCAGTGAAAACCCCAGGGACACAGATCTGTTGTGGCACGCACGAGGTCCCGGTGAACCAGAGTCAACTCCATTGCCGCTGGGTCTGTGGTTGCCATCTGACCAAGCAGGGGCAGAGTTAGGAGACCCAGGTAGCCAGTGGAAAGCATGGCAGAAGGCACACCCTTGGGTTTTGACTAGACATGTGAGGAAGAGAGGGGAGGACCTTGAAAATAGGGTGGTCCCCAAGGCTTCAGCTTCATGTGAGACTGCAAATCAGGTTCCGAGGGTGTGATGGTAAAACAGCTGAAACAAGCAGCAGAAGGTCAGAGAGGGCTAGTTCAGGTTCAGAATCCGATGGCGGCAAAGTAGAGTGGATCGGCACATTCCTGAGTCTGAAGGAACTTGTGGGGGATTGAGGTGGAGCCCCAGTCTCCCCGGGGCTCATGCTCTTTCCCAAAATTAGTTTAACATCTGTTCTGAAACCCAAAGAGTAGCTGCTTCCCTATCCGTGGCTAATTAAACAAATTCAAATGTATGCATAACCTTTCTGCATCCTCACTAGGCCCCGATAAGGAAGCACGGTACAGCACCAGTAGCAAGGGCCATGCCAGAGACACCTCGGCCCTCTTGTGATCCCTTAACTCGATGACTTCATCTAGTGCTACAGTAGTCCCTTTAGAAATGAAAACATAAACTGCTTTCTGACCAGGCAGATACGTGCAGACCGAGGCCTGCCTCTGATATTTTCATAGGAACGCTCCGTGACCCTTGTCTCCTAGCTCCTCAGAAGACCTACTGCCTAACCAGCTCTTACCCGATGCCGTGAATTTCCTCCGTAATGATGTTTCCATCTGTCATTTCTCACAGTGAAATTTTAGGCTTTAGAACCAAATTCTCAAATACTCTCAGGAGATAATTGGTTAGCATAGCAGTCACGTCCCACCTAGTAGGAATGAGTGCTTGTAGCCAGATTTATAAATATTACCAAGAAGAGTAATATATTTTCATATTACACTCATGCCAAATTTCAGATTTTTTGGAAGGTATTTGAGTGTTCATTATGACTCGTGAACTCATCAGGTAAATAGTCTATAATAGTAAATTCTGGATCTGTTGTTGGTTAGGTGAAAATTAAAACCTCATATGGATTTTTGCCTCTTTCAGTGGGGGGTGGGGAGGCAGGGCTGGGATTGCATCTTCTCTCTCTGCTATAATTCAGGAGTCCTAAGGGCTCGAGCAGTCTGCAAAAATTAGCACAACATCTGTGTGAATCTCACTCAGAGTTACTTTCATCTTCTTACTTTGCCCTGTCTATTTTTAGGGCTGTATACATGTATTTTCCAAGAGCAAAACAGAACATTTTTAGACTTTTGATTTTTTGGCGAAGGTTTAGGAAATTCTGTTCTGTAGCGAACCGCTAGCTTTCCCACTGAGACAGTTAAACGTAGCCCACACAGAGATTTCCTTCCGCAGAAGAGCACTGGTCTGGAGCCTGACCCCCCTGATACTGCCCAGCTTCCGTATGAATGCTCCAATGTGCCACGGTAGCCGATCACTACTCTCCCCCAGAGAATCCAAGGTCAAGTGGGCTTCTTCCCATGGAGGCTCAATATACATCAGAATTACCTGGTTCTGAGCCCTGATGGCAGTGGTTTGAAACCACCAGCTGCTCCGTGGAGGAAAAGAGGAGGCTCACTGCTCCTTTAAAGAGTTGCAGCCTCGGAAACCCCCGGGGACGGGGACGGCTCCATTCTGCCCTACAGGGTCACTATGGGTTGGAATTGAATCAATGGCAGAGAGTTTTCTGAAAGTCATCTTGTGTCAGGCTGGGTTGTCTAAGAAACCGTCAGTGGCACTCAGATGTATAAAAAAGAGCTTTATATCAACAGGTCATCTTAAATCAAAGCAGGCATCCCAGCCCAGATGAACGCTTCAGATGCACGTAGCTGCAGGCTGATGACTCAAACAGTGATGGAGAAGGCAGGAAGACCAGCGTGCAGAGTCTTGTGGGTCCAAGGTCAGGGCGCTGACAGATGGCTCTCAGGGACAGGCGGTCCACATGGGGCCATCCCTGGAGGCAGGCAGAGTCCCAGCAGGCAGGAAGGCGGAAGGGCAGAGAGAGGGGGCTGTTTCCAGTTTTTTCTCATAAGAAGGCACACCCCCAAGGAGGCATTATGCTCCTGTTGAGTTTCGATGCTGATTCTTGGAGATGTATAAAGCAAAACTGCCTCTGTGCATTTGTGAGACTGTAGCTGTTTCCCGGAGTCTTCGTAAAAACTAAAGCTGACATAAAAATCATACAACTGCCACACGTCTTCATGATTGTCGATTTGTTTGAATCCAGTGATACGGTATTCTGTTGTGTTCTGGGACAGTTCTACCCTGTTCCATAGGGTCTCCAGGAGTCCCAACCAACTCGATGGCAGTGAGCTGTAACTAATTCTAGAGGACCAGCCCTCACAATTGAATGGGTCCAAGGGGCGGTTGTGTAATTGAGGGGTAATTCAAGAGTCATCCGACAAGGTAAAGCATGCAAGGGCTCACCTTTCCAGTCCTGACTTCAGGAGCCAGGTCCATGCAGAGAGAGAGAATATATTTCCAACCAAGGCTTATATCCTCTCAGGGGGCATGCAAGCCCCCCTAATTACAGGTAATCATATATGTAACAAAGTGGGCTGCACTCTCACCCTAAAGGGTCCCTGAGTACATTGGAGGAGCAACTTAACACCGGTGCTGGGGGCAGGTCAGAGGAAGTGGCTGTCCTCAAAGCCTAGAGAGCAATAGCACAAGTCTGCTTCTATAGTTAAAGCTGCTGGCTAGAAAGCAATCAGCCACGTGCTTTGAGGTACCACTATTATGGGAGGATAGAGTGGGAAGCAATATTAATTATGAGAACATAATTGGGACTCGTCTCCAACTCACAAGAGTGAAGGCCTCCCTCCATCCCAGAAACCCAGCCTGCCAGGCTTCTTAATTTATGAGAATAAAGGATTCATCCATATTACAATCTTTTCGCGTTCTTTGCTCTCCACAACTAATAAGGAGTCCTGGTGACACCGCGGCTAAGCACTGGCCTGCTCCCTGTAAGGCTGGCAGTTTGAACCCAGCTGGTTCTCTCTGGGAAAAGATGAGAGTCTGTTTCCATAAAGATTAAACAACAACAACAACAACAACAAAACACAGTCATCAAGCCGTCAATTCTGACTCCTAGAGACCATATATAGGGCTTCCAAGACTGTAAATGTTTAAAGGAATAGGCAATCTCATCTTTCTCCCTCAGTGGCTGGTGGGTTTGAACCCCTGACCTTGTGGATGGTGGTCCAGTGCTTAACCCACAGTGTCCCTAGGGCTCCTCCCATAGATTATAGCCTTGGAAACTGTCCTGTAGAGCCCCTAGGAGTCAGCATGGATTTGACAGAGGTGGGCTTGGAAGGACTGATTTTCCATATATGTTTGAGAGGTGCAGGCTTCCTAGTGGCACCCTAAGTTCAGAGGTAAGCTCCTCACCACAGGTGAGCAGTTCTACTGTTTCATGTGCTCACTATGTATTGGAATCGACTTGACAGCAGTGGGGTTTGGGGTGATTCGGTTGGTATCCTCTCTCTGGAGAAATGCATGTTTGGGTCCCCTGCCCATTTTTCTGGGTGGGTATCTGTCTTCGGTTTGCTATTGTTGAGTGGTCAGCGTTTCTATTCTGGATATTAGACCCTGGGACGATGTGCACATTTTCCCTCATTCCTACCATCTGTTTTGCCCTTTCTCAACGATGTCCTTGGGAACAGAAACGTTTTTCACTTTCATGTAGTCCAATGTATCTATTTTGTTGTCTGAAATGTTCCTGGTGGGCTTTGCCTTCCCACCTACACCTGCAGCCCTCAACATCTTGCAGCCTTCATGGGGGTCAAGGCAAGGAACGGGCCTGAAATTTCATGGCCAAAACCAAAAAGGCAGAGTGGCTTTTTCTTTTTTTTCTGCTGTCTCTCAGGGAGAGATTGGCGAGAAGCCAGCTTGCCCACATCTTTAAAATAATTATATTTCGTTAAGGTACAAATTCACTGTGTGCAGTACTAAGTAGGATAGAAATATGGTTTTGTACTGTGTGTGTGTGTCTGTGTGTGTGTAAGGGAGAGTGTGTGTGTGTGTGAGAGAGAGAGTATGTGTGTGTGAGAGAGAGAGAGAGAGTGTGTGTGTGTGTGTGTGCATGCATCTAAGAGAGAGAGAGAATCAGTCACTTGGCCCCAGAGAGTAGAGCCCTCCTGCTTCCGCAAGAACACCATTGCTCAAGTTCTTACTGCTGGTGCCCGGTTGAGTGTGGTTTTCCTCTGCTGCCAGCACCAAACCCCAGAATAGTGTGTCTGACTTGCTGAGTGAGGCCCACGGCTCCAGAGGAGCGCTGGAAGTCAAAGGTTTCACAGTAAGTGGAGTTAGTTGTTTGCATGACTGGGGATGGATGTTTTTAGAAGACAGCTCTATCTGGGGGAAGATCAGGTAAAAGCTGTAGCATCTGGACAGTACATGGTTCTGGGGTCTGAAATTAGATGCCAGAATTTCAAAGCAAGCATATGACAATGATCCAGATTTGTCTAGGAAGTTATTCATTATGTCACTGTTATTTAGATTGTATTCCTTGTCCCTGAAGTGCTCAAGATCTCCAAATATCTTTTAGCCACCCTGTTTTTTAGAGATTAAGTTTTGGTTTTTATGTTCGTCGTTCACTGAATCTAACTTCTTGCAGCCTCTGGTGTAGCATTCACTAACGTGGCTCAGTTTTGTAGTCTGACAACGTGACTGCTCATAGATTGGATGGTTATTGTTGGAGGAGGCCATGTTTAAGTTCCTCAAATCTTTCTGTTGCCAAGTGAGTTTACATCTACTTGTTTTTTGAGGAGAAACCCACAGAAGTAGAAAAACAAAACAAAGCAAAACAAAAAACAAACAAACCCAAAAAAGCGATTGCTGCCAGTCCATTTCTTCTCAGGGCGACCCCAGGTGTATTGGGGTCAGTACTAAACTTTTGTTTGGAAACCTGGAAGTTTACATAAACCACGGCATGTGAAGTTGCCTTTTTTCCCTCATTCCAATTTGATTTTTCAACGATCCAGTTTTGAGTGCCTGCTTTGTTTCCTCGTGGTTTTTTAGCAATGCATAGTATTCTGTTGTGGGTATGAACCGGTGTCTATCTTTTCTTCCACTGATCATCATTTAGGTTGTTACCATCTTCTTGCTTGTGTGAACAGTGCTGCGATGAAAATGGGTGTTCACGTGTCTGTCTTTGTTGTGACTCTTACTAGCTTAGGATATATTCCCAGCAAAGGGATTGCTGGATTGGATGGGATGTCTAGTCCCAGTGATTTGAAGTAGCACCCTATCACTTTCCACAGTAGCTGGACATCTGTACACCACCGCCACCCGTGTATGAAGGTCCCAGTGTCTATACAACCTCTCCACCATTTATTGTTGTCTGTTTTCATCTTTGTTGTTGTTTTTAACCTGGCTGAGAGCGGAAGAAGGCATCCCATTGTTGTTCTGATTGGCACAATGAGCATTTCTTGATATTTGCTGGCCCTTTGGACATCATCTTTCGTGAACCGTCCAGGTCCTTTGAAGGGAGTGAACATTTTAATGGTGCTTATTATGCATTGGTGTTAAATTAATTTCTATCAACACCATCTGTGAGTATCTGTTTCATCTTATCCATTATAAACAGAACCCCCTTTTTTGTAATTCCACATTTCTTTGATAGTTAGGCTGAATGTTTCTTCTCATGTTCATTTACAAGTTGTAATTTGCCATTTGGTCATTCATATGTTAATATCTTAATGCTTTTCTTGCTAACTTGTATGGGTTCTAATAAGATATATTTGTTATATCTTTGTCAGTCATTTTCCCCACTCTGTTATCTTTTTTAAACGAAATTTTAAATAAACATGCACCCATTTAACATTTTTACATAGTTAAATACACACATCCCCCACCCCCTAATTCTTCTTAATTTAGATATCTACATTATCTTCTTTTAAAGACTTACCTTTATTTTTTATTCTTTTTTTTTGTTTTTGTAGTTGCATCTTTATTAGAAAGTCTCAGCTGCCAACTTAGCGTTTTCCACCAACCCGGGGAGCAGACACTTTCACGGGCTTCACAATCTTTTGCTTCGGTGCTGCTTTTGTGGGGGCCTTAGTAGTGGCCATTGCTGTCTTTTTAGAAGCCTGCTTTGCCTTTTTTGCTTCCTTGGCAGCCCTGATGGCCTGCTCTCGTTAGGCCTTTCTAACCTCAGGTTTCTGATTCCTCTTGGCCATTATATCAGCAAGAGATGCACCAGTGATGGCCCTCTGGAATTTGACTGCACGGCGGGTTCTTTTCTTTTGAATTTCTTCCGACTGCCCCTTCTTGTGCTTCCTCCTGTAGAGCACCGTCCAGTTGATCTGCCGAGGGTTCCTCTTGGAGAGGAATGCCGACTCGCATTTTGCGTTAAGGAACTGGAAAACCTTGCCATCGGTCCTGGCGTAGCGCCACCCGTGCCCGGGGTAAATCTTGTACCCGCTGAAGCTGCACAGCTCGACCTTCATGGCTGCGGCAGCACAGGGCCGGGGAAGACGGCGAAGAGGAGGCTATTTTTTATTCTTAAGGATGATGTGACAATGGTATTAAACTGATTTTTAAAAATAATGCTGACTAGATTTTCAGTATCATGTATGTTCTTATGTTCTCTAAACATATTTTGGAATTTCATTTTTTTTACTTTCAAAATTTCTCTATAATATACTTTTCCTTGATTATCTATATTATTGAAAACAAACAAGCTACTGCCATCAAGTCGATGCCAATCGTAGCAACGCTAAGGGCCTTGTAGGACTGCCCTCCTGAGTTTCTGAGACAGTAACGGGCGTGGAACGCCCAGCTGTCTGACAGGAGCTACCTAGTTTTGCGTCAGTGTCACGTTGTGTTAATACTTGCTGCTTTTGTAATGTGTCAGGAGAATGAGTTGAGAGGAGGAATACCGAGTCAACAGAAAGGACTGCTCAAGGGCACAGGCGCTGAAGGCAGAGGGCTCAGTCTTCGCTGTGCTGTCTCCTCATCTGTCCCATAGACAGTGATGTGTCTACACCATAGCGCGATTGCAGTTAGGAAGTGACAACAACCCTGAAAACAATATTAGGCATATACCCACAAGCCAAGCTCACGGCCATCAAATCGACCCCAACTCGTGGCGATCCCATAGGGCAGGGTAGAACTGCTGCTGTATTTTACTTGTGTGAATATGCATTGCACACACATATATATAATTTATATAGAGGCATATGTGTCATTATTTCTCTTTATGGAGTAAAACAACCTTCTATAGAATCCTGGGACACAGGGATTATGAAGGGGAAATGGCACATTTAATTCTATCTCCATAAAAACTTGGTATGTTGAGAGGCAGGGCAAGTGGCAGATGGGGAAATAGAAGTATATATATGTACCCCAAAGAATTGTTATCCAAAATAAATGAAAAATCTCCAAAATAAATTAGGAAAAGGCAAACACAACATTAAAAATGGGCAAAAAATATAGACAGGTGGATCACAGAAGAAGAAATGCATAAATAAGGTTCAACCTCAGTAATACAGATACACAAATCCAAAAATGAATGAAATGCCATTTTTTGTATGGAGTAGACTGGCAAAAAAAGAAAAATAATGCTCAGAGAGAACATATGAAAATAAGCATTGAGAATCACAGTTGATAGGATCAAAAATCAAGGCCCTTTGTATGGTGATTTTACAGAATCTAAAGTAACCCTCCTGCTGCTGCTGTTGGGTAAACAGTAAGCTGCTAACCAGAGAGTATCAACAATTCAAACCCACCATCCATGTCTGGGGAGAAAGTTGAAGCTAATGTGCGCCTGCAACAATGTACAGCTTTAGAGATCCTGTGCAAGGTCAGTATATGTCAATCGACGCAATGGCAGTGGGTTGTGTTGGGTGTTTGGGACCAAAATTTAAAGTATGCACTACATCCCTTTACCTGTATGAATATCAAAATGTATATTTTTAAAGTGCCAGGGCTTTTAATAAAAATTAAAAGGGCCAGGTACATAACACGAAGCTATTTTTTAAGATTACTTCTGGAGAGGGAAGTGGAATGAGGCAAGGACGCTTCCACTTTTTGTATGTACACATAAGCGGTTTGAATTTTTTATGAGTCTGTGTTTATGAAAGGTTTGTGTCCATGAAATAAAAAGACTACCCTCCTCCCCCAGGCTGGCAGGAACTAAAAGTCTATGGGGTTAGGGTGACAAACTCAGGGTTGGGAAAAATACATGATCAATTTTAGGGAGAGTAAACATCTGGGTGGCATTCTTTAAAGTTAATTTGTTGTTGCTAGCTGCCATGGAGTGGGCACCCGATACACACTCACGCCCCCCCCCCCAAAGGACATTGAAGCACAGCCCTGTTCTGCACCATCCCCAGTATTGGTTTCAGATCCGATTGCTGGATCCACATGATTTTCGTTGACTGGTTTATAGAATTAGATGCTCAGGTCCTTCTTCCCAGTCTGCCTTACTCTGGAAGCCCCTGTGAAATGTGCTCTTCCTGATAGCAACAAACGCCTCCACTGACAGATGTGCTGAAGGTGAGTTTGTTGAGCAAACTCCACCCACGCGGCAGAAAGAAAGGGCAGCCACTTGCTCCCACTCAGGCTTGCAGCCCCATTAACTCAGGGCCATAACTGGGTGCCGCAGCCTCCTGGTCACCCCGTGCGTTTCCTTTCTCTCGCTGTTTTACAAATCCTCATTCCAGGTTCAAAGTTTTCATTTACCCAGTGGTTCACCCAGCAGGTATCTAACGCGTGTGCCGAGCCAGATGGTGTGCTTGACACATAGGGTGGGGGGAGGTGGGAGGAAAACAGAATGTGCCAGCGCTGCTGGGGCCCAACACTAGTCCAGGAGAACTGGCAGTGGCCGCACTAATAGTGAGTCATGAGGCTCGTCGTCATTGCAGGGCACTCTGATAGAGGATAAGAGGGAAGAGCACCTTAAGATGGGTGGCCAGGACGAGGCAAGGAAACAAGAGAATGCCCTAAGACCTT
>NW_022105908.1:7641394-7646096 GCF_000313985.2 Echinops telfairi | reverse complement strand
AGAAACAATAAAAAAAACAAGGAATGAAACAGAAAGAAGAAGTTATAGATAAAGATGCGATTAAAAATAGAGTAAGAAAGAAAAACCACCAGCAATATTTTAAAATCCAGAGGAGAAATATTTAAGTCCAGAACAAATACAGGTTGGATCGAGAGGGAGGTCAATTGACCAAATATCACATTATATCATGGTTCAATCCACCATAATCAAGTTTACGATAATCTATGTCTGATAGTAAAGCAGTTCAAGTCCCTTGCCTGTGTCCAGAGGGGATCTGCCAGAGGCTTAGTTTGACTAGCTAGTCTACAAATGGGTTTTGGGCTCCCCCTGTCCTCCACAGCCTTCTACAAATCGGGTGTGTACAATTTAAATTCTTTTCCCTTATCATATTTGGATTTTGTTATCATCATTTTTGGATCGCACAGGCTGGTGTGCTTTTTCCGTATAGACTTCGTTGAAGCCTCCCTTAGATGGCTGCTTATTTGAATACACACCTTTAAGACCCCAGACACCATTCCAATTGCTAACTGGGCACCGTCTGCGCGCTTCACCTTCACATCCTCTTTGAGGGCCTTCCTGCCTTCGTCCCACAGCTAGTCCTTTCTCAACGCCAGTCACTTTCATCCGGGTCCCTTCCCCCCACCTGCTGACGTTTCTGTATTTCGTTCACTCAGAGCTGTGCTTCCCAAGTTTTAGTCATGGAATTCCAGGTTTCACAGTTTGGGCCATTGCCAACTCCCGTTATGTATGAAAACAAAGCAGAATCAGTCACCACGAGTCTCTTCCAGTTCCCGATGACCCATGTGTAGTAGAGTGGAACTGTGCTCCATAGATTGTCAAGGGCTGATTTTTCAGAAGTAGATGCCTAGGTCCTTTTTCTTTCTAGTTGCTTCTGGGTAGATTTGAAGTTTCAACTTTTTGGTTAGTAGCCAAGTGGGTTCATTACCTGTACCACCTAGGGACTCTATTTATTAAATTATAACACTGGCTTACAGTACAGGTAGTCCCTGATTTACCCTGGGTTTCCATCCCGATGATGCCACTGTCAGTCAGCTCTCATGTAAGGCAATGCCACATTTCTTTTTTGGTTTTCATTACTATTGCCTTATATTATCAGTATCTTTATAAATCCGATCTTTAGTTGCCGTTAGGGGTTGGCATGAGAAGGATAACATCAGCAAATTACCCACTGCAACCCCTTCAATGCACGTCACTTACCACTGTCTTCCTGCATTTCCTGCTTCCATCCCTACCTCCTTTCCTAACCCTCTGCCTTTGAGCAAATGCTGCCCTTCTGATCTTAAATGGTTGATTATTCTAACACGGGGTGGGGTGTGTGTGTGAATTCAGTTTTGTATATCGTATATATAAAACATGATACAAACAACAGCAGCCCAAACCCTACTACCACTAAGCTGATTCCAATTCATAGCGATCCTATCAAGACACTAGGGTTTCCAAGATTGTAAGAGCAGACAGCTTCATCTTTCTCCAGGAGCAGCTGTGGGCTTCAATTGGTGACCTTGCACTCGGCTTAGGAAATACAAAAAGTCATGACCGTGAGATCAGAAGAACTAGGTGGTGCCTGGTTACTTCACCAGCTGTTCTGAAGAGGATCCCATTAGAAGATCCTATATAGCACAGGAAAAAGATGTGGAACAAAATCCAAACTCATGAAAGAGACCAGACTGAACTAGTTGGATAGAGACTGTTGGAACACCCAGAGTGCTTAGTCACCCTTCAGGTCGTGAACTGAATTCACACACACACCCCACCCCGTGTTAGAATAATCAACCATTTAAGATCAGAAGGGCAGCATTTGCTCAAAGGCAGAGGGTTAGGAAAGGAGGTAGGGATGGAAGCAGGAAACGCAGGAAGACAGTGGTAAGTGACGGTGCATTGAAGGGGTTGCAGTGGATGGGTTGAAACACGGCGTGAACTGTTGCATATGAAAACCGATGAGCTAAAAAACAAAACAAAAAACTGATGAGCTGCTCTGTAAACCTTCACCTAATTCACAATTAAAAGTACCCCAAAAAAGCAACAAAGGATGGTTCTAAATATGCTTGGAACATGAATATATTGTAAGCCAGAGGCTACCTGTATTAAATTATTTTAAAGAGAAATTTTATCATTTATTATAAATGAAAATAAAATAATGCTAAATTTAAAATTTTTCAGTAATGAAAGCATGTAAGGCTAATTGGGTTGCTTTGGTCACAAACAGATGATAATTGTAAAGGAAGGAAACATATTATTCTCTTGTCAGTAGGGGAGAAAGATGAGTCTTTCTGCCCCTGTGAAGATTTACAGCCTTGGAAACGCACAGGGGCAGTCCAACTCAGCCCTGTAATTTCATTGTAAGTGATCATGGACTCAGGAGCAGTGATCTGTCAGTAACTTCAGGGTGGACACTGTACATTAAAGAAACCAAAACCCCCCAAAAGGCACTGTCATTGCGTCAATTCTGACTCATCTCGACCCTGTGGGTTTCCAAGACATAACTCTACAGGAGTAGAAAGCCTCTTGTGGAACAGCTTGTGGTTTCGAACTGCTGACCTTGCAGTTAGCAGCCCAACATGTAACCGCTAGCTCACCAGGGCTCCTCACTGTGAATAAGTGGAGATCCACAGGGAGGGATCTCAGAACATTTGTTTACTTTGTACTTACAAGAGTGAGGTAAGCTGGGAACACATTACAAGCGGAGGGACAAGGGTTCCTCTGAGGCTGAATTATGTGATGCCACACCTGGTTGCCACAGTAATGGGCTTCCTCTTAATGAGTAGAGTCACGAGTGCCTGAAATCAGTGACAACTGGGACAGAGCAGCGTATTTCCTAAGAAGCATCACCCTGGAAAATGTCCAAGGAAGAACTACCTGCTGAGGGGTTTATTCCTTCATTAAAGGACAAGCTCCCAAGAGAGTAGCCTTGGGCTGTAAATAAGTCTTTGCTCTGAGCCTGGAGGCTTGAGAATCTCTCTGGGACTTGCTGTCAACCTGGACCTAATTCATTAGGTTTTCCTTTAAGTAAACCGTGAGTTTTCCTGAGTCTTAGCCGCATCACTGAGGGGTCTTTCCCTCAAAGGAGGAGTCCTAGGATTGGGAAGTGCTAAAACACTTTCTCCTGAGGCAACAGCTTTTATGAATTGGCCTGGGCTGCCAGGTAGATTCGGAACATTGATAGATCAATTGATAGGATTCTTGCACTCATGTGGGAGACCAACTGCTGTGGAATTGATTCCAACTCATAGGGGCTCTATCAGACAGAGTAGACCTGTCCCGTTGGGCTTCTGAGACAGTAACTATTTAAGGAAGCAGGCTGCCTCATCTCTCTCCCTCAGAGCAGCTGGTAGGTTTGAACCCCCAACTTTCAGTTAGCAGCCCAAAGCTGAATCCGCTATGCCTTCAGGGTTCCTTCAGGTGGGAGAGCCAGGTCCTATTTCTGACCAGTGTACCTCGTGGGCAGCCACCCCCCAGCTGTCATTGGAAGCCTAAACATTGCTGTAATTCTGCACAGATTTCAGAGAAATTTCCACACCAAAGGCAGACGAGGAAGAAAGGCCTGGCAAACTACTTCCGAATGAAAACTATGGATCGCCCCCATGCAATCTGCAGCTCATCATGGGGATGGCTTGGACCAAGCAGCAGTTCGTTCTACTGTGTTGGAGTCAGCATGAGTTTGAGGCTAATTCCAAGGTAGCTAACAACAAGCCAGGCGATGTGGACATCTTTTGGTCGTCACTGGGAAGGGCTGAGCTCACCTGAAGGGACTGGCCTACACGAAAGGCGGTCAGCCTTGGCTGCAGGCCAGCTCTCCAGCCTCATGTCAGGAGCTCCTTGTGTTCTTGCGCTGCAGCCATATGGATTCAAGCGCCTCATCCTTGCTTTCCCACCTCCTCCCATGCGGTCTCTTTCCCCTCGCTTTGTGTTTTAACTCTCTGCCTCGCTCTACGTTCTTCCCTTTTCTATCGAGCCATTGTTGCTAGCTGCTGTTGAGTTGGCCCCTGGCTACGCAGGGCGACCACGTGTGTTACAGGTCTGCTCCATCGGATTGTCTTGACTGTAACATTGATGGAAGCAGTTCACCCACCAGGCATTTCTGTGGGGGAGCTGCTTGGGCATCTCAATCTTTAGATGAGCAGCTGATTCCAAACTGCAGGCTTCCCCTTAGTGGTTAGTCTGTACATAGTGACCCTAGATGTACAATAGAAGAAAGCATTGCCCGTACATTGTGTCCTCCTCACACCATTGTTATTGTTTGAGCCCATTGTTGTAACCATGGTGTCGATCCATTACCTTGAGGGTCTTCCTCTTTTTTGCTGTGCTTCCACTTTACCAAGCATGCTGTCCTTCTTCAGAGACTGGTCTCTCTGAGATCATGTCCAAAGTAGGTGAAGTCTTGCCATCTTCTAAGGAGCATTCTGGGTGTACGTCTCCCAAGGTAGATTTTTTGTTTTGTTGACAGCCCATGGCCCTTTCCACGGTCTCTGACTGCATCACAATTTAAATGCATCCACTCTTCTCTGGGCTTCCTTATTTACTGTCCAACTTTCACGTGCACATGAGGCCATTGTAAATAACGATGGCTTGGGTCAGGCACACCTTAGTCCTCAAAGGGGCATCCTTGCTCGTCAATAGTTCCCAGAGGTCTTGTGCAGCAGACTTACCCAATGCAATGCATCGTTTGAGTTATTTGACTGCC
>NW_022105908.1:7614909-7639496 GCF_000313985.2 Echinops telfairi | reverse complement strand
TCCCACCTTTGGTGTTTAAAGCCTGGTCCCTTTGGCCCTTCATGATCACACATGTTAGTGTGCTGCTTCCATGTGGGCTTTGTTGACAAACACTTTTCTTGATTTTTAAACCATGCAGTGTTCCCTTGTTCTGTTAGCACAAACTGTTTCTTGGTTCGTGTACCGGTTCCGCGTGAACACAATGAAGTGTTCTGGAATTCTCGTTCTTCTCAATGTCACCCATAGTTTGTTACGATCCACACAGTAGAATGCCTTTGGATTTGAACCTCCAATGGATAAGACATTGGCCTCCTTCTGTTAGGTTTCTGGGTTGGGGTTACCTCGGTTCTTTGCTTCAAGGCACTGAAAGAATCCATTCAGCAGAAGCACTTTTGCAATGCAAGTGAGTTTGTATGCAGGAAAGGGAAAGTTTCAGCTATTACAGTCTTGAAAAGGCACACGCTATTTCTGGAAAGCATGCTGGGCCACACTGAAGCCACATGGGGGTCACAACTGGGTGTGAAAAATTACGTGCAAAGAATACAGGTATAGAGAGCCCGAACCCCACATGTGCGGACCCGGGGAATCCCTGGAGGCCAAGGGGGCGTGCAGGGTCCCAGAGGGCCAGCAGGAGCTTATGCACCATCCATGTGGGAGAGGCCCACCTTCCAGCTGCAGCGTGCAATGAGCACAAGCAGCGCGACCAGAGGCGTGCCAAGCATGTGTGCCGGCTGCACAACGGGCTCTTTTTCTCTCGCGCCCCGCGTGGCTGGGGGAGGCGTGGTTGTGGACATTGGCTGATCCTACTGGCTGAGGCCCACCTGTGTGATGTCATGTGGCTGGGCCTTGTATGTGCGCCCGGGTGGACCTCCCACCAGGCTCAGGGGGCTTGTGTCTGAACATGCTCAGTTTACATCTTCCCATAGGTGTCTAATTAGTGTGCTTGCTCCCTTTCCAACCCCTGGAATGGGGCCTTATGCAGGAATTGGGGAGACCACCCCCTTTGTCCCTAATCTAGCAACCTAGTAGTTCCATAGTTAGCACCTACTTAAAGTTTTAACATGAAGGATCTTTTCCTTAGGGAACCTTTTCAAGCTACCCTACATGATTGGTTGTGATCTCTTAAATCCGATCTTATAGCACCCATGCATCATGTGCCTCTCTTTAGTAGCATGTCTCACAGTTGATAACTATATAATTTTGTGACTCATAGTTACCTACACTCACTATACTGTAAACCTCATATGGGGAGAGACTGTTTTTGCCCATCACTGGTGTCAGCCGCAGTGCCTGAGCCATAGAAGATGCTCCGAAAATATCTGTTGAGTGAATGAATGTATGAATGAATGAATGAGTGAGTGAGTGAATGAATGAAATACTCACCAGCTTTTCACTTGTATGCATGCGTGGATTCTCATGATTCCTTTTGGGCATGACTTTTCTTTCCCCAGAGTAATTTTCCTGGATGATGCAATGGCTCGCATGCTCTGCTGCTAACCCAAAGAGTGGAGTTTCAAGTCCATCCGGAGGCATCTTAGAAGAATGGTCTGGCTATCCACTTCTGAAAAAACCAGCCATTGCAAGCCTAGTGGGACCCAGGTCTCCTCTGATGCACACGAGGGGCCAGGGGCCAGGTCAACCCTGTAGGACAGGCGGTGGCCTATTGCTTCGTCCTTCCCCAGCCCCTCTCCTCTCAGTTCATCCCGAACAGGGTTGTCACATGACAACTGAATGTTGCCACGTTGTGTGCACTCTGTCATACGAGGGAACTTAAAAAAGTTTGTGACAAAACTGAATGAAAAGAATTTGGAATTTCCTCCACAAATGTTTTGAAGGGAATAGTTGTGTAATATTTATCCTGGCTTATTTTACTTCAAAAAAAAAAAATCTAACTCACTGACTTTGAGTTGATTCCAACTCATCAGATAGAATAGAATTGCCTCTTGGCGTTTCTGAGGCTATAACTCTTTAGGGGAGCAGAGAGTCTGCTCTTTCCCCATGGAGAAGCTGGTGGGCTCAAACTTCTGACCTTTCAGTTAGCAACATCATCAGTGTTCCTTATTTCACTTAGAATAAGGTCTTTCGGGTTCACCCATCTTGTAGCATGTACCAGAGAGTGTTCCTTTTTGTGACTGCTTAATATTCCTTTGTATGTACATATGACATCTTGTTGTCCGTTTATCTGTTCATGGACGTTTGAGTGCTCCCATGGTCTGGCTATTGTGGATAGGGCTACAATGACCAGTAGTATATAGTATTTATTGCTTCCCGGCGCTCAAGTTCTTTGGGTAGATACCCAGGAATTTCTGTTTGGTTTCTTTTTTAAACTTTTATCTTTTTATTGCTATTCTTGTTTTGGTCATAACTTCTCTGAATTTTTTTGCTGCTTTGTCCGTGGTTTCTTTTTGCTTGTTGAATGTATTTAATACGGTTGATTTAACATCTGACTGGTAACTCTGATGTCTGAGCTTCCTCAAAGGTTGTTTTGGTCAAAATCTTTTTTCCCCATTAGTGGCTATTCTTTTCTGTTTCCTTGCACATGTAATAGCTTTTTGCTGAGAAACTGGACATTTTAGGTATTATCATGTGATCATTCTACAAATATAATTCTACCACTCTGTTCATTTAGTGTTTTTTTCCTAATCATTTTTCAAAGTGTATATCCCAGCTGTGTGTGGTCACTGGAATTTCTGATCTGTTATTTCTATCGTCAGCCAGATTTTACCTCCTGCAATTTTACCTTCCTGAGAAAGGCACACTGGCCCTGTAAGCTACTGTCTTTGGGAAAAGCTTGTGATGTAAGAGGGTCAAAACCATGACAACTGTCCATGTTGGTCCCTTGAGATTCTGCCGCACCAATCCAAATGTGTAATCCTTAATCCTCAGAGGCCAAGGTCTCCATTGACTTCTTCTGGCACCAGCCAGTTGCTCTGTGACTACATCAGCCACCTTAACCTCTGCAGAGTAGCCGAGACATGGCAGAAGGTAGCCGAATGTACACGTGGCTCATCCCAAAGATCAGCAGCCCCTCTCTTTGTCTAGCAGGTCTCTGGTTGATATAAGTGTTCAACAAGGTTCAGAGTTCCAAAATATTCTATTCAAATAGCTCCACCCAATTCAGTTGCTGATTTTGTAGAGGGAGATATCTTTAGACTTTCTAACATGACCATGAGATGCGTATTAGCCATTGGATGGAAGGCGTTTAATTGGGAGAGGGGTACGTGTTTGAGAAAGTTTACTAAAAACATGTTGGTGCTAAGTGATTGTGGCTCTGATTCTGGGTTGAGGAGCCCTCATGGTGTAGTGGGTTATGCATTGAGCTATTAATTGCAAATTCAGCGGTTCAAACCCACCAGTTACTCTTTGGAAGAAAGATGAGACTGTCCTGCTCTCATAAAGATTTGCCCCGAAGGGGCAATTCTACCCTGTCCTATAGGGTTGCTCTGAGTCCGAATTTTCAGTGGGTTTGGTTTAGTGAGTCCTTTATGCTTATCCATACCTAAGCTATGTTATTCTCCATTCTGGCCACACCAACTTTACCTGCCACAGGTCACGCTGGCCATTTATTTCTTTGTTAATTTGTCAAACACGAAATGACTGAGTACTTAATCACATAGATTCCCAAACTCATTTGGCCTACAGAAAACAAAACAAAACAAAAACTCAGGACTCCTCTGGCAACGGAAAACTTATGTGCCATAGCCCCCAATCCAGGATAAAGTGTAGGGATCTGCTTGTGCAGCTGCCCCCCAACCCCCGCAGAGGGTGGGATCAGCGATGGGATTCAGCCGGTTCACACTGGTTCAGCAGAACACATATCTAATTTTGCATTGAGTTTGGCAAACCGGTTGTTAAAATGACTCTCATCTACAGGGTTCTCTCTGAGGTGGAGGAAATCACAAATTTACATTCCTCATTCCTTACTCTTTTTCAACATCCAGTAAAGAGAAGGTGTATGGGGGGAGGTGTGCAATGACATGGCTCATGCTGATTTCTCTGAGGGACAGGGCTCTCTGTCTGCACTGATCCACATAATGCAGAGCCTCTCTGGTATCATTGCTGGGCTCACAAACCACATACAACCCAGCGCGGTAACCCATCATGTCACCACCATCCCCAGCCCCCATGCACAAGGGGAACAGCAAATCCCCCCATGGGCAGAGTGGTCTTTTCTGCCCCACCCTCACAAAGTCCTTCTCTTCTCCCATGGACCAAGGTGGAGACCCTCCTCTCTGCTCAATGGATGGGCACCGTGACCTGCCTGCTTAGACTCTGACTGATGGGGGAGGAGGGGTGACAGGTCAACATACTGGGTGAGGGGATACCAACCCTGGTGACAGCATTGTCTTGGCGGTCCCGTTCCCTGTGGCACTAGCCTGCCCACCACAGATGCTGGGGTCATTTTGGTGTTGCTCACCCTGATAATGTCAGGAGGTGTGACCCACACCCACCCTGGTGACCCTACTGAGCCTCCCTTTAGCAGGTAACTGCAATGCTGTTACATAATGGTTTCTGTCTCCCACCCTGGGAAAAGATTGTCTAGCAGTTGCCGTACTTTCTGTTCCTTGTAGATTTGCTCCCGAGGGCTATGCAAGGAATATAGCACGACAATGAATCCCAGGAGCAGCCTACACAACCGCTCCTTATATTTGTGGTTTTTGCATACATTTAGAACACAACCCCACGTGTTTCGTGTGGAGCAGAGATGAGGCATATTCTAGGCACAGGATAGGGTAGTGCTGTGAGGCTCAGCGGTTGCTTTCATTAGCCGGCACTTCAGGAGTGGGGAAAGCTTGCGGGTTAGAAAAGAAAATCTCAGGAAACTGGAAAAGAAAATCAACTGCGTTCAGTGATTTAACTTAGTCTGGTGACAATAAGGAAACCCAAAACTCAGCTGCCCTCTGAGGAGTGGGAGTGTGTGAAGGTAGGCTTTCCTGGCTGCCCGGAGGTGGTACTCACCATGATGCTAGGCTGACCATGTGCCGGGGCAGGTGGGAATTAGGTGCCATGAAAAATAAACCAAACTTTGCACTTGTATACTGTGCTCCCGTAGAAGCTCCAACAGAGGACTGACTTGCCCTGTTTCTTCAAGTGGTCTCAGGAGCTCCTCACACACATGTTAATAAGCTTGAGCAGATCCATTCTGTCCTTCCCCTGCCTGATCTCAGCACATTTCATGATGGCCATGATGTCATGCCTGCCGCCCCCAAGACCACTGCTACCTGAAACCCCGCAGAGACTTTTCTCCTGACCTCTGGGGCCATAGGTGAGAGCCTTCTCAGCACTCTGCTACCTCTTCCATAGCCACTGGGCATCCCTATGGCCATAGGTGCTTCATAGCCATGAGGTGCCAGATCCTTTGTCTGTAACATATCCCCAAAGGCCAGTGAATATGGTGGGATAACTCAGACTGTCTTGAGGAGATAGCTCTGTCTGTTTTGTTTTGTTGGCCTCTGAGTGGCTATGCATTGGGCTGTGATCTGCAAGGTCAGCAGTTCGAAACCACCAGCTGTTCCTCAGGAGACAGACAGAGCTTTCTACTCCTGTAAACAGTCAGAGTCTCAGAAACTCACGAGGGCAGTTCTTTACAGCCCTATAGGGTCACTATGAGTGGGCAGTGAAGTGGAGATCCCTGCCCGGGTTAACTTTAACACAAAGCTTGGAGGGTTGAGTCCACCCAGGGGTGCTTGGAAGAAAGACCTGGCAACTACTTCTGAAAAACAAAACAAATCAGCCTTGAAAACCCTACAGAGAATATGAGAACACACGAGATTGGCATACATTGAAGTTAATTTAAGAGTACATGGTTTTATTCCTGACTGACTTCCCCTTTCTCTAGGATAGGAGCCCACCCAGGAGGGTCCTAGGCTCTTCAAGTAAATAGGTTTCCAAGAGCTCCTCCCTTCTGATTCTGGGTCATAGCACTCCACACTGTTGGGGGCTAGTGGAGACTTTGCTATTGGAGCAGTTGATTTAGAGCTGCCCTTTCAGATTAAAGTTGCTATCAGAGAATATCCACTTCTACCTAATGGGTGTCATAGGTGAGCATATTAGAAATCATACACATGCATACCTCTGAAGACTCAATACCACAGGAGAAGACTTTGAGTAAGAAGCAAGCAAGGAACCAGAGTCTAGTCTAGCCATGGTGGCACTTTGGGTTAAGCATTGGTCTGCTAACTGCAAGGTTGGCTGTTCAAAGCCATAAGTTATTCTAAGGGACAAAGACGAGGCTGTCTGTTTCTCTGAAAACTCACAGCCCTAGAAACCCAATCTAGGATCGGAATTGACTTGACTGGACAGCAGTGGGTTTGTTTTTTTGGTTTGCGTTTTTAAGAAACCCAGTGGTGCCATAGCTTAGGCATTGGTCTGCTAACTGCAAGGTAGTTGGTTCAAATGCACTGACCACTTCATGGTGAGCTGGGGGATGAGGCTAGCTGCTCCCATAAAGATTTACAGTCTTGGAAACCCTACATAGAGGGCTCTATGAATCAGACCCAAGTCAGTGATCCTGTGACGTTCCTGGATTGGGTTACCTCGATTCTTTGTTTCATGGCACTGAAAGAATTCATGCAGTAGAAGCACTTTTTTATGAAAGAAAAGGAAAGTTTCAAGTGTTAGGTACACGCTGTTTCTGGAAAGCATGCCTGTCCTCTCGAAGCCGCACAGGGTTCGCAACTGGGCCCCAAAACACACGTGGAAAGAACATCGGGGCAGGAGCGTGAAACCAATACATGCAGAGTCTCCCCAGAGACCAAGAGCAGGTGGGCCCTGAGGGGGCACGCAGTCGAGCATGTGCCCGCTCGTGGGAGAGACTCCCACCCCACAGCAGCAGTTAAAAGTGGGTGGGGGACAGAGTAAAAGAGAGTTTGGCCTTCCAGCAGCCAACTCTTATGCCCTCCTGCCCCACTGCCTGGGGGTGGGGGTGGGCATGGTTGAGGGCATTGGCTGATCTTATTGGCTGTGTTTAAGCGCACCTGAGTGATGTCATGGAACTAGGTTGTAGCTTTAGGCTTAGGTTTCACCTGCGCCTAGGGGACTTAGTCTGCACATGCTCAGTTGGATCTTCCCATGGGTATCCAATTAGTATCCCTGATGTCTTTCCAGCCCCTGCATTGGGGCCCTATGCAGGCTTAGGGGAGACAACTCCCTTTGACCCTAATCTAACAACCTAATAGTAGTGGGTTTGGTTTGGATTTTGCTAACGTATAGGAGTTCCCAGGTAGCACAAATGGTTAATCACTTGTCTACCAGCTGAACGGTCAGTGGGTTGATCCATTCAGAGGGGCGTCAAGGTCTACTTTGCACATCTGGGGTCACCACGAGTCAGAATCAACAAACAGCATGCTGGTCTTACTTATCTGGTGCTGCTATTACAGAAGCAATGGATGGCTTCCTACCCCACCCCACCCCCCATGGATGGCTTTAACAACAGTTTATTCCCTCATAGTTTAGGAGGCTAGAAGGCTAGCTCCAGACAAAGGCCTTCTCTCTCTTAGCTCACAGTTTGGGAGGAAGGGCCTTGTTTCCTTTCAGCCACTGGGAAGCTCCTTGGAGATATCCATGTGTCTTGGCATCATTTGATGCAGGACAGCAATTCTCAATCTGTGGGTCACGACCCCTTTGGTGGGATGTCGAACGACCTTTTCACAGGGGTCGCCTAAGGCCATCGGAAAACCTAAAAATTTCACAATATATAATTATATATTGTTTTGTGATTAATCACTATGCTTTAGTTATGTTCAATTTGCAACAATGAAATACATCCTGCATACTGGGGTATTTACATTATGATTCAAAACAGTAGCAAAATTACAGTTATGAAGTAGCAACGAAAATAATTTTATGTTTGGGGGTCACCACCACATCCTGTATGTATTACAGGGTCGCGGCATGAGGAGGGTTGAGAACCACTGACTAGGAGGTTCCCAGGGCAGGGACCCTGGGTCCAAAGCATATGCTCCACTCCCAGCTCTTCTCTCTTGGCAGTAGTAGGGTCTTCTTATCTCTGCTTACTTGTTTAATCTCTTTTATTTCCCAAGAGATTGACTCATTACATTTACAACCTAATGCAGTATATTGTATCCTTGCCTCATTAACATGACTGCCACTAATTCTGCCTCATTTATATAACAGGTTAGGATTTACAACACATCAGATCACAAATGGACGCTAGTTACATACTACTGAGAATCATGACCCAACTATGTTGACACATATTTATTTTGGGGAATAGAGATCAATATATAGCAATGTTCAAGTTCTACATTTCACCAAGTGCAACATTTGCTTTTGTTATTAAATTCTTTTGCATTACATTTTTTACACATTAAAAAAATGCTTTGTTATTAAATATAAATTGTTTTTAAATCCTTCCCAGTGACCACCCTTTACCCACACTGTCAGAAACTAGTGCAAAATTGTTTATGTCCTGTCTTGGGTATTAAAAATTCAAGGAACATTTCTATGAGTGGAGGCATTCTGTGAGTGGTCCTCTCTCTGATATAAGATATTGGGGAGGGGGAGGGAATGAGTAAGGATAAATAAACATGATTCTAAAGGAAGAGACGTGAAGTCATCATGATTAAAGTGTTGGAGGGAAAAGGAATCCTTTGGGCAAGTTATACCACAGTGCCCATGGAGCTCATGACTTGCTAAGCTTATCCTTTCAAAGGCGGTGAGAGCGTTAGCCTGCACCTGACTCAGAAGAGC
Organism: Echinops telfairi; assembly: GCF_000313985.2. Lineage (NCBI taxonomy): Eukaryota > Metazoa > Chordata > Mammalia > Afrosoricida > Tenrecidae > Echinops > Echinops telfairi. The sequence continues at coordinate 7,630,805 of NW_022105908.1, read as the reverse complement.
AGGTGTGGGTGGGGCTCTTCTTCCATGATGGACTTGCCTCCTTGAAACATTAAGCCACTTTCTTAACAGGGGACTTGTACAATGGCCCTCTGCTATCTCATCTTGTGGTCCCATTTGCGGCATAGCTAGGGTGGCCCGTGGAGGGTGCTGCTGCCAGCTTGCAGAGCTGGGGCTGGTTTCTTCCTTGTCTAAATTTTCCTTTGGTCAGAAGGCCAGTGTGGCCAAAGCCTAATGAGCAAAGAGAGGTGCAGTGGACCGTAGAGTGGACTTTCATGAGAGAGGTTTTTTTTTTAAGTAAAATTTTATTGTTTGAAACGTACAGTTGGTGGGACTTGTTCACGCATCTTTCCTGGTTCCTGGGGCGTCTCCACCCTAGGTGTTCCTGGTGTCAATTACCTGAGCTTTGTGTTTTGAAACCAGCGTGCTATGTCCTTTATGAAGCAGCTCCTGGAGGGCTGCCCCGGCCAGAGAACTTCGAATCTTCCATCTCTCAGACAACAGCCGAGTGATAAGCTTGTCGTTGGAAACTTCTTTACAGAGCTTGCCATATGTGGCAAGGTTATTGAGGTGATTGAGCTTGTCCTGAACGTTGCCTTTGGACCACTTCTTCTTCTTGGCTTTGCCCCAGATTGGTTCACGGAGTCGTTGTCTTCCTTGGCCGACTTCTCACCATCCTTCTTCTTCTTGTCCTCCTTGGATGGGTCTACAAAGCTTGGGGAACAGCTATTACTGCAGCAGCCTCACTACGATGTAGGGTCTTTTTCTTTTTGCATTGTGCTCAACAGTATTGGAGATGGCATGTCCCTACCTTCCCAGGTCTTGGCAGTTCAAGAAACATCTTAGTAGAAGTCACAGGGGTTTTGCTGGTGGGTGGGGCAGGGTGACATGGTGCATTTGCATTGTTCCTAGAGGAAACGGAGCAGAATAAGACAAAACTGGCCCGCCTGTTGCCTTGGAAACGGCGCCGCTGATAGCATAAGACTTTGCTCCTTGTCCCGCCCAAAGCCAAAGAACTTAGACTTGATATTTAAAATGACTGAGTCCCCAACTCTGCAGTTCCCATCACCTACCACTTTACAAAACATCTATTACGATCCATTGACTTATTAGTGTGTTTCTGTTCAGACGTCTGAACAGCTAAACCACAAAAATGTGAAGTATTTGATTGTTACTGTGAAATTAGGATGGATACCAAGACTTTTTTTCCCCAACCACTTTTCAGGAATATGAGGGGGTACCCCTCAAAACCAGATCCCCCCCCCAAAGATATGTATTTAAATTTTTTTACAAAACAAACTTGTCACCTTCCAAGTACTCTCCATTACACTTAATATATTTGTCAAATCTGCGATTCGATTCTTGGAAACATTTTTTCAAACTCATCTGTTTGGATGGCTGACAGCACCTCCTTCGGTTTTTTCTTCACTTCTTCTGTGTCGTCAAATCACTGTCCTTTTATCTCCCTCATCATTCACAGAAACCAAGCAGAGCAAGATCAGGTGAGTAAGGTGCATGGGGCAAGAGAGGCATGCTGTTTTTTGCCAAAACCAGTGCACTGAGATGGCTGTGTGAGCAGGTGCATTGTCATGGTGGCAAAACCAGTCCCCCATCTGCCATAAATCAGACCTTTTTTGTCCCATGCTGTTATGCAATCTTTTCAGAACCTCCAAATAGGAAGCTTGATTAACAGTCTGACCCGGTGGAACGAACTCCAAATGCACTATCTGCCTCACATAAAAACAAAAAACAAATGAGCGTTGTCTTGATCTTTGATTTCACTTGACAAGCTTTTTTGGGCAAGGTGACGTGGCCTCTTCCACTGGCTTGATTGATGTTTGCTTTGGGGGTCATAAGAATAGCATCATGCTCCTCACCAGTACTCACCTTGGAAAAAAAGTCTGGGTTGTTTCTGGGCTCTTCTTTCAAAGCACAGCATGTTTCCAGCTCAGCCCTCTCTTTTCCTGGTCAGTCAGAACCTGAGGCACACATTTCCCAGAGACCATTCTCATTCCCAAATCTTCCATGAAAATTCACTGAACCAAACTCCCAAGTTAGCCCAGATAACTTCCCCATCTCTTCAATGGTCTTCGAGCACAAGTGCACGGATTTTGTTGACATTTTCATCCGTTCAGGAAGTTGATGGACGTCCTGAATGAGGTTTGTCATCAATGGACATTTCACCTTTTCTGAAACAAGAAAGCCACTCGTACACTTGAGTTTTTCCCATAGCACTGTCCTTGTCAGCTGTGTTCAACGTCACAGCAGTTTCTGTGGCATTTTTCCCAAGCAGGAAACAAGATTTCACAGCTGAATTCGGTTCTCTTAAATCAGTCATCACCAAAAAATCAGGTTTGAGAAAACTGCTTTTGTGAAAAAAATTCCCTGTGACTGAGAGAACCTTCCCAGGTGAGCCCTCTGGGTGCAGTAACTCAGAGGGAGTTGCTCCATGCTTGGCTAGTGGGAAAAATGTGTACAAAACCTCCACCCAGCGGAGCTTTTTTCCTTTTTTGGGGGGTACCCCCTCATAACAGCAGGAAATCAGATGACACTAGAAGATGTCAGAGATTTGGTGCTGAGTAGTTTTAGGAATGGTTTCTCATACATCAGTTATTGAGGTTAATTTGTATCATGTTAATGTTTACACAAGGAGCCCTGTTGGCAGCACATTGGACTGCCAATTTCAAGGTTGCCAGTTCAAACCTACCAGTTTCTTCTTGGGAGACAGATGAGGCTGTCTCCTTGTATAGAGTTACAGGCTGAGAAACCCCAGGGGCAGTTCTACTCTGTCCAATAGGGGTGCTATCGACTTGACGGCAGTGAGTTTGGCTTTTATTATTATTATTATTATTATTATTATTATTGGTAGGGAGCAGTTCTACTCTGCCCTATAAGGTTACTGAGTTGGAACCAACTTGATGGCCTTAACATGGGTCAGAATTGACTCAGTGGCAGTGGGTTTGGTTTGGTTTTGGATCTAGTGATTACACATAACATGAATATTCTTTTCAGAACAGTGGTGGAAGACTCCGTATTTAGATTATCATCTTGAAAGCACTTTTGAGACTCCTTTTTCTTTTCTTTTTCTGTTTCAATTGTCTAGCGCCCTTGATAAGTCTTACTGGAAAATGATGATAATGACTTTATGCCACGTTTTTAACCCACCCAGTAATTTGGCAACTACTCAGTGAGTGCCTCCCCTGTGCAGGCCCAGGAGTGCCCCTATCATTCACAGGCTAGAGGAGATAACCCAGACACATGTCTTTATATTCGAGAACTAACATTTGCTGAGCACCTGCTATGTGCCAAGCACTGTGGGAGTGTTGGGAAGATCATGACCAACAGGAGGGCCCAGGCCCCTGCTCTCAGACTTTCTGACCTTTTCTGGTGGTTGAGGGAGACAGACTCCACATCAACGAAGGTGATGAGTTTAGGATGAAGGCTCTGAAGATTAAGCAGAGGGATTTGAGAGAGACAGGATGGGGGTGGGAGAGTCATGTCAGAGAGTGGAAAGACTGACCTGCAAGAGGAAGTGCATTGGAGCCGCAGAGGAGCATCCCAAGCAGAGGGAATACCGGGTGCAAAGCTCTGGGATGTGTCCAGTCTGGCTTGACCAAGGAACTGTAAGGAGGCAGGAGTGACTGGGTATGGGGGGCCTGGGGAGAGCAGTCGGAACTTAGGTGGGGAGGCTCAGAGGCCAGGAAATTTGGGGCCCAGGATCCAGCATGTACATTTTCATCCATGTGCAGTGAGGGTTCAAAGTGGGGAGTGACTTGATTTCATTTGCCTTTTGAAAAAATCCTTCTGTTAGGTTCCAGGCTGGAGGTACCTCGGCTCTTGCTTCGCGTCGCCGAAAGGATTCACATGGCAGAAGCACGTTTGTAACCCAAGTGACTTTAGGGGGAAAAGGGGAATTTCAGGTTTTACAGTCTTCAAAAGCACATGCTGTTTCTGGAAAGTATACAAGGTCGTGTGGGAGCTGTGCGGGAATTCACAGCTGACCGCAAAAAAAACAACAACCATGTGGAACAGGAACAGGAGCATGAAACCGTGCTTGGGGAACTAGGAGATCTCAGAGGCCAAGAAGCCTGCAGCCCTGAGCCGGCCCTGGGCAGGCATGCAGGCTCATGGGCGATGGCACGTGGGAGGGGACTCCCACCCACGCCTGCAGAGAGCACCAGAGAACAAGAGAGAGGCTTGCCTGCGGACTGATTTTAGCCCCACTGGCTGGGGAGGTGAGGTTGAGGACACTCAGCTGACCCTATTGGCTGAGTTTAGGCACACCTGTGTGATTTCATGTGCCTAGGTTGTGCGCCCAGGTTTAGCTTCATCTGTGCTTTGGGTGGTGGTGGTGGTGGTGGGGTGTCCTCGTCTGCTAATGCCCAGTTTGGATCTTTCCAGGGGTGTCTAATGAGTGTGCCTGATTTCTTGCCAACCCCTTTGTTGTGGCCCTCTACAGGCACTGGGGAGACAACCCCCTTAGTCCCTATTGTGCCTACCTAGCACCCCTGCTGTTGATGTGGTTGGTATAGTGGACCAAAAAGGAGAGGCAAGGGATCAGACTTAGAGACTCGGTGGGGGATGCTGCGGAAGCCACGTAAGAAGTGGTGGTGACTTAAACCACAGTGGGTAGTGGTTGTGGACAGTTGTCTCCTTTTTTATTAGCTGCTGGCTCTCAGAAGTAGGTCATATCACAGCCTGGACATGCCATGCTAGCCTCCACTAACAGATGGGTAGCGGCTGTACACGAGGTGATTGGCTGGGAATCGAACCTGCCATTTTCCACATGGAAGGAGGTAGGAATTATACCACCAAGCCTGACTGCCCTGGCTGGAGCTGTAGAGGTGGGAGCCTCGGAAAGTTCTCATCCGAAGCGTTTGGGTTGGTGTGAGCCTACAGGATGGATAGAACATTTATAAAGAGGAGGGTCTCAGAAAGGTGAGTGCTGTCATGTGGGACCCAGGAGGCACTTTGATGGGTGGCGTCAGTTTGGTTCCTGGGGGCTTGTTTGAGCACAGGTAGGCCACCCTTCGCTTACTCGGTGGGCAGGAGGAAAAGAAGGATCTGCCTAAAGTAGCGCTGCCTGGGCCAGGTCTCTGGTCTTGGCTCCCCCATTTACCAGCTGCCTGGCTCTGGGGGCATGACTAACCCCGGAGCTTTTGTCACTCCTGATTTGTGAAGGGTGAGTAACAGCAGCTGCATAGTTTGGGTAGTTTGGAGCCTGGGAGAAGACTGTCTCCACATAGTGTTTAACCGTGTGCTGAGCACCAGGGGCCATCAAGTCAGCCCCGACTCAGGGTGAGCGTATGTGTGTCCAAGTAGAACCGTGCCTCTGCAGTTTCTCAATGGCTTGGATGTTGGAGTGGTTGCCAGGTCTTTCTTCTGACGCACCTCTGGTTGGACTCCATCCTTTTCATCAGCAGTCAGGTGTGTTAGCTCTTTGCACATCCCTCTCCCACCCCCCACCCCCCCCCCCACCCCCGGGCTCTGCCTGGCACTTAACTTAAGCTCACTTAAATGTGAGCTTAAAAATAAGTCTGAGGCACAAGATTTTGAGTAGGGAGTGACTGATCTCGGTTGACCTTTTAGGATGTGTCAGGAATCCGTGGAAAGGATGAGTTTCAAGGTGAACTTCAAAAGAGGAGAAATGTAAGGGGGCTGTGCAGATCGGAACTAGAGAAGAAGGAAGCGTTGGCAGCTGGCTGGATTTGAGAAACGGGAGCACTAGGGAGGAGTCAGACATGACAGAGGTCTTGTACCTGAGAGAGAGAGAGGCTGGGTTGATTTATAGAAATGGGGAAGTAGGGAGGAGACTATGGAGGGGCTGTTTTGTGCACTATGCAGGGGCTGTTAGTGCTCATGCAAGTGAGGTGAACTTACCTCTGAACCGGGCTCATGGACCTGGCAAGGCAGGTAAGTCAACAGACAGGTGCTCTTCAGTCTGCTGTAGACTGGGATGGACTGGGAAGGTTTTCTAGAAAGTACACACTTCAGATCCCTTTAGAAGAAGGTAATAAGGTAGCCAGGCAAGGGGAGCCTGGGCTTCCTCTGTTTGCCTTTCGACAGCTAGCCTCCACCACTTCTGGGCTGGTGAGGTCGGGCCCCTCTCTTCCTGAGTCTCTACTGAACACCACACCTTCTGTCTCGGAGAACTCTCTCTGGGTTCCAACTGCACTTTCCTTTATTGCTTCCTCTAAACTGCCACACCCCTGAAAACTGCTCTAGGTTTAGTTCCGTTTACCACCTGGTGTCCCGGCAGAGTCAGCAGTGTGAGCAAGGGCCCAGAATTGGAGCTGAAGAACTATCGTGGCTCAAAATGTTTCCATCAAAGCAGATGAAAGTCGCTGGTTCCCTCTGTGATCATTTTACTTCTGCATGCGTTGCTCTGCAATAGCTCTTTTTAAAAAGCTGTTCCTCAGAAAGGGCTCTTAGAATATCTTACTTCTTTCTCTAGTCGACTGCCCTGGCTCATTCACTTGTAATTCTTTGATGTGAAGCCACGTCACAGGCCAAGACATAACGACACATTTGTGGTCAGCCAACTTTGTGGTCCCGCCTTGGAGACTGAAGGCCGTCCCTGAGCAGTGGTTCTGAGCGCTTGGGCTCAAAAAGCTTGTGATGCCAATCCATGTCTTTCATGAGCCTCCACCTTGTGGCAGCATGTAGTAGTGTCTACAAGACCTTATTTCGTCTTCACAGTTTGAATTCTGGTTTCCGTGGTGTGGTTAGTGTTGTACCAAGGTTCTTTTCTATATAGTCTTGGTTTGATCACTTTTTGGTTCTTGTTTCTCTTTGTAATGCCTGAATGATCTTCATGAGATGAATTTTAGTCTGAAAGGTAGCTGCTGATACAGTCTGGAATTCTGTTCTTTTCACTGTTAGCCAGGAAGAAATTTAAGATTAATGGGATGGCTTCGCACCTCAAGATCTCAGGAAATAGTACAATTTGAAGTGTTTCCTGTGGACACTTGCTGACGTCTGGGACTCCCTAAGCTCCTCCCAAAGCAGACTTTCAGAGTTAGGGCTTCTAGTTTGCCAGGAAATGAATCATGCATCTAGCTGAAGAACCTGTGTTGGGGCTGGTGGGGTCTCTTTTTCTCCCTTTAGAACAGACACTTTCGATTGGGTCTATGTTGTGGGGATATGACCCCACCTTGGGGCCGCTACAAACATCCAGTCCCCAAAGATGTTTCCAGACACTGCCCAAAAGTTCCTGGGGTTGTGTTTATTAACCACTGCCCCAGAAGAGGTCAGAGGTAAACTCAGCGCATGTTCTAAAAGCTCCAGTTGGATTTTTATTTTATTTTTCCAGCAAGTTGCTCACTTGCCTTCTATTTCCTGCCGACACAAGTGGGTCCCAGGGCAATTGAGCTATGTGAACATTCTTGCTTTGTTAGTTCTCAGGCTTGAGTGTTTTAGCTTCCTGCTTCCTAGCTCGTGCTTATTGTACTTGTCGGCGAGACCTCCGTGCCCTCCCCACTCCCAACAACTTTATTATTTTAGCATTCTGTTTCCCACTCCCCTTTCGGTTTACTGGCCTTAGCTGGGTAACAAGGCCCAAGTCCCGGGATAACCCCTCCAGCAGCTCAGAAGGCGCAGCAGAAGTAGCAGGAAGCAGATGGAGACTGTTGGCTCCCCTTTTCCCTAGTGCTTACACTCCTCATTGTACTTCAGTCATAGCTGGTCCCTCTCCCTGCCCGGCTTCCCTCCTTCTTCCCTGCTTTAGGCTGAACAATGTCCGCGCTACATTTTAAGAATAAATCTTACACGGTTCTGAAGATGAGAGGAGCTTACATTTGGAAAAAATGTCAAGAAAACAACCCGAAGGATCTTTGCCAGTCCTCTGAGCGGGCGAAGCCCTAGATTGTCTCGTCGCTGCGATCTCTGTGATCTTTTGTGAGGCTTATGCGGGTTTTCAGAAATCGGGACATGCATAATAGAAAACGGTTTTATTTCCATTCATTTTCTGGTCCTTGACGAGAATCTATCCATTTGTGTTGCTAATTCACAGAAGTGAGACAACTGTTACTCAAATGGTAGTCACACCTGTGTTTCATCTTGGAGCAACAAGGATTTATTAAGGCTGGCACCAACTCTAATGAGCGTAAACTGCCTGCTCTTTGTTTATGTTCTCTCCTCTAGTTTCTCCACGATCCTCTGTTTATCTTCCTGCCTGCTTTCTACCTTTCACCGTTCCAACTTCAATTTGGCTGGGTTGTACTGAAAAAGAATGCTTCTCCGTAAATCTGCTAATACTGGTTTGGTCCCTGCTATTGAGTAGCTTTTTAATGAACCCATCTTTGTGTGTGGTTAACTTCAAAAAGCATAGTTTGTTTTTATCCCAAAATAATTTTATTGGTAGCAAATCCAGATACCATATCATTCCATAGTTCAATCACATCAAGCAGTATTGTACAGTAGCTACCACCATCACTCAAAACATTCTCTTCCTTCTTGAACTCCTTGATATCGGCTCCCTTTACCGCCCCCCTCCTCCACTGTGCCCCCAGAAACCCTTATTCTACTTGCTGTCCCTATAGGTGCATCAATCCTGGGTTTCATATACCAAGAAATATATATATACCAAAATTCAAGAGGGTTACCCCCTTGATGACAAAGTACACCTGAGACAAACCCCACTATGAAACAAAATCAAACAGAAAATGTTGAAAACCAGATCAGATCCGTTTTTCTTGGGAAAGCAGCTAACATTTGTTGAGTGCCTTCGATGTGCTGGGCACTTGATATAGACACTTTGTCATTGAAAAGTCCCAATTTGGTGAAGTAATCACTCATAACTCCATTTTTTTTAATACGGACTTTGAGAACCGCAGTGTTTAAAAGCATGCTCCAGTTCACATAATGAAGAGTGGAGCCCTCCTGCTGGCCCGCAGTGGGGTTGGGGAGGCAGCAATGAGCCTGTGAGCCTGTTTCTACTCCTGGTGGTTTGGAGCCACTTAAGACAGGGTTTGATTCTTGGCTCTGGCTCAACTCTGTTCGGGGAAAGTTGCTTGGCCTCTCTGAACCAAACAAAGGTCCTCTTTCTATAAAATGGGGGCAGTAGGACCCTTACCTTTTAGGCTCACGGGAGAATGACATGAGAAACCCTTTGGGAACACGATGTGTTCCAAGTTCAGTGTGAAATGATGAGCATACGCTCACATCTCTATAGTGCTGTGTTCCCTGTGTGAGAGAAACAGGCCAAGGTGCTACTGGAAGGTTTTGGGTTTTTTTTTCCAACTCTTTCAGATTGTGAAATGCTGAACATGTTTTCTGTGGGTTTACTAAATCAAGGTCTTTTCACATTTCATTATATTATGTTGTCTTTGTGAGCTGCCTTTTCAAAATTTCGTGTTCAGTTATTTGACTTAATCATTTCTTCCATTTGCTTTAGCTACTCTACGATCAAGAGCAGACATCAGTCTCTTCTAACATCCACACGGCCTTTGCTTTCTTTCCTGTCTTCTTAATGACCTTTTGCCTTTTTCAGGGCTGATATTCTAGATGTAATCCCACATTTTGTCTGGTTCCATGTGTAAGATCTGTTCTTGAGATGTTCTAGAAATCCGTGTCATAGACTCCAGGCCCTATTTTGGCTCTCATGGGCTTGCATTCATTTTCTTCAGCTTCACCCTGAACTTGCATATGAGCAGTTAATGGTCTGTTCCACTGTCAATCACTGGCCTGGTTTTGGCTCAGGATATTGAGCTTCTACCTTATCTCTTTCCACAAATATAGTCAGTTTAATTCCTATATATTCCATCAGGTGAGATCCACATGTACAGTGGCCATATATGTTGTTGGGGGGAAAATTTGTAATGAATTTGGACTTGCAAAATTGTGTCATGTAATCTCTAGTTTCATTTCTATAACTAAGGCCATATTTTCCAACTACTATTCCTTCCTTTTTGTTTCCAACTTTTGCATTCCAATTGCCTTAATCAATGCATTTTGATTGCATGTTTGAACAATTTCAGACTGAAGAAGTTAGTAGAGTTTTTCTGTTTGTTCATATTGGCTTCAATCCTTGGTATATAAATTTGATTAATAGTTGTATTAACTAGTCTTCCATGTGGGCTTATAGATATTCTATCAGAGACAGCCGTACTTCAAATAAATCTTGAAATGTTCTTTTTGATGATGAGTGTGACATCATTCTTCTTGAATTGTCATTCCAGGCACAGTGAACTGTATTATTGTCTGCTTCAAAATGGTCAATACTGGTCCATTTCAGCTCACTTAGACCAAAGGATATGGATCTTGATGCATTCCATTTTGGGGGTGACTTCCCGTTTTCCTAGATGCATACTTGATACATTCTACATACTGGTTGTTAATGGAAGTTTACAGCTGTTTCTTTTCATTTTGAATTCTGCCTCTTTAGTAAATGACGGTTCCGAAAGCTTTGCTCTATTTTCATTATTATGGTTGACTGTACTTTGAGAAGGCATCTCTTCCCCAGTCGTATTTTAAGTGTCTTCCGATCTGAAACAGGCCCATGTTCAGACACTATCATATAGTGTTCCACTGTTATTTATAAGGGTTTCAGCATCTAATATCTCAGAAGTGCACCACCTATTCCTTCTTCTTAGTCTGTTCTTAGTCTAGAAGCTCCGCTGAAGCCTATTTACCACGGGTGACCCTCCAGGTATTTGAAATACCAATGGCATAACTTCCAGCTATGGTGCCTTGGTGGCATATTGGTGACATGATGGGCTGCTAACCATAAGGTCAGCAGTTCAGAACCACCAACCACTCCACGGGAGAAAGGTGGAGCCTAGCCTAAGTTACAGCTTCAGAAACTCACAGGGGCAGTTCTACCCTGTCCTATAGGGCCACTATGAGTTGGCATTAACTCAATGGCAGTGTTTGTTTGTTTGAGTTTATGGACAGCTAATCTTTGACAAAGGGTTGTAGCTCATTAAATAGGACATATATAATCTTTCTAACAAAAGAAATGATCTAATGATGGTGGAAAACTAGATATTCATTTGCAAAAAGAGTATAGGGACAGGACTCATATCTTGCACCAGATTCAAAAATGAACTCAAGAGAGATCAAAGACCCAAATGTACAACCTAAAACCATAAAGACCATGGAAGAAAAAATTGGGCTTCACTTAGAAACCCCTATACTCACTCAGCTCACTGCCAGTCAGTTGATGCCAACTCATAGCAGCCCTATAGGACAGAGTAGAACCGCCCCTGTGAATTCCCAAGACTGTAACTCTTTATAGGAGTAGAAAGTCCCATCTTTCTCCTGAGGGATGGCTGGTGGCTTTTAACTGCTGCCACAAAATACCTCTAGAGACCCTAACACCTGGCATAAACATCCTAGCGAACATTACTGAAAACACACGAACAGAAGAAGACAAACAAGATGACCACCTAACAATGAGACACTGTGCATCTAATGATTTTATCAGAAGAGCCAATGAAAAAGCCACAAACTCAGGGGAAAATTGACATCTGATAAAGGACTAATCTCTAAAATTTCTAGAACACTTCAAGACCTCAGCAACAAAAGACCAATAATTCAATTAAAATTCAGCAGAGGACATGAAGAGATGCTTCAACAAAGAAGACATTCAAGACAGGTGCTCTAAAAGCTCGTGAGTGGCCATCTAAGACACAACTATGGGTCTCTCCCTGTCCAGTGGAAAGAAGGGGATTGAACATCAAAGCCACATAGGAACAAGGAGTCCAGTAGACTGCAAGAGCTTGAGAATTCTGACCGACAACCCTGAGAGTCCAGTAGACTGCAAGAGCTTGAGAATTCTGACCGACAACCCTGAGAGTCCAGTAGACTACAAGACCTTGAGAATTCTGACCGACAACCCTGAGACCAGAAGAACTAAATGGTGCCCAGCTAACATACCAACTGCTCTCTGAAGGGATCAGATCTTCGATAGGGTGGGAGAAAAATACAGAACAAAACTCAAGATCATGAAAAAGCTCAAGCAAATTTGCTAGTCAGATAAAGACTGATAGAATCCTCAAGACTATGGCCCTTGGTCACCCTTCAGGTCTGGAGATGAACGTACCTCTGTGGCTGTTTTCAGTCAAATAGACTGGCCTGTAAGGAAAACAATACAATTGAGGATAATCGACCATCGGGAACCAAGGGAGCAGTATATACACAGGGGCAAAGCTCAGAAGAGTTAAGAAAGAAGGAAAATGGAGCAAGGGAACCCAGGGAGGAGGTGGGTTGAGGAATGTTGCATTGTGGGCATTGCCATGAATGAGATGAAGCAATGCGTTGAATCATTGAGTGTAAAATGGATGATCTGTTCTGCAAACTTTCACCCAATTCACCCAAAAAAAGGGTTTAAAAACAATGGTGTTGGGAAAAACAACAACAATTAGATTTCACATTCCAAATAATGAAGCTGGACCCACATATAAAATTAGTGAAATGGTGTATGTAACACTTAATTCAAACCATAACATTTCTAAAACAAAGCATAGGGGTAATGCCTTGGGACCTCGTTGTCAACAGTGGAGTCTTCAATACAAAAAACAGTACAAGCAAGGAACTTTATCAACATAGTTAAGCGACAGCCTACACAATATGAGAAAGTATTTGATAAGGACCCTTGATGGCATAGTGGTTATGCATCTTGACCAGCAAGGTCAGTAGTTTGAAACCACTAGCTACTCTGTGGGAGAAAGATGGGGTTTCTACTCTCATGAGCAGTTACAGTCTTGGAAAGTCACAGGGGCACGTCTACCCTGTCCTGTAAGGGCCGCTGTGTATCAACTTGATGGCAGTGAGTTTGGTTTTTCGAGTTTTATATATTTGATATCCAGAATATATAAAAGTGATTATGCCAAGGCCTTAAAAGATGACAAGAGGATTTTTCCAGCTTCTTATAGGAGCCCTGATGGATGACACATTGGACTGCTAACCACAAGGTCAGCAGTTCGAAACCACCAACCACCCCAAGGTAGAAAAATTAGGCTTTCTACTTTCCATTAAAAACAAACAAACAACATTCTCAGAAAAGAAAAGAAATTCTCAGAAACCCACAGGGGTAGGATCACTGGGCTGGCACTGACTTGACGCTGGCGAGCTTGGTTCAGGTTCCCTTCCTGTTGCTGTTCATCTCCATGTTATCTTTTAGGGGAGTAGCTGAAAGGCGTTGATATTGTAAAATGTAGAGATGTTTCAGAATGAAACATGAAGTTTTCATCATGGAGATTCTGTAATAATCACCAAGGAGCCCCTGGTTGATGGAAACAGTTAGTGTGCTCTGATGTTAGCCCAAAAGTTGCTGTTTCAAGTTTACCCTGTGGTGTCTTGAAAGAAAGGCCCAGTGATCTACTTAAAAAAAGAAAGAGAGAGAGAGAGAAAGCCATTGAAAATCACATGGAGCACAATTCTACCCCTGACACACACCGGTCAGAATTAACTCCATGGCAACAGGTTTTATCATCAGAACATGAGAGGGTTCCTTTGTTAAACATAGTTAAGTCATCTCTATGAGGTAGGCTGACATGTATGGTTGATGCTGTAGTGATTGGTAAAATCCACTAGTAATTCTCTTCGAGAATCATTCAGCCTCTGTTGATTCATCGAGAGTCCTAATAAAATTAGTCACTTTGTAAGTTTCAACCTAGGAATTCTATCACTGTTGTTATGGAAACCGGCATTAAAAATTGTGGGCTGAGGAAGAAAAACAATGGATGCTAAACATCAATAAAATACATGAAAAATAACTTGCTTTTTATGCAGAATTTTTTTAGGCATGACACCTGGACCCAATCTGAGATTAATAAGATCCCAAACTGATCATTAATAGTTTTTCTTAGAAACTCTGGACACAACAAATTGCAAATTCTTGGAAACAGCATTTTCATCTGGAGACTTTCACACCACTGCCATCATTGTCGAGCTGCAGGCAGGGCTCCAGGGAGATTCTAGGCAGTCGTGACAGGCGACACATGTAGCCAGATAATGGCTTCACCTTAATTAATCGGAATAAAATTGATGATCCTTGCTGAGAATCCCTATCTGTTGAAATGGCTTGCTCCAGCTAGAAAAGTCTTGGCCTGAACTAGTCTTGAGTAGAGCCGTCTGTTGAGTTCATCTCGAGGTGGCTAGATGGACTGGGGTGGGTGGTGGAGATCCTGGGGAGGTGAGCAGAAACACTTAGCACCCACGATGATACCCAGGAGCCTTGGTGGCGTAGTGGTTCTGGGTTGGACAGTGAACTGCAAGGTCAGTAGTTTGAAACCACCACTCGTTCCTTAGGGGAAAGGTGGGGATTTCTTCTCCCATAGGAGTTGCAGTCTCAGGAACTCATGGGAGCAGTTTCTACCCTGTCCTATAGGGTCACCATGTATCGGCCTTGACTTTATAGCAGTTTGTTGTTTTTATTTGTTTGTTTTGTTTTCGTGGTCCCCAGGGGCAGTGAGTGCCCTGTCTGGTCACTGGAGGTGGTTGCCACTGGTTGGGGTTTATTTAAGTGCATCGTTTGTGTGTTTCTTTGAAAGCATGAAGCATGGTCTGTGGTATTAGTGTTCTACGATGGAGCACTAGAGGCCCTGAGGCACACTGTCAGATTTGGAGCTGGATGGGAACTTGTTGTTAGCTCCAGCTCCTCGGTTGTGCCATCTTCATGATCCTTGGTCTGCTGCCGTTCATCATGGCAGCCCCTGCACATTTGGGGCGTCTTCCAACCAAGTGAGCTCATCTTCAGCACTATGTTGGGCAGTAGTCTGTTGTAATCCATAAGGTTTTCACTGGCGAATTGTCAGAGGTAGATTGCTAGGCTTTTTTTCATCCTAGGCTGTCTTAGTCTGGGAGTCCTGCTTGAAACCTGCCCACAGTGAGTGGTCTTCATAGTATTTGAAGTATCAGTGGCATAGCTTTCAGCCTCATAGCAACCTGCAGCCACCACAGTTGGACAGCCTGTCAGATGGGTGGTGGAGAGGAGATCATAGAGGTTTCCGATGGAAGAAATAGAAGCTTAGGCATTTGCAGGGATTGCACCTTCTCATGATGATGGGGTCAGAGGCAAGCGTCAGACTGGGCTGCCTCCTATGTGTATGCTAATATTTTTCCTTGGGTCTTCAGCTGTACATACGAGTGTGCTGCTACTTTGAGCCATGTGTTTCTTTCTGCTTTCTTTTTAGTCTTTGCATAAAAAGGGGTAGGAAGCTTGCCCTGTGATGTCAGGTCTGACCAAATGAAATAGGCTTTACTAATTTTTAAATTAAATCTACATTTGTCCAAGGGGAAGAAAAAAATGATTTTTATGGTTCTGTGAAATCGAGTTTTCAAATAATTCATTTGTGTGTATTTATGCCTTTTGTGACCCATGGGACAAACAGTGTCCAATTAAATTTTATGTCCTTGGGGTTTAGTGGAAAGCTGTATCCCACTTTTAGTGTGTGCTGCCATCAGTTGGGAGCCCATGTAACTGTGAATCTTAAGGAGCAAGCCTTATCCCATCAACACCAGAGACCCCACAGAACATGTGTGTCCCACTAACTGTATCAAAAGAGTATTTGATGCATTTGAATTATGGTGCTGGCAAAGAATATTGAAAGTACCAGGGAATTCCCAAAGAACAAACAGGTCAGTCTTGAAGAAATGCAACCAGAATGTTATTTAGAAGAAAGGATTGCAAGATTTCATCTGGCCTAATTTGGACATGTTGTCAGGAGAGACTAGTCCCTGGAAAAGGACATTATGCTTGGGAAAGTAGAGTGTGTTAGTCTGGGTACTTTAGAGAAACAAATCCACAGAAACTCATGTATAAGAGAGCATTTTATATAAAGGGTAGGTGCACATCAAGAAAACATCCCAACCCAGTGCTGTCCAGGCCCACAAGTCCAACGTTAACCCATATGTCCGACACCAATCCACAAAGTCCTCCTCCATCTCACAAAACA
>NW_022105908.1:7602539-7614643 GCF_000313985.2 Echinops telfairi | reverse complement strand
AGAGAGCAAGAGACCCGAGAACTAGAAAGGCGAGGCTCACCAAGCCATTTAGTTCTCTGCCCTTCAGTTAACCCCACATGTGTTTATTGGCCAGGTGGGCACAATAAACTACCTGATAGAGTGACAACAAAGAAAAGGAAAACCTTCAACAAGTTCGATTGACACAGTGGCTACAACGATGGTGTGGCAGTTACATCATCTCCTGTCAACTTGTGAAGAAGAGGTGGAGTCTAGCTTGTCAACCAGGTGATAGCCAATGAGGTCTCTGTGTGGGCATGGCCTTCTCCTGAGGATTCTGGGAACTCCTGTATTCCTCCCTGGACGCAGGAGACACTCTTTCTGCGTTGTCTCCCTGTGAGACATTCCTATTGACAAGCCACATGGAGCTATGCTGATGGCAGCCAGAGCCTTGGAGGTGGAGGAGCCACATGGAGACCCATGCTAGCACTCAGATGCTTCCACCACCACTGGATCCACAAGACTTTTCACCCACTGGCCTGTGATCTTCCTGCACTCAGCATCATTTCATGTGTTGCATGAGTCTGAAGAGGAATTTACAAGCTAGTATTGGGCCTAAGGGCTAATATTGGACTTATGGACTTGATCCGGACTGGGCTGGGGTTTTTTTCTTAATATACAATTGCTCTGTGATATAAAGTTCTCTCTTACACACATATGAGTATCTCTGGATTTGTTTCTCTAGTCTACCCAGATGGACTCTGACAGATGAACAATGGTGAGGATGTTGCAGGACCAGCCGTGTTTCCTTCTGTTATGCAGAGGGTCGCTCGCACCGAACCACAACCATAGCCTTTTTGTCATTGTTCTTGTTTCATTCAAAATGCCTTCTATTACTGAAAACATATTTTTTCAGCAAAAAGTTCAAAGCAGAAATAATTCAGATTTGAAGGGATCGCACATTAGGAACTTTGTTCGTTTGTCATCAACATAGCTGCAGGGCTTATGGATGTCCAAAGCCTTGTACCTTGATGAAAGCTACCAGCGGCATAGAGAGTAGTGTAATGCCGGGGTTGTGGTGATTGAGTGGTAGAATGTTCATGATACTCTGTGTCAATAGAAACTTGAGTGTTGCTAGGATGCTCAACAGGTTTCTGCAGCACTGTTGGACTGAGCTGGATTAAGAAGAGAGGGTTGCAATCTACTTCTGAAAACCAGCCAATGAAAACACCACAGATCATAAGTGGTCCCATCTGCCGTTGATCGTGAAGATGGTGTGGTACTGGGCAGTGTTTCCTTTCATTTTATGTGGGTCACCATAAGTAAGGGGTCTATTCAATGACAGCTAACACCAACAGCAAGTGTAATGTTATGTTAGGTGTCCCTGACCAAGAAAGAGTTGTAATTTTGCTGAAAAGTCATGTCGGTACATCAATTACACTGAACATATGATTTAACAGTTGAATTTTGAAAACAAACAAAAAAATGGTTGTTAAGCATTGTAAAAATTGATCCTAGTACAAAGAATATCATTTCAGGAATAAAATGTTCTATTTCCAGTCAAAAGAATAGCCTCATTCTCTGTATAGCAATGATGACTGTGTTGCATGGGATAGCTACACAATGGCGCTCAGCAGGTTCAAGTTATAGAAACTTACGTTTTCTTTCTTGATCTTCTACAGAAAGACAGAGCCACTGGAGCAAGCATGCGGAGCTCAGCCAAACCCTGGAACCCAGTGGTCAAAGCTGGGAGCCATGGCACTGACCGTGTGCGGCCCCTCCTGGCTGCTACTTCCGGCATGAAGAGCTCCAAATCTTCAACCTCATTGGCTTTTGAGTCCCGGCTCAGCAAGGTATGCACTAACACGTACCGAGCAGTGCTGTCAGGCCCCCAGTAACCTCCTGGGGCTATTGGATTGGGGTTATTGGTTACTGGATTACAGAGTGCAATAAGCAAACGTAGTGGCTTCTCAAGGAAGGGAAGGAGGCCCCCATCAGTGCTTAAGAACCAGCACATAAAAAAAAAAAAAAAAGAACCAGCACATATTGACCCAAAGAAATGGATGAAAAGGGGTAGTATCAGAGGTACTCTGGCACAGAGAAAGGAAATCTGCAAAATGTGTACCAAATCCAGGACCTCTGCCTTAGACTAGGAGTCCCTCTGAGGTGCAAGTGGTTGACATGCTCAGTTACTGAAAGGCAGGTTGGAGGAGATCTACTTCTGAGAAAACTGGATGGAGAAACATCCCAATGTAATCAAAATGTGGTACTTCATACGGAAATGAAGTCCTAATATGAGCACATAGGTGAACCTTGGAAACAGGCTGCGTGAAATAAACCGATCATAAAGTGACAAATATTATACGATCTCATTTATAGGAAATTACAAGAATCGGAAAATTTCTAGAAACCAAGTGGTTATCAGAGGAAGGGGGTAAGGAAGAGCCACTTTGGGGAAGAAATGAATTTTTATGATGATGGAAATTTGGCCGCGATTATGGGTACCGGTTGCACAGTATGATTAAGGTCATTGACATAACTAAACCGTCCACCAGAAAAACATGGAATTCGCAGATGTGTTGTATCTACTTTTAGAACAACCCCCAAAGAGAGAAACCCATGTGGAGTGCGGTTCTCCACTCCCTGGAGGGTAGTGTGAGTGTAAGTGGAAATGGACTCAAAGGAGCTGGTTGACGGTTGGCTTGGCCTTGAATTGTAGGATACTGAAGTCAGAGCCCTGTCCTAGCTGTCCACCGAGTGAAAGTCAGGCTCCCCAGTGACCCTCGCGTCTCTGAAAATCCAGTCATTGAGGCTTTGTGCTTCTTTCTCGAGAGCTCCTAGCAGCCTCCTCTTTGTTGATTACTTTCTCCCCACCTGGGAATGCTTTCTTCTCCCGCACAGGCAGCACCTTTGCTGCCTCCTCTTTTGGCTCCTCCCCATGTGCTCAGTGGGGTAGTTACATAATTTCATGTCAACTTGAAGATACATGAAAGTGTATTCAACCTACCAATCAGATCACAGCCTGTTGGCGCCTCCTTGTGGGCGTGGCATTCTCAGAAGGAGACCCCTGGAACCTCCCCCTCGTTCTCTGTCTTCACCTTTCTGCTGGCTGGCCAGAGCCACCATCATTGGATCCACATGATTTTGCATCCACTGGCCTGTGATTTTCCCGCATTCTGCATAGGACTTATAGACTATTATCGGACTCATGGACTTGAGTTGGACTGGGATGTTTTATCGGTAGATAATTACTTCTTGATATAAAACTCTTTCTTACCCGTATATGAGTGTCACTAGATTTGTTTCTCTAGTCAACCCGGCCTCACACTCTCAGTTTCTAACATTGGTGGACCCGGGACTGGTCCTCGCCTTTTTTCTAGCTATACTCATTCTTGAGGTCAGAGGTTTGTGTGTGTCATACCCCACACCTTCTTTACTATCCGAAGGAGAAATCCATAGGTAAGATAACCCGCTTACCCATCATTTAGGGGGTCAGTGTTAATTTAGTGGTAGTATTCTCACCTACCATTTGAGATGCCATTGATCTTATCACTGGAGGCGTGTGTGTTGCTATGGTGCTGAGCAGGTTTTTATAGAACTTCTAGACTAGGATGAGCCGGGAGGAAAATCTTGATGATTTGCTTCCCCAAATCAGCCAATGAAAGCCCTGTGGATCACAGCGGCTTCATCTACAGCTCATTGTTGGGGTGGCGCAGGACCAGACAGCAATTTGTGCTGTTTTGCAAGAAGTCACCATGAGTTAGGGAGCCTTAACAGTAGCTAGCGAGAAAAGCAGTATGTAATTTCAAATATACAGTGCCCTGTGCTGATGGGGGTTATCTATTGTCAAGTTAGTTCTGACCCATAGCAATCCCATGGACAACAGTTCTACTGGAGCCTCACTATCATTGTTGCAGCCCCACTGGGTCATCACCTTTCCTCTTTTTCACGGACCTTACGCTTTATCAAGCATGATGCTCTTTTTCCAGGGCCTGATCCTGCTTAAGAAGTTTTGCCATTTTGCTTCTAAGGACCGTTTTGCTTCTTCCAGGACAGATTTTCTTCCTTCCTTCCTTCCTTCTTCCCACCCTCCCTCCCTCCCTCCCTTCCTTTCTTCTCTCTTCTGGCAATCCTGGGATATTCAATATTATTTGCTAACACCACAACTCAAATGCATCAATTCTTCTGCTACCTTCCTTCTTCATTGTCCGGCTTTCACGTGAATATAAAACCCACTACTGTCCAGTGGTTCTGATTTATAATGACCGTGCAGGACAGAGTACAGCTGCATCATAGAGTTTCCGTGGCTGCAAATATTTAAAGAAGCAGTCTGCCTTATATTTCTTCCATGTAACAGTGAGTTGGGGCTTTGTTTAATCATGGTGACAACCAAAAATACCTAGCCTCCTCCCTACAAATGTCCATCACGCTTCCTGAGGGACAGCAGTGTCCCACTTGAGAATAGTTGTTCCTGTGCTTTTAAGTCTAGTTTTCAGTATTATGTATGAATGACTTCCAAATTTATCTCTCCAGCCAGGTTCCCTAGAGCCGGAAATCCACCTGTCTACATAGTATCACCCTTTAGATATTTACAAAGCCAATGTCCGGAAGCTAATCTTAATTCCTCCCTGCACCTTCCTCTCCTGAATATGCCTGTCAGAGTTGATAACTCTACCCTTCCTGTTGCTCAGGTCAGAGCCTGGAGCTTCGTCCTTGACCTTCTTCTTCTCACATCCTCAGCCATCAGCAGTCACTCCTGTTGTAAAAACACCCTCAAATCCACTCCATTTTCACCACTTCATCTGTGAGCCCTTAGGTCAGAGCAGCATCCCATCCATCCTTGCACTGGTTTCCTCCGTGGCCCCCCTCCTTTAAAAATGTTTGCCCCCTGCCTTCTGCTCTGAGCAGAAGCCACGGCATCTTTTGAAAACACATCAAGTCATTTCTCTGCTTGCATCGGTCCATTTGTGCAGAATGAAAAGCAAAGTCTTCTCATTGTTCACCAATGCCTGCCCAAGCCTAAGTCTCTCTTTGCTAACTTTATTACCGTCCTTTCTGCCCTGGCTTCTTGGGCTTCATCCCCCAAATGCCAGGCACACACCCGTAGCCCCATGTTTCTGGCTTCAAATCCCTGGAGCCCCCATCCTTCTCCCAACCCTCCTGATATAGTTAAAGTTTATTGTGCCAACCTGGCCGATAAACATATGTGGAGTTAACTGAAGGGCGGAGAGATAAATGGCTCCGTGAGCCTCACCTTTCAAGTTCTTGAGTCTCTTGCTTTGTAATGGTTGGACCAGGGTGCAGCTGCTTTAGCCAGTTCCCTGCTTCAACTGACAAGGCTCACTTCCTGCAAGACATCCCCAAGGAGAAGCCACATGGACCTAATCTGATGCAGCCCTGGTGCTGGAGCAGCCGTGTGGAGACCCCTGCCAGCACTGAGATGCTTACACGTTCACTGACTCGGCTTTCCTCCTGCAGTTGGTGTCATAGTGTGTGTTTTGTGAGATGGAGGAGGACTTTGTGGATTGGTGTCGGACATCTGGCTAATGTTGGACTTGTGGGCTTGAGCAGCACTGGGTTGGAATGTTTTCTTGACGCACACACAACCTTTATATAAAACACTCTGTTATACATGAGTTTATGTGGATTTGCTTCTCTAACATACCCAGACTAACACAACTCCTGACTCTAACACCAGCATTTTCACTTCAAGTCTGTGCTCACATGTCATGCTGGCAGAGTGGCTTTCCCCTGCCTATAAAACACTCCTGTGACCTCTTTCCTTACCCTACTTGTCTCCTCAGCACTGATTATCCTCAGGCACCCCTGCTTATTGGCTGTCAATTTTCCCAAGACTAGAAGGTAAGCCCCATGAGGGCAGATTATTTTAATTATTTTTTGAATCATCCAACTCTTCCCTGGCCGTTGCCACTGAGCCGACTTCCACTCATGGGGACCTCATGTATTACAGAACAAAATGTTGCTCAGTGTTATTGCCACCGTCGGCATCTTTGATATGTTTAAGGTCATTGTTTTAGCTACTGTATCATTGTCTCTCATTAAGGGTTTTCTGGTTTAAACCAGGGTTTCTGAGGTTAACAAATCAAAACTTTGCCATCCTTGCTTCTGGTTGTCTTTCTCCTACGAATGATGTGTTCATCCTTCTGCAAACCTGTGGTATAGATGCAGAACTGCTCCTGCAGTTCAGATGCATCTGTTCATCTCTGTCTTCTTCATTGTCCACTGTTGACATGCAAATGGAAAGTTCATGTCTTGGACAAGCAGCGCACCTTAGTCTTCAAGACAGCATCATAGCATCTTACAACTTTTTTTTATTATTAAAAGATCATTTCCTGAGGGCTCTTACAGCTCTTATAACAATCCATGCATCGATTGTATAAAGCATATTGGCACATGTTGCCATCATTATTTTCTCAACATGTACTTTCTATTTCAGTCCTTGGTATCGGCTCCTCTTTTCCCCCTAAGTCACAGGATCTTAGTCTTTGCTTTCAAGATTCCCTTCTCTTAGCCTGTAACTGAAAGGAAGGCATTTTGTATTACTTTTATTTTTTGCTATTTGAATACCCTGCTTTTCCTTGGGCAGATGAGGAGGAGGGTCAGCATATTGCCTTCATTGCCCCTTCTAGACCATCGTCTTGTTTTTGTACAGCTTCTAATTTTTCAGTGTTTGCCAGATGCTCCCCATTCTCATGGTGTTTATGAAGTGGTTTTCAGGATCCACTTGGATCCATTTTCTTCACCCCATTATCTAGTATCCACTTGGACCAATACCTTATTTGTACCAATATCTTTCTCTCTTGCTTCTTCAGCTTTGCTCTTTATTGAATCCTTTAGTCCACAAATACATGGAGGTGTCCCTTCTGCCCTGTAACAAATTACATGAAATCCCTCTTCCTTGCTATCTCATTGCGTTATTGCTGTCTTTCCCCTTTTGCTCCTAAATGTTTTGAAAAGGAAATCTGTGTGTGGTTTCTTCTTTTACACTCATTAACTCTTTAATGCCTTGCCTGTCTTATTTCTGTTCCCAGCACTTCATGCCATCAGAAAACCCAACCTAAAACCAAATCCACTTCCATCAAGTTGATTCTGACTCATAGCGGCCCTGTAGGACAGTGAACTACTCCATAGGGTTTCTAAGGCTTTGTAGATCTTTAAGGAACTAGACTGTTCTTTCTCTCCTGGACCATTGGATGTGTTCAAACTACTGACCTTGTGGTTAGCAGCCCAATCAATACTTAACCCACAGTACCACCAGGGCTCCTTTCAGAACACTCTATGTCCATGAATCCAGGCATTTTTTATAGCCTTTATCTTCCTCACTCTCCATGCAATATGTCTTACTCACCTTTGAACCTATGTTCTTTGTTTTTCTTATAACTTTTAAGAGGTAAAATATGGCTAAGAAAAGTGTCTACTTCACCGTGAAAACAAAAACAAGAACCGGTTACCATTGGGTCACTCTCCCCGCTGGCAAACCAACCCCATGTGATTCCGAAGAGAAGTGCTCCCATAAAGTTTTCCATGGCTGATCTCTTTCCTTGCAGAAGTACTGCGTGTTGACACAAATGAAAGGTGTGGTACCCGTTTCGGTGTACTCCGTAACCTACACGTGTCACTTTTTACATGGGGATGACTTCAACTTTTTCCTGTCCAGTGGATCCAATGGTACGTCTTGGTCTTGTTGCTTGTTGACATGGATGTTTGGTTCCTAGCAAAGACCTTCACAAGCCTACACTCGAGATTCTAAAGCAGCGGCTCTTCTGGCTGGATTCCTGCTATGCCCTCCAAACAGCTTTCTCCATCGCAGAATGAAGTCACATTTTCTGCCCTGGAAACAGCCCTTGCCAGGGTGGCTGGCCTGAGCCCGGGAGGTGTGTGGGTCTTTGCACCAAGGTTGGAGAGGCCACCCACGTGGGTGAGGCCAGTACACTGTAATTACACGTATCTTGTCTTGTGGGATGGCTGCCAACAATTGTGCTTGGGCCATTGGACTCTCCTGCCTTCTTGGATGACATGGGACTGGTGGGAGAGCCAGGGATACAGAGGGATTGCAAGTCCTTTGTTCAGCCAAGATGAGACTAACTTTTGATCTGGAAGCCCCTGGGATTGGGGCAGTGCTCACCTGCACCCACCCCATCCTGCTACCAACTTTGAGTGGGACACAGCCTCATAAACAGCCCTCCTTTTGACACACACCCCTCCCCCCAGTGCATTTCCTGTGCAGCATACATGGGTTCAGATCAGATACAAGGAACTGCACTGCTCCCTAGCTTGGCCAAGAACTGCCCCAAAGTAAACACAGTTTCAGTTGTTAATCTTCTGTTTCTGGCGTACTACTAGGACTTGACCATGACTTATGACTTTATTATTCAGCTATGATCAAAAGTAACATTTTGGGACTGTTGAGCAAAGGCGAGTGAGGCCAAAATTCACCTCTGGTAATTTCATGAGATATGCATGGGCTTATTATATTAGAGCTTTTAAACATAATTTAGTCATTTCCACCCATCATAGGTGCCTGCACATTATTTATGTGGGTGTGCTATTTTCCAGGAAATTACAGTAGAACTTTTAGCTCCTATAGAGATTTACAGCCCAGGAAATCCAAAGGGGCAGTTCTGCTCTGTCTGATAGGGTCGCTATAAGACTTGACAGCAATGGGATGTGTGTGTGTGTGGCGGGGGCGGGGGTAGTACATCTGAGACATATTTAAACTTTAAATTAACATATACATTTCACTGATAACTGACCACTAGAGCTTCTGGAATATGTTGAATTAGTTTTTAAGACGGTTTAAAATAAAAAATCTGAAGCCCGGGCATGTTATTAAAGGATAATGAGATATTGGCTATCGACAGGGAAGCGGGGTTTTTTTGTTTGTTTGTTTTTTGGAAAGGGTCAGGGAAACACAAATAGTTGCATTAGACATGTCCAGTTCTCATTGTTGATTCTCAGGGTCTCCAGGTGTAATTCTGTAGGAAAGAGTGACAGGTCTGAGCGACGTGGTCACCGAAGCTGCAGTGACTATGCCTGCACTTTCCCGATCCTTGGCCTTCCCTTGCTTATATTCCCTTACGTTAGCCCTTCTCTCCTTCCTACCTATCGTGTGGTAGAGGAAGAGGATTGGAAATATGGAGAACAGGACAGAAATAGGAGATGGTAATAGAAAAGCACATACAGTAGATTTTTTTTCTTCAACATGTTATTGTGAATAATTTACAAGCATACAGAAAAGTTGAAAGAACTAAAACAATGATCATTCATATGCTACAGTGAGCATCTTAGTATGTTTGCTTTCTAATCAATAGATAAATATGGTGTGGTAGTTATGGATGATAACAACTAGACACTCCTGGCTAGGGGTGAAGTCAACCTGTCAATCAAGTTGCACCCTGATGGCACCTTCTTGATGTCATAAGCTTTTTGGTATAAGAGTGTGAGGCACTGGAGATGACCTTTCTCTCTCTCTCTCTCTCTCTCTCTCTCCCACTTTGCTGGAGGAGTGGTGAAAGTACAAAGCAGAGAATAGGACCCCAGGAAGGTACAGGTTACTGTCCAAATCTCTCTGTCCCTCTCCCCCTACCTGTCATTAGGGTAGCAAAAAACAAGAACAAGCAAGCATTCTTATAAAGCCCAGGTTATGAGTTAGGACTCTCTTGACTGAAAATGACAAAATATTAACTTGAACTAACTTGGACAGGAAAGAAATAAATTGAAAGGATTCTGAGGTTCCCATGTTACTGTGGGAAGGACAGAGGTACAAGACTGGACTTCAGAGATGCCAAGGACAGGGACTTGAACACTGCCAGGACCCTCATCTCTACTCTCTCATCTCTACTTTGACCTGCCCCTCTATTTTCTGTCTCTGCTAACACCTGGTTCCCTTTAGCATGTGATATGAGACATGGCTGTGCCATGCCCATGCCTTTCCCAGACAGGACTTGTTTGCTTACTTATTACATTGTTTAAAAAAAAAATCAAATAACGAGCAAGACTCTTGGAAAAGCTTCTGCTTCCCTAGGCTTGAGTCATGCATTGCCTCTGGACCAGTCAGCTGCGGCCAATTATATTATGTGGAGTTGGAACACTGTGGTGGGGCAGCCTGCGTCAGGGCCGCCGTGGAGGGAAAGCAGTGGTGAAGAAAGCAGAATCAAATAGTCTAGCCAGGAGTTGCTGTATGGTACAGCGGTAACACGTTCTGCTGCTAACCAAAAGGTTAGATATTCAAACCCACCCAGAGGTGCCTTGAAAAAGAGGCTGAGAGATCTACTTCTAAAATATCAACCATTGACAGCCCTTGAAGCCCACGCTATCTACTCTGACACACGTAGGGTAGCCATGGATTGAAGTTAACTTAATAGCAGACAAGAGCATAGACTAGGCATGGTCTACCAATGAGTCTTGGGAATTCTGTCATTCTTGAGGATGGTCTTAAAGTGCACTGTCCAAGATGGCATTTACCAGCTGCGTGTAGCCGTTGAACCCTTGAGATGTCACCAGTCAGAATTAGGTTGTGCTGTAAGTACAAAGTCTATACTAGATTTTGAAGAATGAGGACCAAATCAGAATTTTAAATATCTTGTTGATACATTGTATAATAATAGTTACATGTTGAAATTATCACTTTTTCAGATGTATGGCATTAAATGAAATATATTATTAAAACTAATTTTAGTATTTTATTTTATTATAAAATTATAAACAATAGATAAGTTACATATGAGAGGGCTTCAAAAATTCATGGAAAATTCATTACCTTCTCATTTCATTTTTTTCATTAATTCTTTGATGCATCCTAGCTAGTACATGGCTCATATGCTAATACCAACTTTAAATTAGATAGACTGCTCACATTACATAACCCCCCCACCCCCACCCCCCCAGTGCTTCTCTAAACCATTGGCTCACCAAATGTTCCTGGGATCTTGTGTAAACTGCATATTCGCAGACTCCTTTTAGCTGCAGTTGAGTTTGCCCCTGATTCATGGTAATCCCATGTATAATAGACAAAAATGTTGCCAAATCCCTTTATTGGTTATTTCACATCAGACCACTGTGGCCGATAGGGGTCTCACTACCTGATTTTCAGATCATCAGGCCTCTCTTCTTAGTCTCTCTCAGTTGATGCTCGTCTGAAATCTGCTCCACATCATAACAACACATAAGCTTCCACTAACAGACAAGTGGTGGCCATGTGTCGGGTAAATTATCCTTGACTCAAGCTCAGGTCTTCCTCGTGGGAGGTGAATTTTACCGATAAGCCACCATTGTTCCCACACCCCGGACCTAGAAAACCAGAAATTCTTGGTACAGGTTGGCCCGGGAAAACAGCAGTCTGAGTTTTCAATAAGCCCCCCACATGATTCTAATGCCTGATCAAGTTTGAGAAACCCACTGCAACCATAACACGTTATCTTCCATCAGAGACTGGATTCTATGTGATGATTTCAGAGCTTTGAAGTTTTGCCCCATCACTGAGGAATTGAGGGGAAGTTCTTAGCTACTTTAATCTGTGAACTACTTAAACTTCTTCCTTCTGTCAACTTTCATACATGCAGGTGCTTGGCAGCTTAAATATCAGTGAAGCCATTGGTGAAATTTCTTAGTAAACACATCAAAGCAACGCTGGAACGCATATATTCATAGGGATCATTTGTAGCCAACCGAAAATCACAAGTGGTGCTAAATCCTTATGCAGTGACCAGGAAAAGAAGCCAGAAATGCAGCCATGAATAGAGAAATAGCAAGAATTAGTAACTTAGACTAGTGGCTTAGACTAGTTTTTTTGATGTTGTGTCCAAAAAATAGTGATACAGTAAGAGTAGCTTCAGCTATTTGCTCTGGAGGCAGGCAGGATCGGGTTTTAATCTGTATGCCCTGCCTCCTGGGAAAGCTTCTAAGCAATGCAACTTTTTCCCGTGAAAGGAATCCCTTGTGGATGGTACAGGGCCCATGCAGCACACCCACTGCTCCCCCAACTCTCCACTTCATGGGGTGAGAGGGCGCCCTGTTATTGGCTTTTTCACCTCACGTTCTTTTTGTTGTGAACTGCCACTGAGTCCATTCCAATGGGACCTTGTGGATGACAGAACTCACTGTTACCCTCTCACCCAATCTTCGTG
>NW_022105908.1:7582173-7585570 GCF_000313985.2 Echinops telfairi | reverse complement strand
TCAACACTCTAAAGAGGTCTTGTGCAGCAGATTTACCCAATGCAATGTGCCATTTGATCTCTTGACTGCTGCTTCAATAACAAGAGGGGAAGAAACCGAAGTCCAGAGAGGTGAAGTGATTTGCCCATGGCCACAGAGCCAGCAACCAGCAGAGCTTAGATTCAAACCCATGTAGTCAGGGTTTAGAGCTCATGTTTTGGGCCACAAGTCTACATTGCCTGGCCAATGTGTTCATCATCTCAACCTTGTTCCTTACTCTTACTTTTGTGGCCATGGGAGTGGGGAATCTGGCTCCTAACTGAAGAAGTTCACACTGGCATTCAACCTTGCGGTCCTGTGGAAATGTTATAGGCCTTGGAAACACAGTTTAAATCCAGCTCTGCCTCACCCATATGGTCTTAAGCAAGTTATTTAATATGCTTTCTCATGTACAAAATCAAAGGGTTGTGGTTTGAATGAAATAATCCGGATCTAGAGAAACCTACATGGGCCTGGCACCTGCTGAGCCTCCATAATCAGTTCTCCTCCATTGACCTGTGCTCGGAATTCTCTCTTTGAACTTCAAAAGAGGCTATCTTCCCTATCTGCAAGATAAAACCAGAATTTCTTAATTCTCTCATTTCTTATTTAGGCTGATCACCTCCTCCCAGACCTATTGTCTCTACTTGCCCCCAGTCATTCCTCCACTGTGCCTGACTCAGAAAGGTGTCTCTCTTAGAGACAAATCATTGGATTGATAACACATTTGTTTCCCCCACCCCCACCCCATGAACTCCATAAGTCCGAATTCCTTATCATTGTATTCATGGCAATGGAGAGGACTTTGCCATTCTCCCTCCCCAGTTCTCTTACCAAGGGACAGTTACAGCCCCTTCTTCTCAACCCGTTAGCCATATACCAGATCCCCTCTCGTTTGTCCTGTGTCTGTGAGGCCCTCTCCTGATTTGTTTTTGTGCCAGGTCAGCTCTGTCACCACATGTGATTAGCTAAGAAATGGCAGTGCATTCATACTATGTGCAGGGTATACAAGTGGGCCTTGCATACTGAATACACATGCCCCAGGCTCCCCAAGACCTCCCTCTTCAAAGTTAGTTCCCTTGCTTTTCCTGCTCCCTGCTCTCTGGGACTCAAATCTGCGGTGGGAGAGACACTTCATTACAAGTGGAAAATCCATCAGAGTAAAGGAGATCTGTTCAGTAGCTGAAATCCCCATTAAATGGGGGTATTTAAATTCTTAGCAGTGGCAGATATTTAAGATGTGGTTGTTCAAACCCAGGGACAAGGGAATAACAAGCAATCTAAAATTGATGGTGAGGAAGACATAAGATGCTTGGTGGGGCTTGATCAAGGGCAATGTAGCCGAGAGGAATTACTGAAACTCGAATGAAGGCCGAACATGATAGTGGGACGAGAGGAAAGTAAAAGGAAATAGAGGAAAGAGCTAGGAGGCAAAGAACATTTATAGAGGTCTAAATACAGGCATGTACATATGTAAATACATTATATATAATGATAGGGAGACAGATCTATGTACATGTATTTATTTGTTAAGTAGTAAGGCAGCAGACAGAAATCGGGCCTGTTTTTGTTTGAACCCCTTGTTGCAGCTACTGTGTCAATCCTTCTTGTTCACTGACCTTCCGCTTTACCAAGCAGGATGTCCTTCTCCAGGGACTGGTCTCTCCTGACAGTATGTCCAAAGTACAGGAGACAGAGTCTCATCATCTTTGCCTCTGAAGAGCATTGTGGTTGCTCTTCTTCCAAGACAGATTTGTTTTCTTCTTTTGGTGATATGTAAGATAGCCTCCACATTTCAAAGGACTCTCGAAGCGTGGGACATGGGATTTGCAGAGAAGCAGGGAAGCAAAGGGCTGGGGAAGAAAGGGAGTTTGATCCAGAGCTCTGGGTGTTAAATGGTACTTTATCCAGACCTAGGTTACTAGGAATGGTATTCTCGTATTTGTCTGTGGCATACATTTAAAGCCTGCTTCAGGATTAATTGTCAAAAATCAGTAGGTTTGCAGTGAAGGTTACACTCCATCAGTTAGTGTGTTCTTTGGGCTTTGTGTAGGTGCTCAGCAATGCAGTGTTTGTGACGTACCCACGTGTGCAAAGCAGCAGCCCAGTGGCAGGAAACTGCTGCAGGCTGGTCTGGGACCCTGAAGGTGTTGGCACTTTCCTCCAACAAGGAGGAAGCGCAGAGCGGTTGGGTATTTGTAATGTCCCCCGGTCTGTGTGCTCTGAATACAAAGGTGTCCATTTGTAAAAATAACTTTCATCAACACACTCTAAACATCCGAATAAGTATTTGAAATCTAATGTAATAAAAATTAGAGCACATGAGATGAGGAAGATGTTTGGCGATGGATTTTGGTGATGGAGAAAGGAATTCCTACATAATAAGTTGCCACATGAGGAGTTAGTCACCTGATCGAATGCAACATGATACTTCATGCTTCAGTTCAACATTTTATGTATTAATAGAAATATGATTCTATTGTTACCAGTCTGGGGGGCAGGGACACCATGAAGCGGTACTAGTAAAACTTAGTAACTTTAAGATGAGTTCCTAACAGTTATAATGGTATTATTAATAAGGAAAGCCAGCATTTATGTTCTTGCTCAAATAAATGCTAACAACCCAAGAGATACAAATATTGTTTTCTCTGTTTCAGCAGCATAGACCTCATCATTCACATGAGTCTTAGAAATGAAGCCAGGGTACTGTCCCTGCCAGTCTGTCTCTAGAATCCATATGCCCACCCTGACCCACTACTTTATGAGGGAGTACCCCAAAAAAGATGGAATTTTTTCTCTCCCAAAGCTATGTATTTTTAAAAATATAATTTTATTGGGGGCTCTTACAGCGTTTATAACAACCCATACATCAATTGTATCAAGCATATTTCTATTTGAGAAAACAATGTATTTTTTTTTAAACAAAACAACCTTATCACCTTCAAAGTACAAAGTACACATTACACTTAATACATTTGTCAAATCTGTGATTCCATTCTTGTAAACGTTTTTCAAACTTATCTATGTGGATGGTTGACAGCACCTCCCACGTTTTCTCTTCACGTCTTTAGCGTGATCAAATCGCTGTCCTTTCATGTCCCTCGTCATTTGTGGAACCAAAAAGAAGGAGCAAGGTCAGGTGAGTAAGGTGCTTGGGGTAAGAGAGGCACACTGTATTTTGACAAAAACTGGCATACTGAGATGGCTGGGTGAGCAGGTGCATTGTCGTGGTGGCAATACCAGTCCCCCGTCTTCCACAAATCAGGCCTTGTTTGTCACAAACTATTAGGAAATCTTTTCAGAACCTCTAAATAGAAAGCTTGATTAACAGTCTGACCTGGTAGAACAAACTCCAAATGCACTAGGAATCCACATTTTC
>NW_022105908.1:7580014-7581185 GCF_000313985.2 Echinops telfairi | reverse complement strand
GATATATCAACAATATATGTGTTTCATAGTAAATGGCAATAGTTCATGACTATTTTAATAGAAAACAAAACAAAACATTCACTCTCCTTAGAAGCAATTCCAGGTTCATCCTTGATCCCCAAAGGAACTATCCTTGGTTTCCCAAAGGAAAATCTTTTCGAATTTCAGACCGAAAATTCTCTAGACAGTGCCCCTGGGTTAAACAAAGAAACTCACTGTGGGGAAGGACATTTTTAATGCGGTAATGCTAATGATGTACGCTTGGCTCTTCTTTCTTCTGCCTGATTCTCTGACATCACTAACATCAGGGCATCCGTACTGCGCAAAGAAAACAAAAATCTTCATAACAGGAACAGAAAACAAAACATTATGATAAATAGTCAAGAATCAAAGTTGTCAAGGAGTTCGTTCTATTTGGATCAAAAAACTAACAGCCATTGTAACAGAAGTCAAGAAACCAAATGTGTTGCATTGGGCATCACTGGTACAAAAAACGTTTTTAAATTGTAAAAAGCAAAAATATTATTTCGAGTAATAAGGTGCACATGACCAACGCCATGGTATTTTGCATAGTTCCATCGTTTCAAAAGTTCTGATACTTTCCTCTTCAATATTCTTTTTTTTAAAATCATTTTATTGGGGGCTTGTACCACTCTTATCACAGTCCATATACCCGTCCATTGTGTCAAGCATGTTTGCACATTTGTTGCCATCAGTCCTTGGTATCAGCTCATTTTTGCCCCTCCCTCCCTTCCTCCCTCATCCTTGATAATTTATAAATTGTTATTCTTTTCTCATTTCTTACACTGACCGATGTCTCCCTTCATCCATTTTTTTCTGTTATCCATCCCCCAGGGAGGGGGTTATACGTAGATAATTGTGATTGTTTCCCCCTTCCTCCCCCCACCTTTCCCTTACCCTTCTGGTATTGCTACTCTCATTATTGATACTGAGGGGTTTATCTGGATTCCCTGTTCTTCCTGCTTATATCTGTACCAGTGTACATCCTCTGGTCTAGCCAGATTTGTAAGGTAGAATTGGGATCATGATGGCAGTGGTGGGGGAAGGAAGCATTAAAGAACTGGAGGAAAGTTTTATGTTTCATCGGTGCTATACTACACCCTAACTGGCTCATTTCCTCCCCGTGACCCTTCTGTAAAGGGATGTCTAG
>NW_022105908.1:7565846-7568104 GCF_000313985.2 Echinops telfairi | reverse complement strand
CCTAAACTAACACAAGCCCTTTGTTGCAACCACGGTCCATCCATCTTCTTGACTGACTTCTTCTTTTGCCAACCCTCTACTTTTCCAAGCATGATGCCATTTTCCAGGGACTGGTGTCTCCTTACAACATGTCCAAAGGATGTGAGAATAAGTCTCACCATCCTGCCTTCTAAGGAGCATTCTGGCTGATTTGTTTTCTTCTTAGTCCACGATACTCTCAGGATCCGTCTCCAGCACCACACTTCAAACCCAAAAATCAGTTGCCATTAAATGGACTCTACTTCATGGTGATCTTGTGTGTGTCAGGGTAAAAATTTTTTCCATAGGGGTTCCAGTGGCTAATTTTTGTTTTAAGCAGCGGATAGCCAAGCCTTTTTCTGAAGTTCTCCTAGGTGGATTTTAACCTCCAATCTTTCCATTAGCAGCTAAGGATGTTCACTGTTTGACCCACTATTGACTCCACAACGTCATGCTTTTGAATGAGTGTTTGTTCAGTCATCTTCATGACAAAGAGGGAAATGAAAAGGGACCAAGGAGTGGAGGTGTCCCGCTTTCTTCTGTCATCCAGTTACAGTGCGCAGCTGCCTCTTTCTTATCCTTTGGATACTTTTTCACCTACTTCTTGCTGTCCTTTGGTATTTTGTGCATTATCATTGATTGCCTTTCATGTGGCACACGGTTATTTTACCAGCTTGCCTTTTTTTTTCTACCCCCAGGAAAGCAGATGGTTTTTACTGATTATTCAAAGGGTGTCATCGAGGTAATATTCATCCATAATTTTATACTATTCTTTGCAATAGTAATAAAGATTATACTCTGACTTATAAGTGATAGAAGCAGATTCATCTAGCTTTGTGGATTTTTTGTTGTTTTATTTTGTTATGTACTTCACACCATAGTGTTACTCTTGGGGTCCCTGTGTTGTTTAAGTAGTTGATTCAATTTGCTGCTAACCAAAAAGTTAGAAGTTCAAGTTTACCCTGGGAGCCTAGGAAGAAATCATAAGCTGACCTTCCCAACAAAAATCAACTGTTGGAAACCCTATGGATCACAGTACTGCTCAGACACTTCAATATAAGTAAGAATTGACCCAACAACAACTGGTTTATAGTATGCTACTCCAAGCGATTTATCCCTCTTTATCTTAGCAATTGTATGCATTTGTTAGGTGCCTTATAGGCAGCCCTGACTCATGGTGAGACCAGATACAACAGAATGAAAAGCTTCCAGATCAGACCACTGCGATGCATAGTGTTGTCATGGACTGGTTTCCAGCAGTCGATCCCCATGTCTTCTTAGTCTGTCTTAATCTGGAAGCTCCACTGAAATCTAGTCAGCCTCATGCACCACTCAGGCCTCTACTGACAAATGGATACTGGCTGCGCATGAGGTTCTTAGGCTGGGAATAGAACCAGGTTCTCCTGCATGGAAGGTAAGAATTCTACGGCAGAACCCCTGGTGCCTCATGCTGGGTATATAGTTCTGCTGCAATATCATATGGATGTATAGTACTACTTACTAAATGAATTTTCTCTTCATCTTCTTGCCTCCTACCTCACTTAGCTCAAGAGGGCCAGTAGTGAGGACATGCTCAACAAACCAGGAAGCACCACAACATCAGGAGTTGTTCGCCTGAAAAAGACCATGACCTCCGGAGCCATTGCTGAGCTGACTGAGAGTCGCCTGAGAAGCACTCCAGGTAGGAGGTCCCAGGCAGTCCCTTTACTTCAAGTGATCCATTCATCCATTACCTCATGAGACAGTCCCTGAGCACTTACTCTGCGAGGAGTTCTTTCAGGTAGGCAATGTCCCTGCTCACAAGGCATTTACATCAAGTGGGGAGACAGATGATAAAAGGAAAATGGTGAGGGCCTCTCTGCTGTTCAATTGCTCATTGGGCATGCTGTGCACATGTGTAAAATCTCGTAGAGATCCAGGCATGGAGGTGTGTGCACTAGGTGTTATCTTGGTGAGGAGAACAGCAGATGAATGCATGAATCCTGTAGGTCCCCAGCCGAGGAGGGATGTTTTCTACTTGCCCCAAATCCTGTGGAATTGGGAAGGCCTCATTTGTCCCAGAAGCAGTGGCCAAGGACAGGATGCTCAGAGTTGCTTCAAAGGCACTGGTGGCTAGGACCCTGTGGACTTTATCAGTGTTACTAGTTTCTTGAGAATCAGCAATGATTTGCTTCAGCCATTGTGTTTGATATACTTTATTGTGCCAACCTGGCCGATATACTGTGGGGTTAATTGAAGGG
>NW_022105908.1:7562511-7565064 GCF_000313985.2 Echinops telfairi | reverse complement strand
AATCTGTGAAGATTATATGTGCCTTTTTTTTCTGTTATAAGGGGAATGGCTTTTGTATGTACACAGAAGGATTTTACTATTTTAAAGACTGATTTTATATGAACATACACACATACTGCCTGGCTTAAAAAATACAACAGAAAATGAAAATACAATTTGTTTTTATTAAACCATCAGTCACTGATTTCAAAGCATTAAAAAAAAAGACCAGTCCCTGTCTTAAACCTTAATGCAAAAACAGTAGATCTAAATATTAACAAACAAGACCCAACAATAATTTTTAAAAAAATAATGTATGCCATGATTAAGTGGATTTATGTCAGCAAGATAAAAATGGTTAAATACTAGGAGATCTAGTAACTTAATCTATCATACAATATTAATAAGTCAAAGACATAACATGGTCATCTCAGTAGCTATGGAAAAAACATGACAAAATCATAGAAACTTATTTGATGGTATAAAATACATGTATCTCAAACCCAGAGCTATTTTCACCATATAATGGTGAAATCCCAGAAGCATTCCCATTATAATTAAGAATGAGTCATGCAGTGGTGGTGATTGTACAATGCCCCTTGATATCATTGAATAATTGAACTATTCAATTGTATGATATATAAATTCTGTGCCCATAAAACTATTGAAAAAAAAGAATCATGATTATTCACCATCCCAACTGTCATTTAAAATTGCAAGTATTAATCAAGATGGTGAGACAGAACTATAGAAGTATGTGAATATTAGAAATGAGGCAACAGATAATTATTTCATTAGAAAAAGATTAGCATGTCCTAGAGATCTAGTAGATGTTATAGAATTCAGTGGAGAGCTGGTTGTAGAACATAAAATACCAGTAATTTTCTGACCACTAACTAGTTAGAAAAAGAAAACATTATGAAAAAGTCCCATTTATAAGAAACAAAAAGTTTCTTTACAAAAAGAAATAGTAGGAATAAATCTAATATTAAGTGTATAGAATGTTTATGATACCAACAGAGTAAGAATAACTTCTTAAAACTGTTGAAATACATAAAAGAAGATAATGATAAATACATATGAATGATTCTTGAGTAAAAAGATTAAATATAATGTAATTGTTCAGTAAAGGCGTTGAAAATTATTCTCTGAATTTATTTTCATCGCAAAATACAAGGGTAAGTCCAAAGTTTCGCTAGTGGGGTTCCAGTTCATAGATGCATGGCTGGTTGGTTGGTTTCCAAACAAAAGGTGTTTACAAATGTGTCTGTGATCTGTGGATGGGTGCTGACAAATTCTCATTTGTCGTTGTCTTGTTAGGGTGCCTTAAAAAATGTTTTTGTTTTTTTTTAAAGATCCAAACAGTGGATCTTTAAAAGCAGATCTGCTGGGCCAGGTAAATTCAAGGCAGGTAGTTCAGCTCAGAAGGTTATGTAGGCTGATTGGGGGGGTAGATCCAAAGGCATCATTTTAATAGATTTGCTCAAAGTACCAAGACAGTCATGTGAGAAAAGGGGCTGGGAAAGTTGAGCCAAGGATCTGTTTTCATCAGGACAGTGCACCGGTTCTTTAATCAAGATGGTAAGAGCTGGCCTACAAGAATTCCACTGGGAAATCAGAACCCACCCACTTTACAGGGATGGTCTTACTCCTTCAGACTTCTTTTCCTCACCCGAAATGCAAAGTCGTTTTCAAAGGAACCCTATTTGACTCCCTTGAGGATGCTCAAGCTGATGTAGATCAAAGAGCACAGAATGCTTTGAGGGGAGGGCTGGAGAGACGGAGACAGCACCTTCAGGAATGCAGAGACCTAGGCGGAGGATACACCGAGAAAACAATAGCTTCATATTATGATGTTTCTGTTTAATAAAGGTTTCTCTGATCCCATAGCAATAGTTTTTGACTTACCCTCATATCAGTGGGAACTTGGGACTGGAAGAACATTACAATAGTTTTCAACAGGTTAATTAATTTTACTTTCTAGAGAACAGCTGACACATCAGGGGGTATTTTTTTGTTGTCACAACTAGGAGAGACAGGAGACACTACTGCATATGGTTGATAGAGAACTAGGGTGTGGCTCAATATCCTACAATACCCAGGACAGGCTGCACAAGAGAATTATTTAATTCAAAATGTCAATATAGTAGCTATTGAGAAATCCTGACCTAGAAGAACAAATCATTTATAATACCCAGGAGAATTCTGAAATATAGCAAGTAGAAGACTCGCTTTTAACATCTTGGAACTGGATGAGAAAAACCAGCACCGTGGGATAATAGAGAAAGTCCAGAATACACAAAAGGAGGAATTGGTATAGGGTAAATGTGGCATTTTATGTCAAGATAGTAATGATTCACTCAACAATAATAACGGATTAGCTCTTTGGGAGAAAAAATAAAGCTGGACCCTTAACTTATTTATTTCACCAAAATAAATTCCAAGTGGATTAAATATTTAACTATTTTAAATGAAACTATAAAAGAAACCCTACCCCACTGCATCTGAGTTGATTTTGACCCACAGCAACCCTACTGGATAGAGTAGAACTGCTAGGTTTCTGAGGCTGGAAAT
>NW_022105908.1:7553656-7558840 GCF_000313985.2 Echinops telfairi | reverse complement strand
ACAATGTTAACTTTTAAAAAACAAAATCCTCCCTCTTCTTTCTCTGGTGATCTTTCTTAATCATTTATTAGTGAATCCTTTGATTGCAGGCCCATAACTTGTGCTCCCTTAGAGTAGGATTCACGTTAAAAGACCTCAGCCCAATATAGACCCTAATGTGGGCAGGGAGTTTGCTTCCTTACTCCTCAAATAAAAGAAATAGCTACATACTTACTACACAGTGATGGTGTTAGGACAGAGACCATGAAACGTTTGCATACTGCTGATGTGCTATTGGAATGTAGAATGCAGTTACTATTCTCATTGTTATTGTTCAAAGTCAGCATGCCAGCTCCCTTATCTTAATGAAATTCTACTTCATAGAATTAAATTAGAAAATGATATTTTGTCTCTGGAGGTTTCATGTTTTCAAGGTAAGTAGTCCTTAACATTTTTGTATTCATCTTTTGGATATAGATTGTGTTAGTAAGTTGCTGCGCTATACCCCTCCCACCTCATTAATGAGCCATTAATAATGCATTAATAATGATCTACATCAGCGATTCTCAAACTGTGGGTTGCGACCCCTTTGGGGGTCGAATGACCCTTTCACAGGGGTCACCCGATTCACAACCATAGCAAAATTACAGTTACAAAATAGCAGCAGAAATAATTTTATGGTTTGGGGTCACCACATGAGGAACTGTATGAAAGGGTCACGGCATTAGGAAGGTTGAGAACCACTGATCTACAGAGACTTTGCCATCACTTAACAGGCAGCTGGTGGAGCGTGGAAATGTAGCCTGCCATCACCTTTCTCTTGCAGAAGTGTTAGTTGGCATCCTTGGTAAAGCAGAGCTTTGGGTCATCGATTGAATATTTGATTGCATTTTGCCTTTTTAACTGGTATGCTTGAAAAACAGGAGGAGAAATGAGTCCTAAGCACAGATTTTAAAGTCTTGTTACAGTAGAGACAAGGAAAGTAGTTAGTGTGTCTAAAATGGCACCCCCCACTTCCAGCTCCATGGAGTTACAGTAATTATCTGTAGGCTACCCTGTGAAGCAAAATAAGGAAAAATAAAAGTGCTAGCAATATGTTATTGCTTTCCTCTGATAGGAAAGGTGTAGTTGTACATTACATCGACACTCTTAGGAAACAGAATTCTTTTGATGATCCTTAAGTTTCGTTTTTGTACTTTGAACTTGGAGACAAGTTTTCTGGTATGTGTACCTGTTAGTGACTTGTGGCAACCCTGTGTGTGTCACAGTAGGACTGTGCTCCACCCACCACCACTCACCACCCACCACTCCATCCCACCCTCAACAACCCCCACCCCTCCTCTCCCACTCCACTTTCACTGCTCATTCCAGTGTCCAGGGAGTTGTGAAAGCCCCCTATTAACTATAAATGATTGTAACCACTAGATGGCAGCATTGCCAGCAATACCGACATGGAACTCTGCCTTAAGTCAATCCTACTCAAACTCTAAATCCAAACCAAACGCACAGCTATTTGAGTCCGTTCCTGTAAGACAGGGTGCCACGGTCCCTGTGGGTCTGAGACAGTAACTCTTTATGGGAGTAGAAAGCTTCATCTTTCTCCCTCAGAGCACCTGGTGCTTTTGAACGGCTGACCTTGCAGTTATGTAATCTATTTGAAGAATGTTCACACAGAGTTTGGGTTCTGAAGAATGGTTTAGTAGCCTAAGAAGCAGAAGTTCTTTTATTGACTCATTATTTATGGAATGTTTTTGCATGCTTCCTGTGACCAGCACTGTTGTAGACACCAGTGAACAAAACTGATATCCCTGTCTTCATTGGGCTTCATTCTATCAGACCAAGGTTTTTGTTGTGAGCGGCCACTGGGACCTTCCCGACTCATAGCAACCCTATTACAACAAGATAAAACATTGCTCAGACCTTTGCTATCTTGCAGTCATTGCTATGTTTGAGCCTGTTGTTTCAGCTGCTCTATCAGCCTGTTCCTTTGAGAGTCTCCCTCTTGACCCCTTCTTTACCAAACATGATGTCATTCATTCTCCATGCACTGGTCCCATTTGGTAACATGTCAAAAATATTGGACACAATATCACCCTTTTTGCTGCTAAGGAACATTCCAGCTATAATTCTTCCAAGACAGATTGGTCATTGTTCTCACACTCCATGGTATGTCTATGCAGTATTCTTCACCAACACCATAATCCAAATGGATCATTTTTCCTTCAGTCTTCCTTATTCCCGGTTTAATTTTCACATGCCTATGGCATGATAGAAAGTACCATAACTTGGAATGATTACACCGTAGTCCTCAAAGTGATATCTTTATTTTTGAACACTCTAAAGAGGTCCCTTTACAGCAGATTTGCCTTGTGCAATTCAATGTTTGAGATTTTGACTGTTGTGTACATGGACTTTGATAGTAGATGCATGTAAAATGAAATCCTCCATAACGTCAATCTTTTCTCCAATTCTCATATTGTGATTGGTCTAGTTAGAAATTTTGTTTTCTTTATGTTGAGTTGTATTCCAGAGAAAGAATGTAGTCCTTCCTCATACCGACAATGTCTGGAGTGCTTTGTCACTGGGAAAACTGATGATGTCATCAGTTATACCCCAGGGGATGATTGACAATGTTGTACTTTTTTGTTTATCTGGGGTTTCGTTTTCCTGCCTTTAGCTTGTTGGTTTGTTTGCTGCTTAGTTTGTTGCTGGTGCTGGTGTAGTTGGTCTTATGGGGGCTTGATTTTGTCAAGCTGAACACCAAAGTAAACCTCAGTCATGCATATCCCATAGACAAGCAGATGGTTTCTGGGCGCCTACTTAACTCTAGCCCTAGTCGAAGAACAGTTAGTTCTAATCACATGGCCCTGCTTGATACTCACCTTCATGAAATGATCGCTGAAGATAAGGGTGCTACAGCAAAGTGTGGTGAAGTGAGCAGATGGTTCCCGGCTATCCATTGGAGTAGTATCTGGGGTCTTAAAGGCTTGTATTCAAATAAGCAGCCATCTAAGCGAGGAGTCAACTAAGTCCACATAGAAGAAGCACACCAGCTTGTGTGATCCAAAGATGACAATAACAAAATTCAAATATGGTAAAGGGAAAAGTATCAGAGCTAAAATTGTGAACACCCAATTTGTGGCAGGCAGTGGGGGATAGTGGGGACCCAAAATCCAACTGAAGAGTCATTAGTTAGATTAAGCTGATGGCAGATCCTCTCTAGCCACATGCAAAGATCTGGAACAACCTTATTATCAAACTTATCATTGTAATTCTGATTATGCTGGATCAAACGTGGCAAGGATCTCTTACTTGTTCCACGACAAAAATTTCTTCTCTGGCTCTTTAAATATTAATAGTGGTATTTTCTTTTTTTCTCATTATTTGTATTTTTATCTTTATAATACTATTGTTTTTTCCTTACCACTTTATTTCACTTTTGTTCTGTATTGTTTCTGTTGGGTTTATCAGTTTGTGAAGCACAGAAGGAGTGGATGCTTAGAGATAATAACTGGTGCAAGGGTTTGTAGGGGATGTAGGGATGCGGGGTGGGGAGGAGGATGGATTTCAGGAGGAAACGACAAAGATGGGAGAAGGAGGGAGCACTATAACTGGATGTGATTACACAACTCATTTTAAAGGCGATTTAATCATGGGGGGAAGAGAAAGAAGATGTTCTAAAATTGATTCGGGTGATGATTGTACAATTATACTTGATATGATTGAATGATTGAATTGTATGATATGTAGATTATGTGCTAATTAAACTGTAAAAAAATGAATGTGGTCTTTGGACTTCATCTGTAAGTGCTTCAAGTCCTCTTCATTCTCGGCAAACAAGGTTGTGCCGTCACAGCTTACCGAGGCCTCCTCCTAGCCTTTCTGCTACAGGGTCCATCTTCTTGGGCATCATACTCAGCATATGTATCAAGTATAGTATGATGAAAGGGTGCCACCCTCATGGACACCTTACCTGATTTTAAACCCCACGGTCTCTCTTGCACTTTGAACGATTCCAATGGTCTATGTGTAGGTTCTGCGTGAACACAAGTCTGTTTGGGAATTCCCATCTTCCCCATGTTACTTATCCACCATTTGTTATGATCCAATCGAGTGCCTTTGCATTGTCAATGAAACACAGGTAACCATCTTTTGGGCCTTCTGTGCCTTAAGTCAAAAATCCATCTGACATCAGCAATGATATCTCTTGTTTTATGGAGTCTGAATCTGGCTTAAGTTGCTGACCATTCCCTACTGATGTACTGCTACACCCATTTTTAAAAATTATAGTTATCTTTTGCAAAAATCTTACTTGCCTGTGATATTAATGATATTACTTGACAATATCTGCATTTCGTCAGATTACCTGCCTTGGCAGTGGGCACAAATAGGGATCTCTCCAATGGTTTCACTCTCAAAAACCCAACTCACGGACATCGAGTTAATAATGACTTTAGTGACCTTACAGGACAGGGTAGAGCTACCCCTGTGGATTTCTCAAACTGTAAGAGACTGGCTTGACAAGGCAGCTGTGGGAGACATTCGGGCACAGAAATGAGGGATCACTCAGAGGTGAACCACAGAGTACAGGTGTTTTGATGGCAGCTGTAGATTCTAAGGGGCCTTGGTAAAATGTTAGGACTGAGGGATACAGCGTGGGGCAGCTGTGTGGGACTGTGTCTGTTTGGAGATGAGAGCTGCAAGATCTTGATGACCAAGAGCAAATTTAAACTTCCGGTGGTATCTGGGATAAACCCAGCGATGCGGACTAATGAGCTTGTGTTGGTGTCCAAGGGCGAATTCCTAGCTAGATGATACGTGGTTTCTAGCCCTGCATCTCCCAGGAGCAGGTGGTTTGGTCTGGCTCTGGAGTAAAACCACGGGTTTTTTGGTTGTTGCTTCCTTGTGTTTTGTCATCCCCATAGGACAAGGGATAGTACTCCTTTGGGGTTGGCAGCCTTCCTGGGGTTTCTCTGGAAGCCTGTAGTGCAGAGAAGCCGGAACTCCGCCTGCCTGCCTCCCTCTCAACATTGGCCTCATCCTGGGGTACCTGCCAAGATACCCAGGACATGACTGCCTCTCTTAATTTTGCAAGTCTTCTCTTTCTTCGCGCCTTTTCCTCAGGTTCTCCAGCGGTTGTCATGGTTCAGTGGTAAAATTCTTGCCTCCCACGTGGTAGACCCAAGTTCAATTTGCAGCCGGCGC
>NW_022105908.1:7551288-7552353 GCF_000313985.2 Echinops telfairi | reverse complement strand
CGTTAGAATAATTAATCATTTAAAAATTTTAAAAGGCAACATTTGCCGAAGAACCAAGTTCACAAGGTAGGAGAGATGAGAGAAAGAGAAGGAATGGGACTGGAAAGCCAGGGGAGAGGTGGGATGAGTGATGTGACATCGTGGGAAAACAAACTGTGTATGAATTGTGAAGCGGAAAGTTGATTTGGTCCATGAAACCATCCCCCCATTGATGAGAGAAATTTGAATACAGTTTACATCGTCCAAACTATAAAAGGTACAGTGAGAAGGTTTTCTCCTTCCTCTTTGTCAAGCCACCGCGGAGTGTATGTAAGCAAGAGCTTGTTGAGTGCCACAGGTGGTTTGCATTCAGCTAGGAGCTGAAAGGCTGGCAGTCTGACCTCCGCCCCAGAGAACCTCAGCAGAAAGGCCTGGCCACCTGTCTCTGTAAAGATCACCGCCAAGAGGGCTCGTTGAAGCAGTTCTACTCTGTAACGTGGGGGGACAATCGTGAGTCAATTGGCTCCCTGGCAGCAGGTTTTGTGATTGCGGTTGTTTAGTTTATGTCAGCAAGTATACATCCTTTCTTTACACCAGTGGTAATCCTGATAGACCGTTCTTCACTTGGCCTTTTCCCGTTAGCAGTATATTTTGGAGATCATTCCATATTATTTCATAAAGACCCACCTCATTCCGGCTTACATCCCTCCGGAACTTATTTCATACTTCCCTCAAGGTTACTGAGGGAGAGCTTTTCATTCACAAGTTTCCTCAGTATTGGGGGACGTCATTTCCCCACCAGGACATTGAAACTCATCAGGAAGATTTCTTGAACTTTAGTTTCCTCTTACTGAAATTTGATCTACCCTTTGCATGGCAAAGATCATTTTTGTTTGTGAGATAAGACAGAGAGATCTGATCAGAGTTGAAAGAGCAGTCCGTTCTTGCCTGTCAACATGATGTCATTTGCTTATCCACTCCACAACATGACTGAAATAATGAGTTTTGCCCTGACTGTGGTTAAACAGACGAAGCTCCTTTTTAGGGTTAGCTTTCCTGACTAATTTCTTTTTTTTTAATCATTTT
>NW_022105908.1:7547509-7549259 GCF_000313985.2 Echinops telfairi | reverse complement strand
CTGGTTCCCTACTCCATGCCGGCATGTTGCATTCATATCTTGGAGCACTGGTTTGAAATCTGGTCCCTCTTTCCCTGTGGAGATATAAACAATACCCTCCCCTTGGGTGGGTTAGTGCCCTGTGCCCCCGCTACCCATTTATTTTCTGTTATTATTTTTTTCCTTTCCCCACCTCCTTTTTTGTTGGCTACCATATGTATCCCTGTATTTGGTCTGGTCCCTGCCATACTACCCAGTCTTCATCCCAGGAATGTTTGCATATGCCCCTTTTGCATTTTTTTTTAAGCTTACCTCAGCGGACTCATGTTGTACTAGTCCTTTTGTGCCTGGCTTACTTCACTTAGCATGATTTCCTCCAGTTCTTCCCATGCAGTGATGTGTTTCATGTGTTCATCACTGCTTTTTAGCAATGTGTAGTACTCCATTGTATGTATGTACTACAGCATTTTAATCCACTCGCCTAATTTCTTATAAGTTTCTACCAACCTCTTCTATTCATCTAAGGCCATATGCTCTATTTTCCAAATTGTATCCATGTGTTCATATTTACCTTAGCACAGTGAGGACTGCTTTATGGTCATGTTGACAATTTTTTTTAGCAACTCCCCTTTCTTCCTCAGTTCCCGTTGGTTATTCCTTCATATTCAGAATTTCGAGTCTGGGAATGTTCCAGCTCCTTGCAGAAGCAACACCTGTGACTTCGCGCAAGTCACTCAGTCGCTCAATGAGCTTATTTCCTCATTTGTAAATTGTCGGGGTGAGGGGGTCCCCAATGCTCAAATGGGTCCTCAGGAGCGACTTTGCGATTGTGGAAAACATTAAAGACAGATAGCCAGGCAGACAACAGGGTATAGGGGCTCCTTGCCCCATGTCAGGAGTGAGAGAGAGAATGTATTTTCTATGGGTAAATACAATGGGGCTTTACAGCTCTTTCATAAGGCTTGCACATCATACAGCTAACATACGACATCGTTAACAGGTATTATCATAAGCGGGTAACATAATAAACCAGCAATGAGGTGAGTCATTGTCTAGACCTCAGGCTAGTTGACCTCAAACCCCCCTGAGCAACCAGGGGATTGCTACATTTATGGTGGGTTGGCTATAGGACCTGATTGCTTTTATCCACAGGTAACCTTTAGGCATTGTGAAGTAGCCAGACACAGAAGTGATTCATCTTATATAGCAGCTCCTTTATGAC
This sequence comes from Echinops telfairi, assembly GCF_000313985.2. NCBI lineage: Eukaryota > Metazoa > Chordata > Mammalia > Afrosoricida > Tenrecidae > Echinops > Echinops telfairi. The sequence continues at coordinate 7,548,058 of NW_022105908.1, read as the reverse complement.
AGTTCTTTATGCGGGGGGGAGGGGGGGGTCTATTGGAGGGACTGTGTCCAGTCATGGGAATGGATATGAAGGTTTATTTATATCTCATCACCATGCGAGTCCTCCCCCACCCGAGTCGGCTTTCCAGACCCGTAATTATGAGCATGGAGGATTTAGCTGTATTACATTTTCATTCAGTCCCACAGTAAAAGGAAGTTAAGAGTACTTGGATTGTGCAAATGGTTACCACAGTTAGCTGCTTACTGAAAGGTTGGAAGCTCGAGTCTATGCAAGGGTGTTTTGGAATGAAGGTCTGATTATCTTCTTCTTAAAAATCCGCCATGGAGCCCTTATAGAGCACATTTTACTTTGATATACCTTGGGTTTCATGTATCAGAATTCACTCACTGGCAACTGATTTTTCAAGATGCTGTTAAGCGTAGCCATCTCAGAGAGTTGTGGGGATTAAATGGAATTACATCTATGATAAACTCAGAACATACAACATAGGTATTTTTTTATGTTTAGATAGGCACAGTTAGTACCCTCTTAATTTTTTAATTAGATTTT
>NW_022105908.1:7544510-7546645 GCF_000313985.2 Echinops telfairi | reverse complement strand
CCAATTTGGATCACTTGTTGTTCCCTTGTCCCTGGGTTTGTTAACACCACTTCCTTTCCCCCACTCCCCCCATAAGTATTTTTATAAAGTGCGATATTTCCCTTCATCTGTCTTTGGCTATCTTCCGTAACTCCTACTTAAGAATTTTAGCCATAAAAAAGAAAAGAAAAGAAAAAACACACTTGCCTCAGAATCTGGGACCTTTTGCTCAGTCTTTGATGCTTTATTTTCATAGGAGGGTACTCTTTTCTTCCAGAGTTATCATCTTTATACTTCACCACCTATGTATTTTGAGCCATAGTTAAACTCTTCCTTTTTGCTTCCAAGCAGTTGAATCAGGATTCGGATTGGCTTAATATATGGAAGGATGCTTTAATAGGCATATTAATTCAGAGATATGTATGCTGGACCAGGAAATCGGGTATTCCTTGTTATTACTGGAAAGGTATTCATTCTAGACTGAACAGACTGTTAGTGGATATGTCATAGGGTGATAAAATTAGAAGATCTTCGTTAAAATCCCTTCCAATCTTGAAGTTCATTAAAGTCAAAGGCATTCCTCAGATTTTTTTTCTTTTCTTTTCTTGTGGAAGAAACGATTCCAGATCCTGTGATTACAAGATAGACAAGGTCTCTGTGTCTCTTGGCCCTGATTTACTCTTAAACTCCAGAAACACTCTTCCAGCTGTTTGGTCAAACTGCCTCATGCATATTCTGCATTTGTATTTGTTGACTTATTCATGTGCATTCAACAAATGAGATTGAGCCCTGGTGGTGTAGTGATTACGCATTGGGTAGATTGAGCTCTGGTGGCATAGTGATTATGCATTGGGCTGCTAACCGCAAGGTCAGCAGTTAGAAACTGCTAGATGCTCTGCAGGAGAGAGAGAAGGCTTTCTACTCTTGGAAAGGGTTACCATCTCAGAAACTAACCAAGGTAGTTCTACCCTGCCTACATGGTTGCTATGAGTCAAAATTAACTCAATGGCAGTGAGTTTGGGATTTTTGTTGTTGTTGTTGCTCTACTACATTCTAAGGAGTCACTGAATGGTGCACATGGTTAGCATGATTGGCTCTGAAATGTCGGAGGTTTGACTTGATCTGGAGGCACCTTGGAAGAAAGGTCTGGTGATCTGCTTTTTCAAAATCAGCCATTTAAAGCCCTGTGGAGGACAGTTCTACTCTGAAATACATGAAGTCAATTCCACAGTAACGGATTGGTTACTGTGTTCTAGTAGGCACTGTTTAAGATGCTGGAGATGTAGCAAATAATAAATAACATGGTGGCAGGCCCTGCTCACATGGATTTTGCATAGTCTCTTAGCATGTCCAACTAAAACCATCCTCCTCACCACAGAGATGTTTACTTGCTTCCCCTAACACCTGTTTTGGTCTTTATTAAAAATCATTTTATTAGGGGCTCATACAAGTCTTATCACAATCCATACATGCATCAATTGTGTAAAGCACATTTGTACGTTCGTTGCCCCACCTGTTTTGATCTTAGCCGATGTGTCTTTTTAAGTCACCCAGAGTTTTTTCTTCTTCTCCCTCAACATTTGTCATTTTCCTTTGCATCTCTCCACTTACTTATTTAGAATATGTCGTGGTGGCTTGAATAAGCGTTGACAGAGCATATTAGTTTCCGATTCAACAACTTACACACATTTTGTTTCATGGCATTAATAGTCATCCCCTCGCTGTAACAGCACTCTTCCCATTTCTTCCATGCGCCTATCTTTCCTGCCCCTTCCCGTCTTCTGAATTTTTTGGAGGGAAGGTGCTGCCCTTCAGATCACAGGTCATTGCTGCTCTGAGCATGCTCCTCACCAGTGTTACTGTTCACTTTACCGCTCTATTGTTGGACTGAAAGGTGAGCTCCTGGGAGAAGGTTCTGTTACAGATTGAAAGGGTGTGTAGGAGCCTTAGTCTTGGAGCGTCCAGCACTCTTTGGTCAGTAAGTCTGGTCTTTCTGATAATTCTGAATTTTGCTCTACATTTTTTTTGCCTCCACTCCATCTAGAACCTTCTATTGTGACCCCCAATCAGGGTAGTAAGTAGTGGTGGCCAACCACCATCTAATTCTGTTGGCTTCAGGCTGGTTGTATTAGTCTGGGTACATTAGAGAAACAAAT
>NW_022105908.1:7540128-7544186 GCF_000313985.2 Echinops telfairi | reverse complement strand
CTTGTAAGCTGAAGCAGGGAACTGCTAAGGCAGCTGCACCCTGGTGCGCCATCACAAAGCAAGAGACCGGAGAACTCAAGAACTCAAAAGGTGAGGCTCACCATTTATCCCTCCGTCCTTCAATTAACCAACCCCACATGTGTTTATTGGCTAGGTTGGCACAATAAATTAACTACCTCACTGGTGTAGGCCATGTTTCCTGTGATCCATTGGTCTTTTGGACTAATTGTTCCTTGAGTCTTTGACTTTATTCATTCCTCCTTGCTCCAAATGCTAAAAGAACAATAATTGTATGTTAGATGACTGCTCACAAGTTTTGAAGACCTCAGTTGATAATTACCATGGTAGAATGTAGAGCCTTGTCTTTTTTGACCCTGTTATCACAGTTGGCGTAGTGGCCTTCGAAACTACAGTCCTAAACCCTCAGCTCAGTGAACTCAGTCGCTCAAGGTGTTTGGCAATAGTTAAGACATTTTCATAGCTTTGTCTCCCATGTGCTAAAATTTACTAAATACCTGGATATATTTGCATCACATATAAATATGTAGGTGGTAATATCCTCTGTCAAACCTATATATATTCATGCATGATATGTATTCAGCTTACCTACCTATCCATTCATAAATTGTTGTTAGTACTGTTATTACAGAATTGTCTATGTCTTAGTATTTACTGTTATTAACCTTTTACATGACTTAGAGATGTCGTGCTTATTGTGTATTGTCTTTCTTTTCATCTGGGTTAATTCATGTTTACTATCTAGTTAGTTCCCCCCTGTCCCCTGCAGTTCCTGGTAACAAGTAAAGAGTGTTTTTGTCTATGTATAAATAATTTCTTGATTTCTTATAATAATAGTTCCATAGTATTTATCCTATCGTGATTGACCTGTTCCACTCAACACAATGTCTTTGGGATTCAGCATGTTAGGAATTGTTTTACTGAATCATTGTTATTCTTTAATATTGAGTAATATCACACTCTGTGTATGTACCATAGATTGTTTATCCATTCATCCATTGATGAGTTGTTTCCATCTTTTTGCTGTTGTGAATAATACTGTGGTGAACAACTGTGAATCTCTATATAGATTCATGTCATGGCTTTTATTTCTCTAGGATATACACCTACTGGTGAGATTTCTGGATCATATCATCTATTTCTAATTTTTTAAGGAAGAGCTATACTACTCTTCATAGTGGTACTATTTATAGTCTCATCAGCAATGTGTGAGAGTTCTAATCTCCCTACACCCTCAGCAGCATTTATTGTTTTCTGGTTTTTATCACTACCATTTTTGCCAGGTTGAGGTGATATCTCATTCTTAATTTGATCTTTAATGTATTTCTCTTATGGCTAATGAGTGAGTATCTCTTTATTTATTTGTTGGCTGCCTGAATGTTTCTTTGATAAAGTGTCTGTTCATGTCCTTTGGCCCAAAATGGATTGGATTGTTTGTCTTGATGAGAGCTTGAATTTTTAATAAATTTTAGAGATTAGTCCCTTATCAAATATATCATTGCCCCAAATTTTCCATCTGTAGGTTCTCGTTCTACTTTTTTTGGAGAAATCTTTTGATTTGTATCACCGTTTTTAGGACTCATCTAGTTTATCTTCTACTGTTTGTAAATTTTATCATGTTTGGTAGACTATGCTATACATTGGGGTCCCTAAGTTTGCCCCAATGTTTTGTGATCTTTATAGTTTTAGGTTTCACATTTATGTCTTCGATCCATCTGGTGTTAGTTTTTGTACGTAGTGTTAAGGACCTGTTTTACTTTTCTGCATATGGATATCCGCTTTCCCCAGCACCATTTGCTAAAGAGACTACTTTTCCTCACTTAATGGGTTTCTACACTTTGTCAAAGGCTAGATGCCCATAAGTAGATGGATTGACATCTAGATTTTAGCTTTGTTCCACTGGTCTATATATTTGTTGTTGCACCAGGCTTTTTTTTTTTTTTTTTGGCTTTTTTTAACCTACGGAGACAGTGTGGTAGGTTCTGAAATTGGGATGTGTGAGGTCTCCTACTTTGTTCTTCTTCAGTTGTGCTTTGCTTATCTGAGGTCTCTTTGCTTTCCATATAAAATTGGTGATCAGTTTTTCTAGCTCTTTAAAGAATGCTTCTATAATCTGGGTTATGATTACAGTATGTGTTTAGACTGTTTTGGAGAACACTGACATTTTCACAATGTTGAGTCTTTCTATCTATAAGCTTGGTGTATTTTTGCAGGTCTCTTTTGGTTGCTTGTACTGGTGTTTTGTAGGTTTTCCTAAGTCTTTTACTTCCCTGGGTAAGTTTTTTCCTAAATATTTTATATTTTAATGATAGTGTCTTCCTGATTTCCTTTTCATAGTTCTCTTTGTAGAAGAATTTGACGATTTTCTTATGCAGACCTTGTACCCAGCCACTTTACTTACTCCTTTTATTAATTCTAATAGTTTTCTGATAGACTCCATGGGGTTTTCTATGTATAGGATCGTATCATGTGCAAATAGGGTTTATTCTACTTCTGTACTGATTTGGATGTTTTTTATTTCCCTCTCTTGCTAGAACTTCCAGTACAATATTAAATACAGTGGTGATAAAGGTCATTCTTGACTGGTTCCTATTCAACCGTGAGAATAATGTTGGCTGTTGATTTTGTGTATATGCCATTAATTATACTGATTCATTTTCCTTCTGTTCCTATCTTGCTAAATGTTTTTATCTGGAAAGGATATTGGATTTCACTAAATGCCTTTCCTATGTTGATTAATAAATATGGTCATGTGGTTCTTTTCCTTTCATTTGTGTGGTTGAAAAACAAACTAACAACAACAAATAAACAAATTGCCATCCAGTCAATACCAACTCATAGCCACTCCATAGGACAGTGTGAAAGTACCACTGTGAGTGTTTCAGGCTGTTACTCTTTAGGGGAGTAGAAAGCTTGAGAGGAAAGACCTGTGGTTAGCAGTAGATTGTGTGCATTGTTTTTTCTAATTCACACATTGCATACCTGGTACAAAGCCCCCTTGGCCATGCTATATTTATATGTTTGATATGTTGTTGAGTCTGTTGGCCAGCATTTTGTTTAGAATTTCATGAGCCATAGTGGTCTATAATTTTCTTTTTCATTGGTCATCTTTGCCTTGTTTGGGTATCAGGGTTGTTTTCTAGAATGTGTTTGGGAGTATTCTATCTTTTTCTATGTTTTGAAATTGTATGCATAGAACTGATGTCAGTTCTTCCTTAAATGTTTATTGGAATTCACCGGTGAAGCTGCTTGGGCCAGCATTTTGCTTTTGTTGTTGTATGGGTTTTGTTTTTTTTTTAATGACGTATTCAATTTCTTCTTTTGTGATGGGTCTACTCAAATTTTCTACTTCATTTTATGTTTGTTTAGGTAGGTAATATATTTCTAGGAATTTGTCAATTTCTTCTAGGTTTTCAAATTTGTTGGAATATCTATCTGTTTTTAATTTTTTTCTTGGAGTTCTCCTTACCTCACACAGCATCTCTTACTGTTACCTAACGCTTCCTGATTTGTACTGCTGCTAATCCTTGCTCTTTGTTTTTCTAACCTGTGTGATTTAGAACTAGTTTAGACTAATTAAAACAGGAAATCTTAAAAAATGAAATCTATATACATAAAATTTGTAATTTAACCCAGAACATCATCTGTGTTAGTGTTTGTCACTCATTTTCTACTTACAGTCAAAGGATTTTCCATCGATTAGAGTTCTTTAGCATCTTTCCATAGGTATGATACATCATGGATGATTTCCAGTTTTAGTTTCTTTAAATAGGAGCAACACCTTAGAGAATTCAAAGGAACACTACATGCACAATCCTTTTACATGTTTCCAACTATTTCCCTAATCTTTGTTAACTTTTACCACTCTTTCTTTGATCTTCACTGAATCTTCTCTAAACATTCATCATAGCTTTTGAAGCAGCAGTGTCTCTCTTTGTGCTCGTATCTGAGTGGTTTGTATAGTCATTAAGTAATACAGTGAACCCTCGCCACTGCGCGCTTCGACTTCCGCGGCTTCACTCTATCGCGGTTTTTGCGTA
>NW_022105908.1:7538434-7539372 GCF_000313985.2 Echinops telfairi | reverse complement strand
GCAAGAGAAGCATGCTGTTTTTTGCCAAAAACTGGTGCACCGAGATGGCTGCTTGAGCAGGTGCATTGTGTCGTAGTGACAAAACCAGTCCCCCATCTGCCACAAATCGGGACTTTTTGTCATACATAGTTATGCAATCTTTTCAGAACCTCTAAATAGAAATCTTGATGAAAAGTTTGACCTGGTGGAAGGAACTCCAAATGCACTATCCCCCTCACATCAGAAAAACCAAATGTCTTTATCTTTGATTTCACTTGGCGAGGTTTTTTTTTGGGTGAGGTGACAATGGTGTCTTCCCCCGGCTTGAGAGATGTTTGCTTTCAGGGTCATAAGAATAGAAGAGTGTCTTCTCATAGATAATGACCTTGGAAAAAAGTCTGGATCACTTCGGAGCTGTTCGGATGCTCCTTTTCCTGGTCAGTCAGAACCCGAGGCACAAATTTCACAGTGACCCTTCTCCTTCCCAAATCTCCCACGAAAATCGGCTGAACTGAGCTCCAAGATAGTCCAGATAACTTACCTGTCTTCAGTGGTCCACTGTTGGTCTTGGAGCACACGTACATGTATTTTGTCAACATTTTCATCCGTTTGGGAAGCTGACAGACATCCAGATTGAGTTTTGTCATCAATGGACACTCACCCTTTTTGAAACAAGAAAACCACTTGTATACTTGAGTTTTTCCCATAGCACTGTCCTTGTAAGCTGCATTCAACATCACAGAAGTCTCTGCGGCATTTTTCCAGAGCTCCTACACTCTAGACATTCATGGACATGCTGCTCAGTGCGAAAGAAATAGCTCAAAAGACACAGCGACATTATAAGGACTTGATCTCCTGACAACGGGATATATTCGTCCCCCACCCCTACCTCCTTTAAAAGATTCTGCCGTGCTGTGTTTGTATTTCAGTTAAGATACTCAGCACATCCTTCCTTGTCT
>NW_022105908.1:7502827-7538334 GCF_000313985.2 Echinops telfairi | reverse complement strand
GATTAACCGCGATAAACGAGGGTTCACTGTATAAAGAAAATCGTGAGTGCAACTAGCACAAACAGGTTTGGGAACAAATAACCCCAAACTCTTAGTAGGCAGACAGCTCAAACGGTGGGGCAGAAATGCACAGTTGCTCTAGAGAGGAGCCTCTGAGCCAGAAATATCCAAATTGCAAAGGGTATCGGTCAATATGTTGCCTAAAAATGGAATTATTTTGGTGGCTTGGTTATGTGTAAACCAGTAAGCGATTTTTGTTACCTGTGATCAGTTGGCTTCAGCTTATGATAACCCCACGGACAACACCATGTCCAGTACAAAATGTTGAGTAGATAGTGTACACAAGAGCAACTTATGTATTATAACCATCACCTTTCTAAACCACAATTTCATTATACCATTTCTCAGCTCAAAACTCTTCAAGCCGTCCTTACATGAAAGGAACCAAAGACAAAGCTCTTGCCTTGCATTTAGAGTATTTTCCAGTATGGCCCCTTGCAGTCTTACTTCATTCTCTTCTTAGTGCCATGAACTACAGTACTTGGGCACAGGGTGGCCAGTTCTTTAAATATACCCAGGAACTTTTCACAGTCAAGCCATTGTTGGCTCTGGTGAATCTGCTGCTGGGCTGTAGAGTCAAGGATGGGCATGGCCATGCCAAACCCTCTCCATCCCCCTCCTACACTCTAGACATTCATGGACATGCTGCTCAGTGCGAAAGAAATAGCTCAAAAGACACAGCGACATTATAAGGACTTGATCTCCTGACAACAGGATATATTCGTCCCCCACCCCTACCTCCTTTAAACGATTCTGCCGTGCTGTGTTTGTATTTCAGTTAAGATACTCAGCACATCCTTCCTTGTCTTGTTTTTCTTTTCTGACTAATAACTCGCCATTGCTTTGAACCGAACCCAATCAGTTGTACCTTTGGACAGCATGTTCAATGAGCAAGTACATGCCAAGCAAGTATATGCCAAGTATAGGTAATGTCTTGCTCCCCCACGCCCCCTCTCCCCGCTCTCCCCTTCTTCAAAGACTGTTTCTTTCTAGCCTTTATCCCTACATCTAAGGCCTGAAGCATGATGATTGTCTCAGCATATGGATGGGGTTCTTATTAGTACAAGAGTAATGCATAGAGTCTTGCGAATAGCACTGTTTAGGTGTGAGGGTGGTCCACTGGTAGAATTGTTGCCTTCCATGCAGGAAAAAATATTGAAGGATTTTATGTTTCTTGGATCCATAATCAGTGCTCATGAAATCAAACAACATATTGCATCGGATAGATCTATTATAAAGTATCTTTCTAAAGTGTTAAAAGGCAATGATGTCACTCTGAAGCCTAAGCCATGTTATTTTCACATGCCTCATATGCCTTTGAAAGCTGGACAATGAATAAAGACCAAAGAAGATCAATGCATTTGCATTTTGACATTGGCAAAAAATACTGACATTATCATAGACTGCCAAAAACATACAAACAAATATGTCTTGGAAGAAGTACCACCAGGATACTCCTCAGAAGTGAGGATGGCAGGCCTGGTCTCCCATCCTTTGGACATGCTATCAGGAGGGGCAAATCCCTGGAGAAGTACGTCCTACTTGGAAAGTAGAGCATCGGTGAGAAGGAGGAAGACTTTCAATGCGATGGGTTGTCCCAGAGCCTGCAACAAGCAAAGCAGTGCCAGACCAGGCAATGTTTTGTTACGTTTACAAACAGGATTTGTTTACAGGATTACAATGAGTAGGCTTCTACCAGAAGGTATGTAAGAGCAACATGTAGGAAACCCTGGTTCAATTCTCAGTCAATGCATTTCTGTCAGTGGAGGCTTTTATGCTGCTGCAGGGTTGAACATGTCCCAAGAGTTTCCAGACTAAAAGGGACTAGGAAGAAAGGCAAAGCAAGATACTTTGGAAAATCAGCCAAGGAAAACCTTATGGGTCACAATGAGCGAATCTGCAGTCTGTTCTGAGTCATGGCAACACAATTTGTAATGAGAGTAAATTTTTCTATCAACAAGGAGGTACAAAAACAAACAAACCTGGAATGCCCTCTCCCCACCAAAGTTCTGTATTTAAATTTTTATACAAAACAACCATATCACTTTCAAAGTACTCTCCATTACACTTAATACATCTGTCAAATCTGCAATTCCATTCTTGGTAACATTTTTCAAATTCAGTGGTTTGGATGGCTGCCAGCACCTCCCTGATTTTTATCTTCACCTCTTCTGTGTTGTAAAATCATTGTCCTTTCATGTCCCTCTTCATTCTCAGAAACAAAAAGAAGTCCTGGAGAGTGAGGTCAGGTGAGTAAGGTGCATGGGGCAAGAGAAGCATGCTGTTTTTTGCGGCCCTGTGTATAATAGAATGAAACACTGCGTGGTCCAACTGCTTAACTATGATGCCATAGGGCTCTCCTATGTACATAGTATGAGAGTGAGTTTCAAAAAGTAATGCTACTAGGATTCTAGTTTATACATGCACAGGTTTATTCCAAATAAACCATGTTTAAACATGTTTGCAATCACTGGATAGTGGCAGATGAGTTCTCAGTAACACACGTATCTTTGTCCTATCAGGGCACCTTAAAAAACAAGGTACAACCCAAAGTGTGGCTTACAAGGGTATCTGATGGGCCTGGAAAACTCAAGGCAGACAGGTCAGCTCTGAAAATTATAGTGACTATGGTTTGGACCTTCAAAAGGATAACGTTTTCTTGAAGTTCACAAACTGTTCATAGGGGCTTGTGAAGAAGTCTCATTTTGTTTTGTTGTAATATTTATTGTTAACTAGGTGAAGGTTTACAGGGCAGATCATAAATTTTACAGTCAATAATCCACATGCATTTTATATCAATTCATCTATTGCAATCCCCTCAACATACCATCATGTATCCCCTTTCCTCCCTGGGTTTCTGTTTCCTTTGCTCCTTTTTCCCTCACCCTAGCATTTTACCCTTGGGTAGATGTTGCCCTTTTGATCTTAAATGCATGATTATTCTACCATAGGGCTGAGTTCAGTTATAACCTGAAAGGTAAGAGCCATAGTCTTGGAGGGGGGGTGGTCCCCCTAGTCTCTATCCAACCAGTAAGTTATGCTGAATTTTTAAAAAAAATCATTTTATTGGGAGCTTTGACAGCTCTTATAACAATCCATACAGCCATGTGTCAAGCACATTTGTACATATGTTGCCATCACCCTTTTCAAAACATTTTCTTTCTACTTGAGCCCTTAGTTTCAGCCCTCATTTCTTTCCTCCCTCCCTCACCCAACCACCCTCATGAACCCTTGATAAATTATAAATTATTATCATTTTCATATCCCTTACTGCCTGCTTTCTCCCTTCACCCATATTTCTGTTGTTTGTCACCCTGGATGTGTGTGTGTGTGGGGGGTTGTTATATGTTGATCACTGCAATTGTCTCCCCCTTTCTTCTTCGACCTTACCCCTACTCATGATATCGCTACTCCCATTATTGTTCCAGAGGGGTTTATCTGTCCTGGATTCTGTGTGTTGAGAGCTCTTATCTGTACCAGTGTACTTGTTCTGATCTAACTGGATTTGTAAGGTAGAACTGGGGTAATGATAGTGGGGGGGCTGGAGAATTAAAGAACTAGAGGAATGTTGTATGTTTCATCAGTGTTATACTGTACCCTGGCTGGCTCATCTCTTCCTTGTGACCCTTCTGTGAGAGGATGTCCAATTGTCAACAGATGGGCTTTGGGTCTCCACTCTGTCCCCAACCTCATTCACATCAATATGATTGTTTGTTTTGAGTCTTCTGATGCCTGAGACCTGATCCTGTGGACACCTCATGATCCAGCAGGCTGGTGTGCTTCTTCCATGTGGGTTTTGTTGCTTCTCAGCTAGATGGCCGCTTGTTTAGCTTCAAGCCTTGAAGACCCCAGATGCTATATCTAGGATGAATTTTTAAACAAAATTGAAAACTTTGTTGGTGAGAAAGAAAAAGGCCAAGAAGTTGAACTGAGGAATTTTGTTTCCCATTGTGACAATGGACCAGCTCATTCTTGGTGGCTAGTACGGGCTGTGAGATTTTCACAAGGACAACTTGTCCATATCTACCCGACGGCCCTGGCCTTTCCTTTCAGATTTCCTTTTGTTCCCCAGGCTCAAAGAACATTTAACAAAAACATGATATGAGTTCCTCAAGGAGACCCAAACTGCTGCTTTGATGTGGTGTAAATCAGAGTACAGAACTCTTTGGGTAAAAGGGTTAAGGAAATGGAAACACTGAACTCCAAAGGCTATAGGCCAAATAGAGGGTACATTGAGAAACAATAGCTTCACATTTTTATTGGTTTAATGTTTTAATAAAGGTTTCTGTGATTTTATCACAATACTTTTTAACTTCTGTGTTAGGTTGAGTTCTCTAGAGAATCAAAACCAGTGGAGTGTGTGTGTGTAAAGAGATTTGTATCAAGAAGTGGCTTACACAATTATAGAAGTAGATTAGTATGGTCCAGTTCAAGTCCATAGGTCACTTTCAAGTTGAAGGGTTTTCTGATTCATGTAGCTGTGAAAGCCAGTGAATAGGAAGCAGGATGAAGAAGCAGGAGGGCCACAGGCTCGTGGATACAGAGGTAAATTAATATGAGGTTGGCCGAATAAATCCAAGGTCAGCAGTCTGCTGATAGCTCTTGAGATTGACAGGTGACATAACAGGAGACTGACAAATCAGAAGCAGGATCCAGTTCCAGCAGAAGGTGAAAGGTCAGAAGAGAGTATGACTCTGCTGAGAGTTGTGCTCACATAAAAGGCCACACTCCGAAGGAGGTGTCAGCAGGCTGCAACCTGATTGATAGGTTGGGCTCCACGCCTACCTTCACCAAGGTATTTCTAATTGACAAACTCTCTAACCTTCACACATACCTTCATAGATACTGAATATTATATATGGAATAAAGGAATTTAACTCCCTCTAAGGTCTGGAAAATCTTGCCTTCTATTATATTAAGCATAAAAACAAACAAAACCCACTGCCATCAAATCAATTCCAACTCATAGAAACCCTAAGGACAGAGTAGAACTCTATAGAGTTTTTGATGCTGTGAATCTTTACAGAAGCAGACTGCCTCATCTTCCCTCCAGGAGTGGCTGATGGGTTCAAACACTATGGCTTCTTTATATTCAGCTTAAAACCATTTAACTATAATTTTGGAAGGAAGAATGACATTTTTTACTAAAATATTCGTGATATCTTCAAACAATCATATAGCATAGAAAAGTACAAAGAAGAAAGTTAGGTGTTATCTAAAACACCACTTCTCAGCAGCAATCAGTATTAAACTGGTGATTATCTTTCCAAACATTTCTCTCTCTGTTTTTACAAATATGGTTTCCTAGTGAGGGGAGATAGTTCTGGGTAGAGTGGGAATTCAAGCCAGATACAGGCTTCCTCCAGATGAGGCCTGGACGTGAGATGTGAATTAACTAGGGGGGCGCAGAGGAATCAGCATCAGTAGCATTGTGCCAAGAACAGCCATGGGCTTATGCAGAAATCCAGTAGTGTCCGGATAGAAGATGTGAAGACTGACAGAGGGGAGCGTCCTCCTCCAGCTGAGTGCAGGCTACTGCCATTGGGCTTTCCAAGAAGAGAGAACATAAAGACCAAGGTCATTGAGAGGACTTGTTTGAAAACACGTGACAATTCTGGGACCTCCAGAAAAAACTGGGGAGAACTTTTCAGGGAGAATGAAGATAAAGTTATAGTTGTAATGAATACAGCCAGAAAATAAAACACAACAAAATTGAATAATATTGACATAATCACATTGTTCTCCTGGACTTGTGCAACCTAGGGAAATATGTGGTTGTTGTGGTTGTTGCTGTTAGGCACCATCGAGTCTGTTCCGACTCCTATGGCCCTATGTGTAATAGAATGAAACCCTGTACCCTCCTCCCGATTGCGATGTTTGATATCATTGAAGCCCCTGTGTCAGTCCATCTTGTTCAAGGTCTTCTTCACGTTTGCTGATCCTCTACTTTACCAAGCTTGATGTCCTAGGGAAGTAGGGGTTACCCAAAATATCTACATAGATGTTCAGTCTGGGTTTTTCTTTCACATGTAACATGAACTTCATGATCTTGAAGGCCAAGGATTATTTTGAGTATTACTTGTACCAAATTCATAGGCTCAAGGTGTGACCTGAACAGGGTCACTTACCGAGTCAATATGGCTGTGGCAAGAGCAAAACAAAAATCAAACAAACACAATTGTTATTGTGTTGGTTACAACAGATGACAACCTCATTTGCATCAGAGTAGAGCCATAAGGTTTCCAATGACTGATCTTTTGAAAGTAGGTCACCAGACCTTTCTATGGAGGAGCCTCTGATGGGTTCAAATTGCCAACCTTTTGGTGAGCAGCTGGGTACTTGACTCTACCACACGGCACTCTTGAGACAAGGGCAAAAACATGGAACTTTTTATGTGTGGATTTATAGTGTTAATTATCATACATTAATATTCTCTTATATAGATTGTACCAATGTTGTTCACATTTAAGGTAAGTACAGGTGAGGATAAGATCTATTCTCTGTCATTCAAGAAGGACTTCCAGTAGGATATTGCATAATTTATAGTTGTTTATTATGAACAATGATTTGCTTTCTCTGAATTCCGAAATTGGGTTTCTCTTTGAAGCTCTTATGCCTAGCTAGAGTGATCGAGTGTAGAAGGCAAGTACTTTGGAGGTCACACATCTAAATTAAATTCCTATGCCCTACTTTTAGTCCGAATGATCTCAGGCAGTTTCTTATTTGTAACAGGGAAAGAAAGGATTGGCCAGATCGTATCTGCTTCCGCTGGACTTCAGCAATGAGGAAACATGCTACCTTGTATAACAAGCTAAAAAGGTGGTGACTCAAAGGTTGTTTGATTTGGGGTAAGGTCAGGAACGCCACCAAGGACACAAGGTATTTCTGTCTTCCTGCTGTGCCATCCTCAGTATGTTGTTTCGGTCCTCTGGCTGGTTCCCCTGCCTAGCATGTACTTCTCCTCCAGTTGCTTTCTTTCTCTTGCTTCTTCTTTTCCCCCCAGTTTATTTCTTGAAGAGGTCAGAGCAGGAGAGCTTTGCCCAATCCCACCAGCAAGAGGTCCTGGGTGGTGCAAATGTTTCAAGGTTCTTCCTTGGCTGCTAACTGAAAGGCTGGCAGTTTGAGTCTACCCTGGAAGCAAAAGAGTAACAAAGTCAGTTCTACTCTGCCTCGTGATGCCCTATCTGTGTCTGGGTGGCATCGTCCGCCACAGGGTTTTCAATGGCTGAATTGTAGGAAGTAGACTGCCAACCCTTTACATGTTAGGCTATTAACCACCAGGTCAGAGTAGACTTGACAGCAACGATTTCTCACTAATTAGACCTCTCTGGTGATGTAGTTCTTTCACTGGTTGACTAATCACAAGGCTAGCAGTTTGAAACCACCAGGTGTTCTGCTGGGGAAGGATGAGTTTTTTTGCTTCCATAAAGCTTTACAGCCTCTTTACCCCAACGGGGCAGTTCTACTGTCCAATAGGGTTACTTTGAGTCGAAAATCCACTCAATGGCAGTGAGTTTTCTTTTGTTTTTGTTTTTCTGTGTTGTTGAAAGCTGATCCCTGGTGGCACTGTTGGGTAATTGGACTATTAACCAACCACAAGTTTGGCAGTTCAAACCTATTAACCATCTTTCAGGAAAGATGGTTAGACAGCATCAGAAAGATGATGCTGTCTGCCCCTGTAAAGATGTAAGCCTCAATTTAAGAAATCCTATGTAGGGACACTCTGATAAGGACTCATCTGTATAGCAGTATGTTTAGTTTGGTAAGTTTGTGTTGTTGGCCAGAATCGACCCATTATAGCAAGACAAATAGAATCCTTATATTTGGCTTATACTGTGTAATTAAGATTATTCCTGAACTGATAATAGGGTGATCTTTCATCAGTAACAGATACCTGGAGTTCTTTTGCAAGGCGTAAGTGGAAAGTACATGCTATATGAGTAATCCAAAGTGACTTATATCTAAAGTTTTGTGAGTTGGTTTAAGTTTGAGGTCATTATTTGGCTCATTTGTTTTCCCCAAAAGTCTTGGCTCATGGACAGATTTGAAGTCTGGTTGGTTATTTGATGATGCGAAATTACTGTTAATATGTTTTTTATTTGGGATCATGGAATTGTGGTTTAATTTTTTAAGAGATTCATTATCTGTGGATATACATCTTGAAATATCTACTGACTGCAACAGACTGTCTGAGATGTGTTTCAAAGTAACTGAGGATGGATGGAGTAGATAGTAGTAGACAAACAAAATTGGCCATGTGTTGATAATTGTGAAAGTTAGGCTGATAGTGTTTCTCTCAACTTTTGTATACATATGAAGTGTTTCATCAGAAATATTGTTGTTAAAGTTTTATGCCATGCTAGTAAAAATGCTTGGCACGTCCCTTTAGATGTTCAGTAAAAATTAAGAGCTGTTTTCTTTTCCAACCTTCAGTTTAGGCTCAGTCCATAACAGTCTAGTAGGAAAGAGAGGACTACATATTGAGTAATTTTGTATGTACTCAACCAAACTCATTGCCATGAAACTGATTGCAACTCATAGAGACCCTCAAGGGCAAGTTAGTAGAAACCCACAGGTGGTCCCTGAGGGTTTCTAAGACCAACTCTCTAAGAAAGCAGAAAGCCTCATCTTTCTCCTGCAATCTTATATGTAATAGTTTATTGTTTTAAAAATCCTCCACAATCAATGCTCATGAAAGCAGCAATCAAAAGCGCAAACAACATTGGGCAAATCTGCTGTATCAGACATCTTTAAAGTGGTGAACAGCAAGAATATCATTTGGAGGACTAATGTGCACCTGACCCAAGCCAGGGTACTTTCAATAGTCTCATATGCATGTGAACGTTGGACACTGAATAAGGAAGACTGAAGGGGAAGCCATGCATTTGAACTATGGTGCTAGCACACAATGTTGACAATGCCATGGACTGCCAAAAGGACAAACGGATCTGTCTCGGAAGAAGTACAGCCAGAATGCTCCTTAGAAGGGAGGATAGTTAGGGTTCGTCTCATGTCCTTTGGACATGTTGTCAGGAGACACCAGTCCCTAGGTAGTGATCAAGCTGGGTAAAGTGGAGGGGCAGTGTAAAAGAGGAACATGCTTAACCAGATGGACTGACACAGTGCTGCAACAATGAGCTCAGCCATGACACCGATGGTGAGGGTGGCACAGGACTGGGCGGTGTTGCATTCTCGTGTCCATAGGCTTCCTCTGACTTGGAACCAACTTGATAGCACCTAACCACCACCACAAGCTAACAGGAAATGCAGCCCTGATGCATGGCACCACATGGAAGAACCTTTAAACATTATGCTGAATGGGAGAAGTCGTCCACAAAAGGACAATTGTATGATCTCACTTATTAGAAGTAGGCACACACACACATTTCTCTATCTATCTATCTATCTGTCTATCTATATATCTATATATATGAACAAAGTGGTTAAAGAAGGAAAGGGGAAGTCATTGCTTTGGGACAACAAGTTTCTGTTAATGGTGATGGAATAATTTTGAACAAACTAGTCAGCCCAATGAACGTGTGATGGTTACTTGACATGATGAGTATCATCAATGCCACTGAATTATACATGTAAAATTTTGAGTTGGCAAATATTTTCTTATAGATGTTTACTACTATTAGAAAAAAACAGAAATAATAAGACAGATATAAAAGCATATTGGCTTGAAACAATTGGGTTTTTGTTTCAATGTTGCTGGAATATAATGCGTAAGTGCATAATTTTGAAAAAACAAACTAAAATTATAGGCATTAGGAAGCGATACAGGAATATAAAAAGGCTATTGTATACCATGCCGAAGAAAGGGAGAATTTATCTTAGAGCAGCAGTTCTCAACCTGTGGGGCTTGACCCCTTTGGGGGTGGAGTGACCCTTTCACAAGGGTCGCCCAAGACCATCTGAAAGCACATATTTCCAATGGTCTTAGGAACCGCTACACCGCTCCTCTATCCGTCTCCAGGCGGGTCCGCCCACATGCAGATACGCTCACATACGAGTACCCTGCATGAAGACTGTTATCCATGCTACACCATGTTTCGAGACAAAATTTCATTGATTTGTAATTAGAAATAAATATTTCATAATCTTTAATTACATATTGTTTTGTGATTCATCACTGTGCTTTAATTACATTCCATTTGTAACAATGAAAATACATCCTGAATATCAGCTATTTAATTATGATTCATAACAGTAGCAAAATTACAGTTCTGAAGTAGCAACAAAAATAATGTTATGGTTGGGGCTCACCACAACACGAGGAATTAGAGACAGAGGGAAGCCAGTAGAAAGCTTGTAAAGAGTATGTGATATAGTCAGATTTTCGTTTCTGATATGTTGGGTGGAGGGGTGATTTGAGGAGTAGAAAACCGGCTGGAAAGCTACCTTAGTCATCCTTTTAAGATCTGATCCGCTGGGTTTTCACTCCCACAGTTACAGGCTCAGAAACCCACAGGGGCAGTTCTGCCCTGCCTTCTAGGGTCAATATGAGTCAGCACAGACTGGATGGCAATACGTTGTTTTGTTTAACAAGATCTGAAGAAAGACCTGAATTAAAGAAGTGGAGAGAAGAAGAGAGAGGGGCTAGCTCTGAAAACTGCTACGATAAAATAAGGGCTGGTATTCGATGCTGAGAGAGTAAGGAGAAGTTTCAGATGACTTTTTGGGTTGGCGACTTGACTGGTTTTCAAAAAGAGAGACAAATTAATTGCTTAACATTTTATGGATAAATGTTCCACTAAAGTTCTATGGCTCGTCAGTGTTCACAAACTCAGCCTTTATCTGCTTATCTGTCCATAACTACCTTGAGAGGTCAGTCATCTTTTCTGGGCTTGTTGTTCACCTTAAAAAGGTGACTTGGGCCTGAACTCATACACCTTTCTATCCTAAATTGACCTTGTGCCACTTACTTTCTTTGGTACACTTGTTTCTAGGCACTCAGTGTTCTGCTTGGTTTTGTAAGTTAACTGCTACAGAGCCACGTCTTTGATTAAGCACTTTTGTTGGAGAAACCAGCTCATGGTGGTGGCACTGGAGGTGGCTGTTGCCAACTCATCGCTACCTCACTGAATGAATTCTCGCCTGGTCCTGCTCCGGCTTCACCTTCATTGTTCGATTTGAGCCTTTCATTGCAGCTGTTGTGTGAACCTGTCTCACGGAAGGTTTTCCTGTTTGTTTTTACTGACATGGGACCAAACATGATACCTCTCTTTTTTAGCGATTGGTCTTTCCTGATGATAGCCAAAATAAGCAAGCTGAAGTGTTGCCATCTTCACTTTTAAGGAACATTTCAGCTGCACTTTCTCCCAGACTGATGTCACGACACTCCTCCTAAACAAAACCCAAAGACAATCCCATTTCTGGCAATTCCAACTCACGATGACTCATAGGACAGATGGTTATAGGGTTTCAAGTTAGTAAATATTTACAGAAGCACGACTGCCATATCTTTCACTCACAGAGCAGCTCCAAACTGACTACTAACAGAAGCCAGTGTGTAATTAAGGAAAGCCTGTAAGTGTGTTTGTGCATTCACTCATAGCCTCTGCTCTCTTGAAACTTAGGCTCTAGAAGAGACAATCAGTAAACAGGTAACAATATACAAGTGGACCTCGACTGACAAGGTTTGGGAGTTACAAGAAATCACACGTAACCACTGTGTGTTGTTCTTTGTTCTTGTCCTGGTTGCACGTCTCATCCTAAGTAGTATATACTACACACCATGTTAAAATACACATGCAATTTCCTAAGTAATGTTTCCAATCCCCAAAGACAAATAAAATGAGTTTTTAAAGATACTGATAATATAACACAATAATAGTGTGGGGGGGGGGGAGGAAGAGAGATTTTCAACTTCACATCAGAATTGACATATTATCAGAATGGATCCTCATTGTAAATTGTGGATATTAAATGGTGATAAGTGTTAAGGAAGTCAACAAAGCAGAGGTGTGTGCTTGCTGAAGGTCTGGTTTACTGTAAGAGACCTCAGAAGTGAGAGCTCTGGTGGCATAGTGGTTTATGTTTGTTGGGCTGCTAACCACAAGGTCAGCAGTTCGCAACCACCACGGGAGAAAGAGGGGCTTTCTACTCCTGTTCAGAGTGAGAAAGCTGTGGTCTACAGAATGTAGATCATCTGGGAGAAGAGGGTTCTAGGAAGAGGGACTCTTAAGTGCAAAGGCTCCTCTGTGGAAATATACTGGGTTATTTTGGATCCATCAAGAAGGTCAGTGTAGCTAGAACAAAGTAAGAGGGGAAAGTGAGGCCTCAGACGGGAGGTGAAAAAGATCATCGAGGGTCTTGGAGGTCATTCCAGGGTCTTTGTTTATTTTCTCTGAGTGAGACAGAAAGCCACTGGAGCGTTGTAAGTAGAGGCGTGATTTGATTTGACCTAGATTTTCAAAGCATCACTCTGGATGGAAAAGAAACAACAAAAAACTCCACTGCCATCTGTTTTGTACTGATTCACAATTGTCCCTGTAGGACAGAGTAGAATTGCCCCATAGGATCTCTGAGACTATACATCTTTATCACAGCAGCCTTTCTCCCCTAGGGCTGCTGGTAGGTTGAGCCCACTGCACTTCTGCTCTGGATGGAGGCAAGGGCAAAAGGGACACTGGTTCAGAAGCAGCTGCAGGGACCGTAGAGAAAAAGGAGCGCATGGCCCTTTGGACCAGCAGTGGTGAGGCGTGGTGCAATGTGGTGGCATTCTCTCTCACTCCCTTCTCCCTCACCTCCCCTACCTCACCCCCAAACAAAACCTGTTTAAACTTGTCTCTGCAATCAGTGAATGGCTGAGGGCAAATGCTTTGAATAATATACTTGTCCTGGTTGCATTAGGGTGCTTTCAAATGAAAGTGAGTATTTTTGTGCCAAGGGGGAAAGTGATTTTGAGTGTAGGCTAATATCAAAATTTAACAAAATCAAGTGCTCATTTCCCGAATCATTGAAGCGTTGCAACAAGTTCACAGGGATGCTATCCCACAGAAAATAGTTTTTAGATGAATCAAGCATTTTAAGGACAGCCAGGAAGACCACCAAATGAGCCCAAATAAACCTCGATGCATGAAAAATTGTCTGAAGTCCAGAAACTGGTGGAAGAAGGCCATAGAATTACCGTTGATTTGATGGATAACTACTGAAGTTGGAAATCTCACACGGATCGGCATTTCCAATTGGAAGTGAACATCTGGGCCTTAGCAAGCTCAACTGGAGAAGTGCCAAAAGCAGCACATGAAGATCAGCTATCCCAAAGAGTCCATCGTTCCATCTGTCTTTTAAGTGAGATCAAAACCAAAGACAATTTAATGGAACAGATGGTAACCGGGGACAGGTCTTTGGTTTAGCAACAATGTTCTCGAGAGCACAGTCCAATCAAAATGGGCTTTTCAGGGGGTCTGCTGAGCTGGTTAAATTCAAAGGCAAAGAGGTCAGCTCAGAAGGTTAGGACAACTATTTTCTTGGGGTCATCTTCATAGACATTTTTCAGAGGACACAGGGCAATGACAGGTACTTATATTGAAATTTTAAGCAAAGTGAAAACCACACTGGGGAGAAAAAGAGCAAGGAGAGGAAAAAACAACAACCCCCAAACAAAAACCAAACGAAGCAAGGAGAGTGGTGTCCTGTACCTGCTCAGTCTTTGAAAGAAGCAAGGGCTGCCCTATGAGAACTTCCCGGGGAAACCATACCCCATCCATCCCACAGTCCTGATTTTGCCCCTTCAAACATCTTTTTGTTTCCCAAACCCAAAGCAAATTGAAGAGGAATACAATTTGCATCCCTTCAGGATGTCAACATTGCCTTTTGAATGTGGTCTAACATGAAGTACACCGAATTCTTTGGGAAAGGGTTAGAGAGATAGAAACAAAACCTTCACAAATGTATTGACCTAGATGGAGGATATCTTGAGAAACAATGCCTCACATTTTCTTAGTTTTGTTTCATGAAGGTTTGTATGATTTCATAGCAATGCTTGTTGACTTACACTTGTGTGTGTGTGTACATGCATACACTGACAGAATTTGTTAATGTGTTAGATATAGTATGTGAGAGTCTTTTCTGGGTCACTGGAATAATAGAGTTTCCACTTATGGAGATGGAGAAGAGAATGGCAAAAACTCATAGAAGAAAATCAAGCGTTTAGAGTAAGTTGGCTATGCCAGTAAGACATCTCAGTGGAGATGTCAGGAAGTAGCTGGGTAAATGAAACTGGAGTTCAGAAGAGAGGACCAGATGGTCTTTAAAAGTCCCAAGTTGGTTGAGATGAAGGAGGAAAGAGATTGAGAAGATGCGTCTGGGGCAGTCAGGAGGTGACAAGGAACTAGCACAGGGGGTCGGGAGGAGAGGTGGACAGAGAAGTAGGAGAGTGTGGTGTCTTGCCAGCCAACGGGAACATGTTTTGAGGAGGTGAGAGTGAACAGCTGTCATATGATGGTGATCGATCAGGTCAGATGAGGAATAAGAGTCACGTGTAACATGAAAAGTGACAGAGGAGCTGTAACACCTGCTATCCCACGAATGATTTGATTAATTATAAATATTTTTACTGCGAGATATAACTAGTTCTGTGAGTTTTCACTGTAAGATTAACGACGAAATCGCTGAGGATACCTTCTACCAGTCATTTCTGATGGCACCCAAGCTGTGTCTGCTTACCATTTGTGTGCATTTCTATTAGAAATAGTACTCATCTTGAATAATTATTTGTTGGCATTGTTTTTCTTTATCCCTTTCTCAGATGCTGTTTGTTATTCCATTGATTAGTTCTCAAAAAAAAAGTTTAAGCGCCCTTAGTTACACCAACCTTTTCTCACGATTGAGCAATGGTGACGCCCTCAACTGCGCACTGGAAGGCTGGCAATTAGAATGCAGGGAGAACGATGGGCAGTCTGCCTGGAGTAAATACAGCCTACGGTGCAGAACCCTATGGAGCAGGGGGTTGCTATGAGTGGGGATAGATGCAGGGTACCCAACAACAATAGAAGATCTAATTTCTCTCTCTCAGGATTTTGTCTTTCCCACGGCACTTAAAACCCACAGTGGGGTTTTTCCAACTCACCATGTCCAGATGCAGTTTCCCCAGTCTGTCCCTAAAGGCCTAGAGTGTGCCAGTCAGTGGTACTTTCCAGGGCAGTTGACCCTTTGGACGCCCTAGAGTATTCTGCGCAAGAAGTAGGCGGGCTGGGCCAGGCGGGTGGTAGGTAGATAAGGTGGGCGGTCACTTCTGCGAGCGACTGGGAGTTGAGGTGGGCGGGAGAGGGGGCGGGGTTATGTAGATTAAGTGGGCGGGACACAAGCGGCTGGCTTGGGCCGTTGCGAGGGTCGAGGGAGGGGCATGCAGATGAGGTGGGCGGGCGTCGTCGGATTGGCCGCCGGAGTTGAGGAGGGCGGGGCGGGCGCTATGCAGATGAGGGGTAGGGTCCGCCCTCCCTGCGTGGCCTTCGGCGGCCGGGAACTGGAAAGCGCCCGGCCCTTTCTTTGACTGGAACGGACCCGCGGGCGGCAGCTGCCCGGCGAGGCGGAGCGGGCGGACGCTGCTGCGGCACAGTGGAGGCCCTGCCTGCCTGATGGTGGCCTGCCGGCCACTGTCCCCGCCGGTCGAGGATGGGCAACCACTTGGCGCGGCCCGAGGAGCCCGAGCCAGGTCTGTGCAGTCGGCGGGGGTCTCGCGCGCCGTCCCCCTCGTGGCCGGGCTCCCTTCCCCCACCGCCGGCTGCTTGCGGACAGGGTGCGCGGGGCGCCGCGTGGGGCAAGTGGAAAGCTGAAGTTCCCGGGATGTGATTCTTGCCTCTGGAATGCGGCTAATGGGCTTGTGCAATCACCTGTGCTGCTCCGTCACAAGGAAATGCCACTGGCCATAAACCTGTGCCGGAGAGCCGGGACGGGCGAGGGGCTGCTGGCCGCGGCTCCCTGGCTCCGTAGCAGGCAGGCCCCTCCCGGGGAGAGAGGCGGGGAGGGGGCGCATCCCGGCCCATTGCCCGCCGAAGTCCAACCTGCCGTGGTTGCTGCAGGCTTTCTGGACATTTTCACGAAAAGTGTGACTTTGCAGGCGTTTTCGGGCTCAGTGTCCGTTTTGCAGTGCCTTCTTTGCAGAGCACACTTTCTGGAGCCCGTGGAAGGTGGCAGCCTGTCAGCTGATTCAGACTCAGACCAAGAGCTTGACGGCCTTAGCCCACATACTCTGTATCCGCTCTTGGAAAACGCGAGAAACTCGGCCCCTTTGTCACCTTTAAAAAAAAAAATCTCTTCAGAAATCAGATGAGCTTGGTGAAGAGTCAGAGGGTCAGCCCACTTCCAGTCGTCATCTTCTGGTTTGTCATCATGGACATAGATGTAGGTGCTGACAATCATGGGCGATATTTAAAAGCAAAACAAAAGGGCACGTTTTTGTACTTTCTCATTAGAACCTAAGATTACAGGTAGCCTCAAACATTGTGCCTGGACTGATGGGGGTGATGGAGTTGAAGTCCTGGGGTAGCTTGCTAGCAGGTGAACTTGGAACTTGTTTTTCTGTGACAATCTGAATTTTCTGTCATTTTTCAAGGGAGTTTTTTTTTAATTTGGATGAGGACATTGAAGCTTTGAGAGGTAAAGTGATTTGTCCAAGTGAGTTATCCCTGGAATTGGGAGCAATGTTGTAATTAAACCACTGCAATTAACTCTTGGTGTTCTTAACCTCAGGCACTTAATCCTGTTCACCTCCAGTGCATAAGCTGAGTGTCTTCATAGGGAGAGTGGACAGAGTGGGGCTTGGCCAGCTGGCTGCTGGTGCCAATCATTGGTGTGGTACAACAGCCAGAATGTAAAGCTAGCAGCCACTCGGGAAAATTGGGGAAGAACAATTTTAGAGGGGGGATCAATGCGCTAAGTTATGTAGCATGTATCCAGACTACTTTGGGTAGAATAACCAGTGTGTACACAAATAAAATCCTTGTCAAACGGCCCTGTTGATAAACCGTTGCATAAAGGATATGTAACTTTTTAAGACTACCTGCCTGGGTGCTATGAAAATCTGTATGTTTCATTTCCTTCATGTTGAAATGGTGGAACGACTCACTCACACTAGCAATTTTTAATAGTTATTTGGATGCTCGCCTTTCGAGCTCTAAGTGACCTTGCATTTTGAAAGTTCTCTAATGGATAGGAAAGGATGATATCTTTTTATGCCACTGACTTAATTTATTGTCAAACAGCCATTCTCTTTCTAAGAGAATGTATAATTTAAGCATAGGACTTTAGTCTGATTTACCTCAAGTAAAAATATTTGACTAGGAAGTCTTTGGAGAGACTTTTAACAGCTGAGATATTGTTGAGTGGAAGTGAGTCTAACCTTAAGTGCTCTCTTAATGCTGTGATAAAGTGGTATGTGGAAGGCATAGGTGAGATGATGAAATTGTTAAAAATTTGTGTGTTTTCTCAGTTGTTGCTCTTCCCAGTACTCAGACCTGCTTGATTGTATCACCTTGGAGGTCAATTCTGTTTGACAATGTCCACCTGGCTCCTCACCTTTCCCAGTAACTGCTGCTTAGTCTTGTCAAGGATACCTGTGAATCACAAACTGAGTAGCTCTTGTATTAACTCTCAGGCTTCACTGCCACTCCAGCTTCCGAAGTGGACCTGCAAAGCGGCATAACATGCATGACTCTGTAGAACTAGAGGTTTTTGATGTAAGTAATGGAAGTTTATCCAGTGCATAAGATTACAGATCAAAGTGACTAACATTCTAATAAATATTATAGCATAGAAAATAATCCCTTGGGAACCGATTACATGGAACTGTGTGTGACCTCCTCCCTGGGGGACAGACAACCAAAAAGTGGATGAAGGGAGACGTCGGACAGGGCAAGATATGACAAAATACCCATTCATAAACTATCAAGGGCTCATGCGGGAGGGGGGAGCAGGGAGCAAGGGGAAAAATGAGGACCTAATGTCGGGGGTTTAAATGGAGAGAAAATGTTTTGAGAAACGATGTACAAATGCGCTTTACACAATTGATGTGTGTATGGATTGAGATAACAGTTGTATGAGCCCCTAATAAAATGTTAAAAAAGAGAAAAAAAAAAGAAAAAGAAAATAATCCCTTTGTAATAAAGCTACTCATTGAGGTTAACAAGAGCTACTCATTGCAGCTTACAATTGAGGTGACAGCAAGATAATTTTGTAAGTGCTGTGAGGTAGTCAGAGAGAGGCCAACTGAATGCAATACTCACTTCCAACAGTAGGTAGTATAGACAGATCTTGTTACCTGCCCTGGACTCACGATCGCCCATACATAACAGAACAAAAAGCTACCCAGTCCTGTGCCATCTCCATGATTGTTTCTTGGTCATACTAATTGGTTTCAGAGGTGGGTTGCCAGGCCTTTCTTCCTGATCTCTCTTGGTCACTCACAGTTGAGTGACAACCTCTGTCTTAGAGAGATCCAATACCACTCCTTTTGACTGGCTGCCACAGGACCTTGGTTACTTGGTCAGGGAGAGCCCTAGAAGGGGAATGTGCATCTCGACCTCCTTCTACAGGCTTAAGAAAGATGAGTTTTTCAGGTAGAAGCTCTTGTGCCTTCTGGGGTATGTCCAAGACAAGCATGTTCTTTTCTAGCTCTGGAATGGACATTGGTGGCAGCAGGATTCCTCTTCTGATATCTGCTGTACTCTGAGTTGGGCCATTGGGCCCTATCATGGTATTTCAGGATGGATATGAGAAATCGGATCAAGTCAAAGACATAAAGATGTGCATGAATGATGGCAGGAAAAGCCAAAATAACTTAAGAGTTGCCTGTACCTCTTTAGACATAAGAATGCCCCAGTGAACAGTCCAATTTCCAAGCATGTTGTTAGCGTTGCATTTTCAGAGATGACTGCTGGGCGTGGTAGTGCAGTTTGTACACTGATCAGAACTATCTGGGTAAAGGAGTGAGGGTCCAGCTGGGGGCACTATCAACACAGAGGAAGGTAGTGCCTTTCACAACTTTGTCTTTCTATAGTTCCCACCAAAGTATGCAGTATGCTAAAAGACACCTTCGTAGATGAACATAGAAGGCTTCCCCAGTCCCAGGACTAGCTGACATCTTCTCACTGGTTTGTTTTAAATTTGCATGTATGTGTTTAATAATGAATCACAAAGATATTAAGTAGAAGTGAACATTTCTATCCGTACCTCCTCAGACCCCATTTCCCTATTAGTTATAGTTATTGCTATCTGTGGTTACAGAGGAATCGCAAAATAGCCACTTACAGTAAACGTTTCTCACTGACAAAAGAGTCAGGTGAATTGAGGACCGTGGCGGGGAGTTGAGAGAAGCCAGGCTGGTGACGGAGCGCAGTTCTACTCTGACGTGCCTGGGGTCGCCATGAGTTGGAATCACCTCCATGGCAGCTGGTTAGTAAGTAAGTAAGTTAGTGACTCAGGCTGGTGGAGTTCATTATCATCATCATATGACTTTCAAGTCCCTCTGGACCTGCTAGTTGTCTGGAGAAAAGAACGCATGCAGGAGGTTTATCGGGATCATCTCAAGAAGCAGTGCTGCCATTTGTGCCTGTACTCGATTGGCCAGATTCAGCCCCACAGCCTTTCCTGGATGTTAAAACTACCACTCCTCGGAAGAACATACAAACCAGCACAGTTGTCATAGAGTTGATTCTGACACACCTATGTGTGTCAGAGTAGTACTGTTTTCCATTTTTCAGAAATACATTGCCAGGCCTCTCTGCCGAGGCACCCCTGGATAGATTTGAACCACCAGCCTATCAGTTTGTAGCCAACTGCTTAACTGTTTGCACCTCTCAGGAAGACTTCCCTGGATGCTGCGGGGCTGGGAAATGCCTTTTGGCAGAGTACTGAGAAGCACAAGTCTACATGGATGTTGGTGAACACAATCAGTCACTGGTACCCATTTCCAAGATAAGATGAAGACTGTCCGTCATGAATCCAAGGCAATTCATTTCATTATGAAAACATTGAACAGAAAAGTTGAAAGACATATGAACACCCACCACCGAGATTCTACAATTAAAAATTTGGCGACATTTGTTTTCTTTGTTTACCCATCCATCTATTCTTTCCTCAGACTACCCAGAAGGCCATCTAATTTTTATGCATTTCAAAGAACTGATGGTTATCTCTAGTTTTACACAATGTACTTAAACTTGATTTCTTGATTTATTAGTTAAAAAAAGCTACCAATCCTCAAATGAAAGTTGAAGAATTAAATGTATTTTCAACACTATGTTTCTCCTCTCTCATTATTGCATGTCCTATTTACATTTTGTGGGTCTAGCTGGAAACCAAATCGATGCTGCTAAGTCAATTCCGACTCAGGTGTTAAGTAAATAACTGTTCACTGTAAAATTCTTTCCACTTGACTGTATATTTGAAATTTTTAATTTAAAAAACTAAGGAAATATTTTACTATTTACCTCTTGTTTTTCTTGATGTCAGAAGAGACTCCGAAACTTGCTCTTCATCGGAGAGGTGAAAGCAATTGGAAGATAGGATGAAGTCAAAGAGCTGAATAGAAAACGTCAAAGGGCAACTCAAAAAGTCAAAACCAAATATTCTAATGAAACCTACAAAGGCCTAGAATTAGAAAACCAAAAAAGAAAAGAAAGAAAACTAAAAGAATTAGAAAAACAAAACACTCTCAGCATATCTGAAAGATGAAAGGACTGTAGAAAATATTCAAGCCTCGAGTTGAAATATGAAAGATTCTATAGGCAAAAACTACTGAATGATGCAGGAAGCATCAAGAGAAGATGGGAAGACTACACAGAATCACTGTACCAAAGACAACTGACACTCCACCATTTCAAGAGGTAGCACATGAACAAGAACCAATGGTCTTGAAGAAACCAATTTCAAGCTGCAGTGAGGGCTTTAGCCAAAAACAAGGCTCCAGGAATTGATGGAATACCAATGGAAATGTTTCAACAAGCTGATGAAGCACTGGAAGCGCTCCTTCATCTATGCCAGGAAATCTGGAAAACAGCTACTTGGCTAACTCACTGGAAGAAGACCATATTTGTATTTATTCCAAAGAAAGGTGACCCAACAGAATGCGTAAATTAAACTGTAGAACAATATCATTGATATCACATGCAAGCAAAATAAATTTTGCTGAAGACCATTCAACAATGGCTGCAGCAGTGTATTAACAGGGAATTGCCAGAAGTTTAGGTTAGATTCAGAAGAGGAGGTGGAACAAGGGATTTCATTGCTAATGTCAGGTGGATCTTGGCTCAAAGCAGGGAATACCAGAAAGATGTTTACTTGTGATTTACTGACTGTGCAAAGGCATTCAACTATGTAGACCACAATAAACTATGGCTAACTTTGAGAAGAGTGGGAGGCACTTCACTGTGCTCATGTGGAACTCGTAAATGGATCAAGAGGCAGTTCTGTGAACAGAACAAGGGAATACTGCATGGTTTAAAATCAGGAAAGGTGTGTGTTTGGAGGAAGACTTGTTAATAACCTGCAATATACAGATGACACAACTTTGCTTGCTGAGAGTGAGGAGAACTTGAAGCACTTGCTGATGAAGATCAAGGATCGCAGCCTTCAGTATGGATTACAATTCAATGTAGAGAAGACCCAAATCCTCATAACTGGACCAATAGATATGATAAATGGAGAAAAAGTTGAAATTGTCAAGGATTTTGTCTTGCATGGATTCACAATCAATGCTTTGGAAGCAGCAGTCGAGATCAGAAGACGTGTTGCATTAGGTAAATCTGCTGGACAAGATCTTTTTAGAGTATTGAAAAACAAGGGTGTTACTTTGAGGACTGAGATGTGCTTAACCCAAGCCATGGTATTTTCACTTGCCTCATATGCATGTGAATGTTGGATACTGAATAAAGAAACCCAAAGAACTGAGGCACTTGAATTGTGGTGCTGGTGAAACTTATCGAAAATATCATGGGCTGCTAAAAGGACAAAATCGTGGAAGAAGGATGGCCAGAGTGCTCCTCAGAGACAAGGATGGCAAGGTTTCGTCTTAAATGCTTTGGACATATTGTCAGGAGAGACCCGTCCCTGGAGAAGAACATCAGGCTTGGTAAAGTGGAGGGGCAGCAAAAAAAAACGAGGAAGGCCCTCAAGGAGAGGGATTGACACCGTGGCTCTAACAATGGGTGCGGCCATAAGAACAATTGTGAGGATGGCCCAAAACTGTAGTGTTTCATTCTGTTGTGCATAGGGTCGCTGTGGGACAGAACTGACTCAATGGCACGTAAGAATACAACAACTTGTATTTATTTCTTGACTAACCAGCTGTAGACAGGCACATGGCTTTGCATTAGACAAATGAGGACACCCACTACCTCCAGATGCCACCCCAATTCTTGGTGAACCCAGGTGTGGCAGAGAGGAATTGTGCCCTGTAGTGTTTTTTTAAATCTTCTTTATTTTTCCTGGATGTAATATTATTTTTCTTTAAATTTGATTTATTTTGTTGTTGAGAATATACACTGCAAAGCACACCAAATCAACAGTTTCTACGTGTGTGATTTGCTCACATTGCTGACATTTTTCAAATGACACAGACCATTCTCATCCTGCTATCTAATCTTTCAAATGGCTGTTGTTCCTTTGGTCCCATATATCTTAAAAGAGCTCAATGCTTGAGGCAGACATTTTTTTTACTAGTTAAGCTAACTATGGCTCTGTTTTAAGATGACTCGGGGCACATTTTCTATTTCAGGTTTAAATATGACCTAAGAGGAATAGTTTCAGGAGGCCTCCATGACTCCTGAAAGTCTGGTGTCCATGAGAATCTGAAAGTCTGACCTGCATTTCCTAGAGGGCTTTTAAGGACTGTTTTGTTGTTGTTGTTGTTGTTAGTTAGTTAGTTTTTTGTTTGTTTCAGACAGATCCTCAAACCTTTCATTCAGGCACTTCTGAGTAAACTTGAACTTCCAACTTTTCAGTTAAAAGATAACACACTAACTATTTGTAATATCCAAGAACTCGGCAGAGAAGCTTGAAATCCTCATGCAGATGAACACCTCACTTCTTTGACACCTAAAATAGGAATGCTAATTCTTTCCCTATACTTTCTGTCGCTTAAAGCTGTATTTTTTTATATTATAACATAATATGTTATCATTTTATATCTCATGTCTGATTTTCAAGATCTTGCCATTAAAACAATAGTATCAGCTAAAGACCACACACACACACACACACACACACACACTGCTCTCACATTGATTCTGAGTCATAGTAATCCTGTATAGGGTTTCTGAGGCTGTGCATGTTTTTTTTTGGAGGCAGACAGCCTCATTCACTCTCCCACAGAGTGAATGGTGGTTTTGAACTACTATTGTGGAATTAGCAGCCCAGTGCCTAACCCACAGCACCACCAGGGCTCCTTAAAGACATCACAAAGTACCTTAAATGAAATAAAACTTTTATATTGATAGAAATCCAATCCAAGAAGGAAAAATAACAGTTATAAAATCCAGTAAGCCAAATCGCAAAACTCTGAAGGTGACCGAAGCAAAACCTATTAGAAATGCATAGGAAAAAATTTAAGTGGCTTTGTAAACCTTCACTCAAAACACAATGGAAAAAAAGGTTTAAAGAAGAAATGCATAGAGAAACTCAAGTAAAGGGGGAGAATATAATCATGTGTGTTTTTTACAGAATGTTCATGGAATGATTAGAACAATGATCTGCTGTAGGTCCTAAAGAAAACTTCTTTAAAGTCTTTTAAGGGAAAATTTACTGATCACTCTAATAATAATACAGGAAAACTGACAAATAATAAAAATTTTAACTTTTAAAACCTAATTTATTTGGAAATTTTGATTCAAATAGCAACTACAGACTACAATTGCAGATCATTTAGAAAAATAATTATGAAAAAGCATCATAAAGGTACAATGATCAAATTCATTGCTCTGAAAGCTTGTAAAAAACAAATGAATGTAAATTAAATAAGCTCTATGCACAAGAAAGTGGAAAATAAATAACATTATCTAGTGAAATAAAATTTTAAAAAGAGGCATAAATTAATTAACTAGCTTACAACTTTGTTTTACTATTCTCAGAACCTCGCCTCATACTTGACTGGCATTTATAAGTATTTATTGAATGAGTGAATAACAAAGAAAAACTAGAATTAAAAAACCTGAAAGTAGGTTCTTTGTTTAAAACAGCAAGGTAGATAAATAAAGTTAAGGTGAGACTAATAAAAAAAAGTAATTAGATCTATGGAAATCTTACAAATCATATGGTTTTACAGGTAGTTTTTTAAATATAAGGAAAATATGATTCCAGTGCTATTACGTCATCTAGTGAATCATTTCCTAAAGAATACTGCTCATATTATGGAGGGTCTTTGAAA
Source organism: Echinops telfairi (assembly GCF_000313985.2). Taxonomy (NCBI): domain Eukaryota; kingdom Metazoa; phylum Chordata; class Mammalia; order Afrosoricida; family Tenrecidae; genus Echinops; species Echinops telfairi. Next base: position 7,513,904 of record NW_022105908.1, on the reverse strand, counting down.
TGATTTAAGATATATAATGACGATAGTTTACTTTAATCATTTTAAATACATGAGAAAAAGTGTAAGTAGCAACTGGATTATTCGTTGCCCTGGAGTTGACTCCCGTCCGTGGCAGTCCCTGGTGTACAGAGTGAGACGCTTTGTCAGCTTTTCAAACCCAGGAAATGCAAATACAGTAGTCAAAATTGTCTAGGTGACCCTCAAATTATAGAAATTTGAAAAATGGTCCAAACTGTGGGGGAAAGTAAAGGATTCTAGTTTGTTTTAACTAAATAAATTCAAACTAAGGAGCCCTGGTGATGCAGTGGTTAAGTGCACTGCTACTAACTGAAAGGTGGTGCTTGCAGCGTACCAGCTGCTCCACGAGAGGAAGCTGTGTCTCCTGTGCAGGGGCAGCCTTGGGAATCCAACAGGCCACTTCTGCCATTTTGTCTAAATCCATTCAATGGCGATGCGTTTGGGTTTTAGGGGCTTATTATTTTTATATGCATGAATGTGCACATACACATTTTTATGGATATATAAGTAGTTTTCTTTTATGTTAGTGATAACTATATAATTAAATCAAGATTAGTAATAATTTCTTTTTAGAAAAATACAATGGCTTATTAAAAGGCTACTGTTAACTGCAAAGTTCATAAAACCTGTGGGAGAAGTAAGAAATGTGCAAGGTCTCCTTGGTGAACAATAAAGCTCTACTAAGAAACACAGTGTTGTTGATAAGGCCCGTCGAGTTGACTCTGACTCATATCCATACGTGCAGCAAAGTTAAACACTTCCTGGTCTCGCACAGCTGCTCAGCTTGAGCCATTGTCATGTGTGTGAGTGTCTCCCAACCAGAGGGGCCCATCTGCGTGCACCCCATCAGACCATGCTCTGCTGCTATTATTCAAAAGGTTTTTACTGGCCAGTGTTTTCAGAAGTAGATCACCCAGCAGGTCCTCCCCCTAACTAGTCTTAGCCCAGACACTTTGCTGCTACCTCTCCACCACGGGTGACCCTGCTGGTATTTGAAATACCAGTGGCATAGCTTTCAAGCACCTTGCAAGCTACCACAGTAAGACACAAGCAATGAAGAGCTATAGATAATCCCTGATATCTTGAGGAATTATTTATATATTACAGGTTTTTTTTAAAAACTCGATGTAGTTGTTTGATTTTGTAAAATGCATCTTCCGCAATCATCCTCACGCTAGGATTTTGCTTTCTTGATATAATAATTTGATAGCTTTCAAATGTCATCACCGTCACAAATGTACAAATGTGTTTGACACAATGGATGGATGGATGGATTGTACAAGCTCCCAATAAAAAGATTTTTTAAAAGGAATAAATATTCCATAATCAAACACACACACACACACACACACATACACACAAATAAAATAAAACTTGACCTCACAATAAAAAAATTAGGGTTTTTCTAACACCCCTCCCCAAATTGGACTTTTTGTTTGTTAAAAATTAAAAGTCTAAGTTTTTTTTAATTGGTTCTTTATTGGCTTGTATGTAAAATAAGGGTACATGTGAAAGTTCTATAATTCTAACTGTTAAGACATTATATTTTTGTGCTTTTAGACTTTGAAACATTCTAACTCAGAGAAGTCGATTAGGGATGAAGAGAGGCATGCCCCTTCTCGAGTAGGCTGCCCAAATGAGCTTTAGATAAGAAATTTCTAGTCTGTCGAATTGTATTTTCCTTCTTCTTTGACTTCTTTTTTTAAAAAACATGGCTACCATCAGATCAGACCTGCCTGTATAGTCTTGTAGAAATGGAATTGAAATATTGAACGTTTTAAGATGTGTTTCTTATGCTTGACAAAAGCGCTTCACCCGTGAGTAGCGCCACCCTCAGCTGCATCCCAGGCTTGCAGCTTCCTGATGGTCTCTGTTGGCTTTTTGAAATGCGCTTCTCTCCGGTTGCCCACACAGCTGTCCAGGTGCTCTGGCTTCCACCTTCCCATGAGCATCATGTCACTTTTGGTTGCCCCTTCCGCTGAATGAGAGACATTTGAGGATTCTTTTTTGTGTTAGTCATCTTCCTAGCTCCCAGCCCTCAACAGAGTGTCTGGGGAAAAGTCAAGTTAGTGTAAATGGTTCGTGCACACAGGCTGCTAGCCAAACATTGGGGGCTCCAGTTCACTCAAGTCCTTGGAAGAAAAGCCGGGTGTTCTGTACCATCACCAGCCCCCACCCCACCCCACCCTACCCCCCACACACAAACCAGCCATTTGAAAACCTTGTGAAACAAGGACTGGCGTGTGCACTCCACGAGAGGTCGATTCTGTGGCAACTGGTAAGGAATTGATGACAACTGTCCTTTGTATTTCCAGAAAACTTTTTTTTTTTAGCTCTCAGGAGAAAGGAGATTTGATATTTCATAATTTGAGTAGTTGGCCAAACATTTCACATTAGGATTTAAAAAATATTTTTGAGTGTTAAGAACTTAAGAAAATTTTTTGCTAGAAAGAGTTTTTCCTCATTCCGTACCACCACCAAGAGCCCAGAGATCTGGGGCCTCCGGGGCAGGGGTGGCACAGGAGCTGGCCCACCACTGTCTCTCCATCCTCGCCAGGGAGACTAAGCACAAGCCACACTGCACATTCTCTTGTCTTTCCTAATTCAGATCTTCTCATAAATGTCCTTTTGACAACATCCTTCATCCGTAGTTTTCTAACTTACATTGTTAGTTCCGAAAATTAATCCTTTCTCCTTGACTCTTTTCTTTTTTCTCCCTTCCTCATTGCCAACAAATTGTTGCCATTGAACCTAATTATGGCTACGTGTTACAAATTAGGGTTGAACCAGGAGAAGTAAAATCAGAAATTTTGCCCTGAAACTGTATCTAATAAAGAACTAATGCCAACAACCTCTGAAGCCCTTAAGAATTTCCTTTGTTATATCTTCCAAAAAATATATCTCCTTCCTCTAATTTGGCCTTTAAAAAAGAATAAGCCCCAGCAGCCAAATTAAAAACAACGACAAAAACCCTTAGAGGATGAGTTAGTTAATTGTGCCAACCTGGCCGATAAACACATGTGGGGCTAATTGAAAGGTGGAGGGATAAATGGGTGGTGAGCCTCGCCTTTCTAGTTCTCGGGTCTCTTGCTTTGTGATGGTTGCACCAGGGTGCAGCTGCCTTAGCAGTTCCCTGCTTCAGCTTGCAAGATTGACTTCCTACAAGACATCCCCAGGGAGAAGCCACATGGACCTATCCCGATGCAGCCCTGGGTGCTGGAGCAGCCGTGTGGAGACCCCTGCTAGTCCTGAGATGCTTGTTCGTTCACTGACTCAGCTTTCCTCCTGCAGTCGGCATCATTGCCTCTGTTTTGTGAGGTGGAGGACTTTGTGGACTGGTGTTGGGTTAATGGGTTAATGTTGGACTTGTGGGCTTGGGCAGCATTGGGTTGGGATGTTTTTGTGATGCGCACTTTCTTTACATAAAACTCTCTTATACATGAGTTGCTGTGGATTTGTTTCTCTACAGTACCTAGACTAATACAGAGGATTAAATTGTCCACAGTCTAACCTGATTTGTAAACAGATAAACTAAGAGCCTACTCATCCCAGTCACACCCATTGCTATTTAGTCAATTCTATCACATAGTATCCCTATAGGGCAGCATTAAACTGCCCCATAAGGTTTCAAGGCTGTAAATATGTAAGTAGACTCCCACCTCATTCTCCCAGGAGGCAGCACTGGTGAAAGGTCCAATCAAAGACCTTTCAGTTAGCAGCCAAGCACTTTGGCCCCTGCGCCACCAGGCATCCTTTGCCTATTCCTAGTGCTCATAAAAGTTCTAGCTTAATCTTCTCTGAGCTCTCTTCCCGTTTCTGGTTAATGCTTGTTTCTCAGGCAGTTGATTGGCTGTGTGGTGTCGCTGCACAGACGCACTGGTTGACTGGGTCCTGCAGCAATGTCCCACCTCAGCATTTTACTTAAGGTGCCCAGCCTCCTCTCTAGCCTTTCAGCCAAACCACACTACTTCAGATCATGAGCTCTGTTGTTTTTCCCTTTGCCCAGGAGGCTCCTTTCCCAAATGTTATGTCTACCTCCTCCCCAGGATAGTTTTCTCCCATTATTTGTATTTGTATTTGGAAGATAAGTTATACTTTCATCCTGTTTCTTGTCCCTTATCTCCTCAATTCACTCGTCACCTCTTCAGAGAGCTCTTTTCTGATCATCCTATCTGGAGTTGTCTCTTCCTCCTAACCCCGAATCAAACCCACTGCCATCAAGTTGACAACTCATCGCAACCCTATAAAGACAGCTCCTTAGGGATTCTGAGATGGTCAATCTTTCCGGGAGCAGACAGCATCCTCTTTCTCCTGTTCAGCAACTGGCAGTTTAAACCATGGACCTTGTGGTGAACAGCCCGGTTCTTAACCCGCAGTGCCAATAGGGTTTCTTCTTCTGTCCTAAGCGGGGAGTTTTTGTTTACTGAGGCAGCCAATAACCTACAGGGTTTGGCTGGGCTGAACTAGGGTCTGTGAGAAACAGAGGCATTTAGGCTTCATTCCACCTGAGGACCCACATAGATGTGGAGGCAGATATGTGGGAATGAGAGAGGAGCCCCCAGCTATGTTCTGGGAGGGTTGCGGCAGGATTTGGGAAGACGAGGTGAAATAGTTAAAGGAGGAATGGAGGAGGGATTGTGGGAGGGTGCCATAGGCATGGATTAAAGCTCACTCCTGTGACTGCACATTGTCACTCCACAAATTTTAATCTGCGTTTTCCTTCAGTGGGTGAAAGGTGAGACTTTCTACTCCTGTAAAGTTCACCATCTCGGAACCTCACAGGGGCAGGTTTACCTGGTCCTGCAGGGTCACCATGAGTCGGAATTGACTGGATGGTTGTGAGTGTTGGTTTTTGTTTTTCTGCTTCAGGGCTGCACCAGTCAAATTTGAGCATGTACAAAACGAGGCAGCGTGTGTGACTGAGCAGCTTTGGTGGCACAGCGGTTAAGCTTTGCTGGAGAACAGTGAGGTCGTCTGTTTTTATAAACATTGCCGCCTGGAAACCCTGTGGTGCAGTTCTACTCTGTCCTGTAGGCTTGCATAGATTCCACAGCCACGGGTTTGAATTTTAGTTCGGTTTGCAAGTAGCCATGCAGGGCACTGAGATAAGAAGAGACCCCCCACAAACGCTGTTGTCTCTAGGTGATGCTGTTCGGTGTTGAGTCAGCCCTGCATGGGCCATCCTCACACCTCTTCTGTTAGAGCCCATTGTTGCAGCCATGCGTCCATCCATCTCGTCTTCCTCTTTTTCATTGAAGCTCTGCCTTACCACACATGATGTCTTTTCCCAGGGATTGATGTCTCCTGATACCACGTCCAGCTACGTGAGACAGTCTCACCATTCTTGCTTTAAAGACAGGCTTGTTCTTTTGTCACGCCTTAGTATTTTCTATGTTCTTTGCCAGCACTATACTTCAGAAGCATTACTTCTTGTCTGGTATTCCTTTTTCCGTGTCCAGCTTTCATGTGCACATAAGGCAATTGAAGATACCCAGGCTTGCCTCGGGGCACCTGAGTCCTTAAAGTGACAGCCTTGCTCTCTGATACTTCAAAGAGCTCTTGTGCAGCAGAGTTGCCCAGTACAATACATGGCTTGATTTCTTGACTGCTGCATCTGTGAGCACTGATTGCAAATCCAAGCGAAATGAAATCCTTGACAATGCCAATCTTCTCCATGTATTGCTGCTGTTTGTGCAACTAGATGGTAAGAAAACCAAAATCCTCAAACTGGACCAATAAGCAACATGATTTTTATCAGCAAACGCAGCAAGTCTTCTTCAGTTTCAACAAGCAAGGTGTCATCTGTATATAACAGGCTGCTCTTAAACCTTCCTCCAATCCTGGGGCCATGTTCTGCAGCCAGCCCAGCTTCTTGGATTAATTGCTCAGTATACAGATTGAATAAGTATAGTGAAAGGCTACAATCCTGACACACACCTTTTATGATTTTTAAACGATACAGTATTCCCTTGTTCTATCCAAATGATAGCTTTTTGGTGTTCTTTAGGTGATAGATTGTTTCTACACCCAGGGTTTGGTCTAATATTACAGACTGCATTCATTTCTCCACCTCCATAGACCTCAATTGGTTTTTATCTGGGTAAAATGAGTTATGTCTATGAACTATAAATTCCCTTTCAACATTTAGAAGCATATATTTTTTCCTGATTGTTGGCCAAAAAGGAAAACTTCCAAATAAGGATGCAAGCACTACCCTGTGAAACAGTGACTAAAACATGAGTCTAGTCTTTGCCTCGCATGAAAAAGAATGCAGACTATTAACTGACCTAAAGGTTTCTGTTTTATTTTGATTATCATTATATTGTGTTTTAGTGAAATTTTGCACAGCAAGTTAGTCTTCTGTTTCATCATCTCTATATGTGTTGTTCACGGAGCCCCAGTGGTGCCGTGCAGCAAGCCTTGGACTGCTCACTAGATGTTGGCAATTCAAAGCCGCCAGTTGCTGTGGGGGAGACAAACGAGGCTGTCTGCTCCCATAAAGATTTGTAATCTCTAAAACCGTATTAGGGTTGTTATGAATTGGGTCAGATTCAATAGGTTTTGTTTTTCTAAATACATATCACTCACTAGTATTGTTACAGTTTTTACAGTATGCTAATATTCTCATTATTTCCATTCTGGTTTTTCCATTTCCATTAATCTAGCTTTCCTGACCTCATCACTTTCTCATTTTTATTTGTATTTGCTTATAATTCAAATGTCATACAATTCAATAGTTCAGTCTTATTAAGAAGGAGTTGAAGCAGATAATAATTGCAGCAACTGTGTCAGTCAATCCCAAAGGGAACTCAGGAGCTAGGATGGTCCTCTAGAATTGACCCAGACTGAGCAAGGTAGTCAGACCATCGGAACTCCTTTCCATCAACCATTGAGAAGCAGACTGCCCCAAGGAAGAGGAGGAGATGTAACCGTGGACCAGGTAGGTCTCTTTGGCCAGCAGCAATTCTTAGGGAGAGACTGGGCTGACTGGGCTAAGAAGAGTTAACAGTAACACTCCCAGCAATTGGAGGCAGGGGTATTCCTCTCCTGAAACGGATCCTGGAAATGCACTCCATTCCTATATTGATATTTTAAAACCAGTTTTATTGAGGCATAGTGAACATACAGTAAACTTCACGTAAAGTGTGTAGGTTGAAGCATTGACATAGGTATACGAGCAACCATAATCAAGCTAGTGAACGTACCTGCTATCCCCCTTCCCTCCCATTCCTGTCTCCCCACGACCACTGACCTGCTTTCTGTAGCTATAGATAGCAGTGGCTCTCAACCTTCCTAATGCCATGACCCTGTAATACAGTTCCTCATGTTGTGGTGACCCCCCCAACCATAAAATTATTTTCTTTGCTACTTCATAACTGTAACTTTGCTACTGTTATGAATCCGGCAACCCCTGTGAAGGGATCGTTTGACCAAAGGGGTCGCAACCCACAGGTTGAGAACCGCTGTTCTAGGGCTTTACACAAATGAACTCATACAGTATGTGCTTCTTTCACTCAGCATACAGTAATTATCCATGTTGCTTCTGTTAAGAGTTGTGTTCCAGATGATTCCTACTCATGGCAACACTGTGAGTGGAGTCGAACTTCTCCACAGGGGTTTCAAGGCTGTGTGACCTTTCAGAAGCAAATCACCAGCCCTGCCTTCCCAGGCACCTCTGGTGGGTTTGAACCATTATCCTTGCTAGTAGTAATTAAGCACTTCACCCAATGACCTTTGCTGTACCATGTATCAGTGGTTCATTCCTTACCTTTACTGAGTAGTATTCCAGCATACAGACATGCCACATTTGTTCATCTGTTGATGGGCATTTGGTACTTTCACTCTGGAACGATTCCAAATTCCAAAACTGCTATGGATATTTGTGTATAAGGTTTGTTTGAACATAAGCCTTCATTCCTGTTGGGTAAATACCTAAGTGGGGCATATGGTAGGTGGATGGTGAACTTTTTAGTAGTCTGCTACACCCTTAGCGAGATGGACTGACACAGTGGCTGCAGTCGTGGGCTGGAGCATAACAATTGTGAGCACAGTGCAGGACCAGGCAGTGTTTAATTCTGTTGTACCTAGGGTCTCTATGACTCTGAGCCAACTCAGTGGCACGTAACAGTCACAACAATGACAACCATCAGGCCCGCCCGCTTGATGTGTCAGAAGCCGTCATGACATAGACAGCTGGGTTGGTTATGCGCCCAGCAACAGACTGACTTCAAAGTTAATGGCTTTCCCTTGTTTGGGGGCCATTGCATTTCTTCTTTTGTTAAAAAACTCTATTCCTTGTCCAATTTCCCACTGAGGATATTCTTTCTTACCACAATTAATCATAATCCCTTGTATGTTCTTAAAACTTTTATCAAATGTTGCAGTTATTTTTCCCAGTTTCTGCTTTACCTTCTGATTTGTCTTATTATTATTGGCAAAAAGAGGTTTAATTTGTCTGTGTTAGTAAATTAGTAAATTCTTAGTTAGTTAGTAAATTCTAACAACCTGTCCCCTCCTTTCCTTTATGAATCCTGCCTTTGCAGGGGACAGGCTGATGTCCTGAGAGCAAATAAAATTCAGCTTGTAGTTTCTTCCTTTAAAGGTTCACCCTCAAGGAGTTGCTTCCACAGCTGACTGCAGGCTCTGCCAGCACATGGCCTTTCTGATTCAGGAGGTCTGACTCACTGTCCTCCACCGTTTTAGTCAGGACGTCTTTCCTCCAGATGTCTAGCCAGACATTCCTCCTCTCCTCTTTCAAGCCTGTGGTTGGGTGGGCCGGCCAGGTCCCTGCTGGCCCTGCAGTGGGGAGTTAGAAGGGACTGGAGTTAAGGCCTTGAGTTAATTTGAGCCACCTCTACATTTTTCTGCCCAACTTGGGCAGAAGAACCTTGGCTAGTAGTTCATTAAGGATCTGTTTCCTATATGGCTCCTGTTCATTGTGGGGTGGCTTCTTCAGTCTGGAGCCCCACGGAGAGAAGGCTTGAGCTCTCAAATAAGACCCAGGCATACCTATCAAGAAACATTTTTTTTCCCAAAACCTTTTTTGGGGGAGGTAATAGAGATACCATATCATTCCATAGTTCCATCATATTACGCCCTATTGCACCATTGCTACTAGTTTCAATACATTCTGTTTTTTCTTGAACTCCTTGATATCATCTCCCCTTTACCCTCCCCCACTGTACCTATCAAATTTTTGGCAGCAAAGAAAAAAAAAAATCTGTCAAAAACCCTCCCTGCTCTAAGTCTGCATGTGAGGCTGTTGAGTCATCTCCAACTCACGTCAACCCATCCTTGTGTGTGGAGTGGGACTGCTTCACAGGGTTCCAACATTGTGACCTTATAGAGGCCGAGCACCAGACTTGTCTTCTGAGGTGTCTCTGGGTGGGTTCAAACAATCAACCTTTCAGTTAATAATTGAGCTCTTCATCTTTTCTGCAACCTGCCATTCAGAAATTTGATCATCTTTTTAGGTGAGGATCCGTTTTGGTTCATTTCACTTTGTAATGTGTGTATCCTTGTAGGAGCCCTGGTGGCGGAGTGGTTACACATTGGTCTGCAAGCCACATGGCTGGCAGTTCGAAGCCACCAGCAGCTCCACGGGAGAAAGACTGGACTTACTATTCCCATGAACGGTCACAGGCTCAGAAACCCGCAGGGGTCGCATGAGTCAGCATTGACTTGATGGCAGTGAGGTTTTTATTTGAGTACCCTTTTAGGTCAACTTTTAGCTCTTTTCTTCTCTGTGCGCTCTTTTCTTGCCCTCTGGTTTTCATATTACTACAAACCATAGGAAAAGAATCTTACCACAAAGCGTAGAAATCTTATTAAACAGAAGCATCACAATGTGACCCTACTGGTCTCAACTTATCGTCCAAGTCCATACACTCTGAAGGTGGTATTTCCCTCTCTCTAACCCTGCACTTTTCTATTTCTACTACATCAAAATGGCAATTTGGAGCACCTTGAGGGACTCTCATTGTGTTCCTTCTCAAAGTTCTCTGAGTTTGGGGAACAAAAAGAAGTCTTGGAGGGACATGATTGCGCTGTATGTCGGATGGGGTAAGCTTTCCCAGTGAAATGCTCATAGGAAAACCCCTTGGTACCTTTGAAGAACAAGCAGGTGCGTCATGATGGAAACAAATTCCTGGGTACAACTTTCCTTGTCTTTTTCTCGCCAACGCAGTTTTCAGTTTCCTTAAATCGTCTTCAGTTTTCTTAAACGTCTTCATAACAAGCCCATGTAATCTTCTTTTGTCCTTCAAGAAACTCTCAAGATTACTCCTTTGGAATACTGAAACACTCTAACCTTCTAAGCTGACCTTTCCGCCTTGAATTTAGTTAGCCCAGCACATCCCTTCAGAAGCCGCTGTTTTGATTGGACCTTGCGGTCAGGGTCCTTGCTATAGGGTTGATAGGAGTCAGAAGCTACTGGATAGCAGGGAGCTTTGTTTGTTGAAGTCTGGATCAAATTGGTAAATCCAAGACTTGTCCCTTTTATAAATGTGTTCTATAAAATCATCTCTGTCAGCTTTGATCTTGCTTATAAGACTGAAGGAAAGGTCATCTTTTTGAGCTAGCTGTAACACTTTTGGCACCCATCAAGGTGAAGCTTCCTGGGGCCAAAATAATCACGTATGGTTGAAAATGCCAAACCGTATGAGATCCCAGCTTCAGTGGTATTGATTCACTGGGAGTTCTACCGTCTTCTTCCAGTTCCTGGACTTCAGTCACAGGTTTTCTTTTAAATCATTTTATTGCAGCCTCGTACAACTCTCATCACGATCCATACACCCATCGATTGTGTCAAGCACATTTGTACATATGTTGCCATCATCATTCTCAAAACATTTGCTTTCTACTTGAGCCTTTGGTATCAGCTCCTCATTTTCCCCTCCCTCCCCAAACCCCTCCCTCATGAACCCTTGATAATTTATAAATTATTATTATTTGTCATGTCTTGCACGGTCTGACGTCTCCCTTCACCTACTTTTCTTCTCTATGTGCTTTTTTCTGTTCTCCATCCCCCAGGGAGGGGGTTACAGGTAGATCCTTGTGA
>NW_022105908.1:7492741-7501990 GCF_000313985.2 Echinops telfairi | reverse complement strand
GTTACATTGCCCTTGATCAAGCCCTACCAGGCCTCTTACACCCTCTTCACCACCAATTTTGGATCACTTGTTGTTCCCTTGCCCCTAAGTTTGTTGACACTACTTCCTTTCCCCGACTTCCCCCTCTCCCATGTCCCCACAGAACCATCGGTCCTGTTGTTTTCTCCTCTAGGTTATTTATCCTGCCTATCTTATCTAGATAGACCTGTAGAGATAATATGCACAAAAACAAGACAGAGCAAAACAAAGCAATAAAAGAAAACAAAACAACAACAGCAACAAAAAACCAATGACAAAAAAAAGAGAAAAGGTCTGTTTGTTGACCTTTACGAGTGTTTTCCAGTAGAGTGTGATGGGGTGCCATGCCCTGCCCCCAAAGTATAGTTTTGGTACTCCCTTGGGACTTCCTGGCTCTGCCCCCCTTGCTGTTCTGTTGCACGCCCTTAGTGTTTTGCCTTGGTGTGGTGGTATCAGATCAGGTGGAATTCCCACACTGTGTCTGCAGTGTTGTCCCCTGTAGGGCTATGGGTCAGTAAGGGATGTCATGTCTCATAGTGGGGCCGGCCATAGGGTCCTCTCTGTGCATTGGCTGCTCTGAGCGGGAATATCATCCTCCAGGCTTGGTGGGCCAGGATGTGCTGCACTCTCTCTTCCTCTCCCTTCATTTGCTCCCGTGTGCTCTGATCAGACATGTCCCTCTCCCTGAGCTGCAGCTTGAGTGCTTTCCTCTGGGGGGAGTGAATTCTTCTGGGGGGAGGGACGGCTGTCCATGCAGTTACAGGTTCTTCTTTCATTGAAGTTAATAGTATTCCTTCTGTTTGCTCACCTTTGAGGTTCTTCCTTACCGTCCTCAGAATGCTTGATCTATCTAAAAGGTGTTGTTTCATCTAGGGCAGCACATTGCCATGAACTGATTGCAAAGCTTTGGTGATTTGAGAAGAGTTATACTTCAGTTTTGTTTTAAAGTTTTTTATATTAGCCCTCACTTCAAAATTATTTTTTCCAAGGCACAAAAAGTATCCATTTTTTCTTTTTTGGAGACTCTCTAATGAAACTAAGACAAACATATTACTCAGACAACGTGTCTGAACCATCCACAGCTCAGAAACATGTTTAAGCACATTTGTTTGGCATAAATTAGTACATGTATGAATTCAGGTCTTGTGTTAGTCTGGGTAGACTAGAGAAACAAATCCACCAACACACATTTGTATATGAGAGCGATGTTGTTTTAATAATTAAATCATTTTATTGGGGGCTCGTACAACTCTTATCACAATCCACACATACATCCATTGTGTCAAGCACTTTTGTACATTTGTTTCCCTCATCGGTCTAAAAACATTTGCTTTCTACTTGAACCCTTGGTATCAGCTCCTCATTTTCTCCTTCCTCTCCTCTCCCCCCTCCCTCATGAACCCTTGATAATTTATAAATGATTATTATCTTGTCATATCCAATGTCTCCCTTCACCCACTTCTCTGCTGTCCGTCCCCCAGGGAGGAGGTTATATGTAGATCCTTATAATCTGTTCCCTCTTTCTACCTCACCTTCCCTCCACCCTCCTGGTATCACCACTCTCACCACTGGTCTTAAAGGGTTCATCTGTCCTGGATTCTCTGTGTTTCCAGTCCCGTCCAGCCGGATTTGTAAGGTAGAATTGGGATCATGATAGTGGGGAGGAGGAAGTATTCAAGAACTAGAGGAAAATGTATGTTTCATTGTTGCTATACTGTACCCTGACTGGCTCGCCTCCTCCCCTAGACCCTTCTGTGAGGGGATGTCCAATTGCCCATGGATGGGCCCTGGTTCCCCACTCCACACTCCCCCTCATTCACAATGATATGATTTTTAAAAATTTTTGATGCCTGATACCTGATCCCTTCAACGCCTCATGATCTCACAGGCTGGTGTGCTCCGTCCAAGTGGGCTTTGTTGTTTCTCTGTTTATCTTCAAGCCTATAGGACCCCAGACTCTATATCTTTTGATAGTCCGGCACCATCAGCTTTCTTCACCACATTTGCTTATGTTCCTGCTTTGTCTTCAGTGATCGTATCCGGATAGGCTGGTGTGCTTCTTCCATGTGGGCTTTGTTGTTTCTTAGCTAGATGGCCGCCTGTTTATCTTCAAGGCTTTAAGACCACAGACACTATATCTTTTGATAGCTGGACAGCTTTCCTCACTACATTTGCTTATGCACCCATTGTCTTCAGCGATAGTGCCAGGAAGGTGAGTATCTCAAACTGTTGAATTGTTAGAATACAGTGTTCTTGTGTTGAGGGAGTACTTGAGTAGGACTCACTGTCCATCTGTTTCCTTAATACTAAACCTATAAATACATACACATAGATTCACTTCCCCCTCGTCGTATATGAATATATTTACATCTGTATATGCCTGTATTTAGATCTCTATAAATGCCCTTTGCCTCCTAGTTCTTTCCTCTATTTCTTTGTACTTTCCTCCTGTCCCACTGTCATGTTCAGCTTTCATTTGGGTTTCAGGATTTCCTCTGAGTTACACTGTTCTTGATCCAGCCCTGCCAAACCTCCTATACCCTCCTTGCCACTGATTTTGGATCACTTGTTGTTCCCTTGTCTCTGGGTTTGTTAACACCCACTTCCTTTCCCCCACCTCTCTTTCTCCCATGTCCCGCCGGAAATGTCATCCCCTTGTTTTATCTTCCAGCTTGTTTATCTCACCTATCCCTTCCAGGTAGACATGCAGCGACAACAATATGCACCAACACAAGACCAAGTGCAACGAAGCAACATAGGAAATAAAACAATAGCTACAACAATAACAATAACAACAAAAAATGAACAACATCAAAAACCCTATAAATAGTTCAAAGCTATTTGTTGTCCTTTACGAGTGCTTTCCAGTCGAGTGTGATGGGGTGCCATGCCCTGGCCCCACATCTATCCCTGGCATTCCCTGGGGACTTCATTGCTCTACTCCCCCGCTGCTCTGCTGCACACTCCCAGTGACTTGCTTCGGCATAGTGGACTCAGGGCGGGCACAATTCCTGCTGCGTGTCTCTAGTGTTGTCCCCTGTGGTGCTATGAGTCAGTGAGGAATGCTGTATCCCATGGTGGAGCTGGCCCCATGGTCATCTCTATACATTGGCTGCTCAGGGAGGGTGTCCTCAGGGCTTGGTGAGCCAGGATGTGCTTCATTCTTTTTTTCCCCCTTCCTCCTTTGTTGGCTCCTGCTTGCTCTGATCAGATAAGCCCCTCTCCTTGAGCTGTATGTAGCTTCAGTACTGTCCTCTAAAGTGAATTCTTCTGGAGAGTGGGGAGGTGAGGTGCTGTCTGCTTAGTTGGTAATGGGGTCGGCCCCTCAGGCACCTCTAATGGGGTCGGCCCCTCAGGCACCTCTATCGGTTCCCTGCTTCATGTCAGTGTGTTGCGTTCTTGTCTTGGAGCACCAGGTTGAAGTCTGGTCCCTCTCTCCCTGTGGAGACACAATTAACACCCTCCCCCTGTGTTGGTTGTGTTCTGTTCCCCCGGCTACCCATGTCTTTTTTTTATCCCCCTTCTTTTTTAGTGGGCTACCATGTGTAACCCTGAGTTTAGTCTGGTCCCTGCCGTATTACCTGGACCTCACCCCAGGGACCTATGTATACAGTAGCTTCTTCCCTATGCCCCTTGTAAATGTTTTGAGCTTACCTCAGCAGACTCATGTAGTACTTGTCCTTTTGTGCATGGCTTACTTCACTTAGCATAATTTCCTCTAATTCTTCCCATGCTGCAATGTGCTTCATGAGTTCATCACTGCTTTCTGGGAATGCGTAATACTCCATTATATGTATATACCACGTTTTTTAATCCATTCGTCTGTTGATGGAAATTTGAGCTGTTTCCAACTCCTTGCAATTGTGAACTGTGCCGCGATGAACATTAGGGCACAGATGTCTGGCCATGGTTTGTTTCTTGTCTCTTCTGAGTATATGCTCAGTAGGGGGATTGCTGGGTCATATAGTAGCTCAATTTCTAACAGTTATAGATATCACCAAATCGATTTACATAATGGCTGTACATACGTACAAGTCAAACAGCAGTGGACAAGAGTTCCTAATTCTCCGCATCCCCTCCAGCACTTGTTACTTTCTGATTTCTTGAATTGGGCTATCTTTGAGGGTATTAGGTGGTATCTCACTGTGGTTTTAATTTGCATTTCACTTATGGCTACAGATCTGGAACATTTTCTCATATATTTATTGGCCATTTCGATTTATGCCCTTGAGAAACTCCTGCTTAGGTCCTTTGCCCACTTCCTGAGTGGACAATTGGGTTTTTTCTTGTTGAAAGTTAGCTGAGTATTATAGATTTTAGTAATAAGGCCTTTGCCTGATGTGTCATTGCTAAAGATGTTTTCCCATTCTTTGGTCTCTCTTATTACATTCTTGGCAAATTCTTTCGATGTACACAAGTGTTTTAGCTTTAGTATATATATTTAGGAGGTCAATTTGTGCCTCCTCTGTTGGTGTCCTTCCCGATTTCCAATAGCTTATGTGCCAAGGTTCTCAGGTTTGTCCCAATTCCCTCACTAATAACCCTAATAGTTTCGAGTTTTACTTCAAGGTCTGTGATCCACCTTGAGTTTATTCTTGTGCATGGAGTGAGGTAAGGGTCTTGCTTCATTTTTCTGCAGGTAAATATCCATTTTTTCCAGTACCACTTGTTAAAGAGGGCATCTTCTTCCCATTGGATCTTTTTTGGGCCCTTCTCAAAGATCAGTTGTCTGTATGCTGATGATTTTACTTCTGGGTTTTCAATCCTTTTCCATTGGTCTGAATATCATTATACCAATACCACACTGTTTTGACCACTGTAGAGTAGGTGCTAAAGTCGGGTAAAGCAAGCCCTCCAACTTTGTCCTTCTTCTTGAGGAGTTCTCTGCTAATTTTTGCTTTCTTCCCTCTCCATATGAAGTTGGTAGTCAGTTTTTCCAGTTCTTTGAAGAAAGATGCTGGAATTTGGATCGGGATAACATTGAACTTATATAGTGCCTTTGGTAGAATTGACATCTTTACAATATTGAGTCTACCAATCCATGAGCATGGGATCTCCTTCCATTTGTTGAGGTCATCCTTGGTTTCTTTTAACAGCGTTTTGTAGTTTTCATTGTACAGATCTTTTGTTTTTTTGTCAGGTATATCCCTAGATATTTCTATTTGTTTGGCTCTTGTGAAGGGTACCCCCTTTTTGATCCTCTCTTCAGTGTCCTTGCCTGCTACTCTGCCATATTCCTCTATTGCTTGCAGTACTCCTCTCGTGGAACTTTTAGGATTTTCCATAAATAAAATCATATTATCTGTGAATAACAATAGTTTCACTCTTCCTTCCCCAGACAAATACCTTTGATGTCCTTTCTTTGCCCTATATTAGCTAGGTCCTCCAGTACGATGTTAAATAGGAGTGGGCACAAGGACATCCTTGTCTAGTTCCCTTTTTCAGAAGCATTGATCTCGTCTTTTCTCCATTGAGTACCACATTGGCTGTTGGTTTCTCATATATACCTTGTATTATCTTGAGGAATTTTCCTTCCTTTCCTGTCTTTTTGAGTGTCTTAAATGTGAATTGGTGTTGGATGTTGTCGAAGGTTTTTTCCGCATCTATCGATATTATCATGTGGTTCTTATACTTTTTCATTTCAATGTGGCGAATAATATTAATGGTGTTTCGTATGTTGAACCATCCCTGCATACCTGCTATGAATCCCACTTGGTCGTGGTGTATTATTTGTTTTATATGCTTTTGTATTCTGTTGGCTAGTACTTTGTTAAGGATTTCTGCATCGATATTCATTAGGGAAATTGGTCTGTTGTTCTCAATTCTTGTGGTATCCTTGCCCGGTTTTGGTATCAGAGTTATACCCAGCTTCATAGAAGGAATGTGGGTGTTTGCCATCTTTTTCCATGCTCTGGAAGAGTTTGTGTAAGATTGGTGTCAGTTCTTCCTTGAATGCTTGATAGAATTCACCTGTGAACCCATCTTATCCAGGTGATTTTTTTGCTGGTAATCCCTTGATAACCTTGTCTATTTCTTCTATTGATATGGGTCTGTTGAGGTTCTTGATGGCCATTGGGGATAGATAGTCTAAGGAGGGATTGATTTTCCAAGAATTTGTCCATGTCTTCCAAGTTTTTGAATTCTTTGGAGTACAGTCCTTCATAGTACTGTATAATTATCCTTTTGATTTCACTAGGGTCCGTTGTAATAGCCCCTCTTTCATATCCCCTCATCCTTGCTACTGAAATGTGTTCCTTGCTTTCCGTGGTCAAATTCGCAAGAGGTGTGTCGATTCGATTTATCCTTTCGAAGAACCAACTTTTAGCAGCATTGATTTTTTCCCCCATAGTTTTCTTATTTTCCCTCCCTGTATCTCAGATCTAATTTTTACTATTTCTTTTCTTTTGGTATTAGTTGGATTGTTTTGTTGGCTCTGCTCCAGTTACTGTAAATTTTGTGCCAGTGTATCAGTCCTAAGCTTCTCCTCCCTTTTTATGTGTGCATGTAATGCTACGAGACTTCCTCTGATGACTGCTTTTGCTGTGTCCCATAAGTTTTGGTATGTCGTATTCTCATTCTTGTTGATTTCTAGAAATTTCCTAATTTCATCTCTGATATGAGCCAGTATGCACGCCTTTTGCAATAGTTATTCATCCTCCAATTGTTTACCCTTGATTTCTTAATCTTCCTTTTGTTAATTTTCAATCTTATGGCACAGTGGTCAGAGAGAGAGAGAGAGGTCTGTATTATATCAATGTGCTTAAATTTAGGTAGATTCAAATTATGCCCCAGCATGTGGTCTATCTTCAAATATGTGCCATGCGGGCTTGAAAGTAATGTGAATTTTTTTGTATTTGGGTGGAGAGCTCTGTAGATATCTATCAGGTCAAATTGCCTAATTGTACTGTTTAGATCTTTAGCCTCCTTGTTGAGTTTCTTTCCCAGTGATCTATCTTTCTCAGAGAGCAATTTGTTGAACTCACCTACTATAATTGTTGAGGCTGTAATTTCTTTTTTCATCTTTTGGAGCATTTGATTGACATATTCCTCTGAACACTTGTTCAGCGAGTAAATGTTTAAAATGCTTAGTGGTTCTTTGTGTACTGTTCCCTTGAGTATTATATAGTGTCCCTCCTTATCTCTTTATGGTTTGCACTTTGAGGTCAATTTTATCTGTGATTAGGATTGCAACTCCTGCTTTTTTTTAAATTGCTTTTTGCTTAATATGTTTTTCTCTGGCCTTTAATTCTCAACCTATATTTGTTGAGATGTGTCTCCTGTAGGCAGCAGATGGAGGGGTTGTGTTTTCTAAGCCAGTCTGTTAGTCTCTGTCTTTTAAGGCCTGACTTCAATCCATTGATATTCAGGGTTATTACATCTATCTGTGGACTCTGTAAGGTAATTTTATCCCTCTTATGTTGGGTGTTTTCCTACCTCCCTTTCTTTTCCGTGGGTTGTGCATATGTGTGTTTGTGGTTCATTCTTGCCTTCTTTCCATTGTTGAGCCTGTGTTACCTTGGGGCCTGTTTTCCCTTTGATGATCTCTGGGTGGAGTTGTTCTATGTGGCGGTCTCTTGTATGTGCTTGATGAGTGTTGTTCTTCTGCGGATAATGGGTCGACGAAGATCTTTTGACGTGCTGGGTTCCTTTTAGCACATTCTTTGAGATTTTCCTTGTCTGGGAAGACTCCCACTTCTCCATCTACTTTGAGAGATAATTTGGCTGGATAGAGTATACCTGAGTTCGCATTATTTTCCTGCAGTTTTTGGAATATGCTGCTCCACTGTCTCCCCTTCTTCATAGTGTCTGCTGATAGGTCTGAGCATATTCTTATCTGCTTGCCTTTATAAGTGGTTCCCAGTTTTTCCCTAGCTGATCCTATAATTTTCTCCTTTTCCTCACAGTTGGATATTTTAACAACTATATGTCTTGGAGATTTCTTGGGATTCAGTCTAGCTGGCATTCTTTTGGCCTCCTGGATAGTTGCCTGATTTTCATCCATTAAGCTAGGGAAGTTTTCCTCCAAGCATTCCATCACTGTTTTGGATGTGGGTTTCCTTGATGTGCATTCCACCAGCAAGCTGATAATTCTGATGTTGTTCCTTCTAATAACTTCAGATATAGTTCTGAGGTTTTCTTCAGCTTCTCTTATAGACTTGGTAGGCTTTTTCCTCACGTTTATTAATTTCTGCTTGTGCATCTAGGTCACTGGTGCAGTTCTCTGCATCCTCCATCTCTGGGTGAAGTCGGTGAGTTTGCTGCTAGTTTTTGTTATCTGTTAGTTTTTGTTATCTTTCCCTTTAACTCTTGTATTTCCCTTTGGTGCATGGCCTTTGTTTCCTCTATCATTTCATCCTTTTTCGGTAGTGCTTCCCTCATTCTGAAGGTTTCTTTCTGTGGGAGGTCAACCTCTGCCTTTTCTATGACTGCCGTTAGGTCCCGGTGGTCCTCTGGCATTGGATTTTGTTTCTCTTGTTGAAACTGTGGAAGCAGCTTGCTGTTTTTTGGTTGATTTATTGGAACTAGGTTCTGTTTTCCCAGGTGTCTCAGAGCCCTGGGCTCTCTCTTTGGGAGGTTGATGTTAGTGTTTCATCTGGCTGCCTTTAGCCAACTGCCTTGAGGGGCTGTGTTTCACCTTTGTCCTGCTGGGGTTTCCCTCTCGCCTTGGCCTATGGTTTGTGCTCCAGCCACCTTCAGGTCTCCTTAGGGGCTGCTTGCAGCTGTGTATGCTGCTGTCTGATAGAAAGTGTTGACCCCAGTGCAGGGGAGCGTATTTAGGGACTGGTTTGGGGATTGGGTGATCTGTTTATGGCTAGGGGCACTTCCCAAAGGTAGGCAGGTGGGAGGGGAGCCGCCACTGGCATGCAGATCCACTGCTTGGAGCACAGAGGGTGGGGCGGACTGAGGAGGGAGAAGGGAGAATGCAGTAGGCAAGCCCTAAAGGCTTGGGTCCCTGTGCCTCAGCTGCAGAAACTTCTGCTAGACATGTGTCCGCTGCCTGGCAGGCCTGAAATGATGTGGCAGGATGGGAACCTCTGCGCGCGCGCGTGTGTGTGTGTGTGTGTGTGTGTGTGTGTTTGTGTATGGTGTGTGTGTGTGTGTGTTTGTGTATGGTGTGAACCTAAGAAAGATAGATGGGTCATGACCAGGCAGTCCTGAACCCACAGGCAGGCACACAAAATCAGGTGGTGCAACAAAACAAAGCAAAATCGGATGGTAGGCACAACATGC
>NW_022105908.1:7489702-7492641 GCF_000313985.2 Echinops telfairi | reverse complement strand
GTGTGTGTGTGTGTGTGTGTGTGTGTGTGTGTGTGTATGGGGTGGGGAGGGCCAGGAAGGGGGCTGGCTTGCAGAACTATGAGGAATGCAGAGATGGGGCGGGAACCTCTGGGTTGTGACCTCTGAGGGTGGGGGTAGATCTGGTTGGCGGATTTGCGCAGAGCACAAAGGCAGGGCAGATGCCTCTGCTGTGTTCCTGGCTGCCTTGTGGCACCTGAGGCGAGCCTCCTGAGGGGGAAAGGCTGGCCAGCAGGACTGTGAGGAGCACCCAGATGGGGCACAAAACTATTGAGGGTGGGGGTTGGCCTGAGGAACTACACAGAGCGCTGAGTCAGGGCAGCAGCCTCTGCCATCTTCCTGGTTGCGCTGTGGTGCTGGGCACACACCCACACAGGACCCTGGGCATCCTGGGGCAGGGTGAGGGGGTACCGGCTGGCAATTCTGCATGGAGCACCAAGGCAGGGCGGCAGCCTCTGTGGGACACCTGGCTGCCCTGTGGCTCCGCTCAAGGCAGAACGGGCACCCGAGCACCACAAAAGAGACCACAGGTGGTTGCAGGGAGTGGTGGCAATGGGATGGGAGTCCACTTCTGGTTCAGAGAAGTGCTCTGAGTGGTCCTGGTGATTGACAGACAGATTTGAATCCCCTACTCGGCCCCCAAGTCTCTCCAGTCTCCACAGAGATCTGGGCATGAGCTATCTATCTGGCGGCCATCTTCCCCCAACAGAGAGAGTTTTATAAAAAGAGCAATTGTGCATTAAGAAAGCATCCCAACCCAGTCCAGTCCAGACCCATAAGTCTGATTTTAGCCTGTATGTCCGATACCAATCTATAAAGTCTTCGTCAGACCCACGAAACACATGCAATGACACCAAATGCAGGACAGTCACAGGAGAGGATAGAAAGTCTTTGGAACTAGTGGCGTTGTAAGCATCTCAGCCTTAGCATGGGTCTCTGTGGTTTCTATGGCCTCAGAGGTCTGGTTGCATCAGGGTAGGTCCATGTGACTTTTCCAGTTCCAGGCACTGTGTCTTGTGAGTTGCAATATCTCCCAGGAAGTGAGTAGAGAGAGTGTGTGTCTTCTGCCTCCAAGGAGGAAGAAAAACAGATTTTTCACAGAATTCTCAGGAGAAAGCCATGCCCACACAGAGGGCTCATTGGCTATGATCTGATTGACAGACTAGACTCCACCCCTTCACTCTTAATCCTCTCAAGTCCCAAATTAACACCAGATTACGTAACTACCACAGGCCCTTGTAGTTTTATATATATATATATCCATATATATCCATATATATATGCATACACATATACATATATAGTGTTATATATATAGTGTTATATTTATATACATAGTAGTTATAGTATATATCGTAATATATTCTATATATACTATAGATATATACTACAACATATATACTATAACTACTATATATAGAATATACATTACTATATTATATAGCATATATTACTATAACTATAGATATATACTATTACATATATACTATAACTACTATATATATAATATATATATAACTACCCTCAGATATTAAAATTTTCAGATCTGACCTCCATGTCTTCTAATTTTTTAATTATTATTTTAAGTCATATCATCCTTTTACTCAGAAACCTATTGTATATACTCGAGTATAAGCTGACCCAAATATCAGCTAATGCACCCAATTTTACCACAAAACTGCATTAAAAACGTGCTGAAAAACTCGACTTATACACGAGTATATACGGTAAGTGAATTTCCTTAGTGTATCTTCTAATTCTTTGGATTTTTTATGAGTGTAGTGTTCAATATTGCTAGTGATCAGTATCTTATGTATAAAAATACAGCAAAGTTTTCCTTTCAGATAATATTGGAAATATGAGTGAGAGATTTTCTAAAGACTTGTTTACCACTTGGGCTTGCTACTTATTTCAGTGACCCTGAATATTTTGCTTCTGGTGGTTAAAGGGCTATTACTTGGAGATGGTCACTCATGTGCTCTCCCACCAATAGGTGTCCCGGGGTGGTACCATGATTAACCCACTCAGCTGCTAAGCAAAAGAATGAAGGCTCAAGTTCACCCAGAGGCTCCTCAGGAAAAAATTACTTCCTCAAAAGTCAGCCATTAACTGCACAGCTGTCCACTGACCCATGGGGATTGCCAGGAGTCAGAATCAACTCTAAGACAGACAACTGCTCATTAGACTTATGGAGATACTGGGGTTGTACTCATGATACCCTGATGGCACCATCGAGTGAAAGCTTACTGAAGCCAAGATGCCCACTTAAAATTGAAAATTCATAGGCTCTAATGCCATCATAAAATGGTATTAGCCTGAAAGACTAATGGGTTCATTTTAGGTTTCAAGCCTATCTGCTGATCTGCAGGAGAAAAATGAGACTTTCTGCTCAGATGAAGATTTACAGCCTCTGAAACCCTTGAGCGCAGTGCCACTCCATCATAAAGGGCTACTATTACTTACTGGTAGTAGGTTTAGGCTTCAGTTTTAAGTGGTTTGGGTTTTAAATGATACCTTCCTTGTATTTCTGCTCCTTTTCAATGTTTCATTGGGACGTTAATGTTACTTTTGATTGTAAAATAAAAAACAAATATGTTGACACTACTCATTCATTCTGCTACACTGTTGGAGATGATTTCTATAGTTCATTTTTTGAAATTTAGATTATATATTTTTTGAAATTTAGAAGTTTAAATCTTTTATAATACAGATTTAATTTTCCCATTATAATTCATTACATTGTTCCTAGGCCTAGAAAGATTTTTCCTATCTAAAAATCACATGCTTTTGAATTTCACATTCCAATTTTTAAAAAATACTTCTGTCTTTAATCCATTTGGAATTTATTTTCAAATGTGGAATATGAGAATGTATTATAAAACATATGACAGGCCCCATTACCAACTAAGTGGACAGCCCTC
>NW_022105908.1:7460447-7489551 GCF_000313985.2 Echinops telfairi | reverse complement strand
CCAAGCCCTGAGGACTGTATTTCTGCCCAGAGCAGCCAATGCAGAGAGGACCATAGGGCCAGCTCCACCACGAGACGTGACGTCCCTCACTGACCCATAGCACTATGGGGGACAACACTGGAGACACACTGCCGGAACTGTGCCCAATTCAACCCCACCACACCAAGGCGAAACATAAGGGTATACAACAGAACAGCAAGGGGAGCAGAGCAATGAAGTCCCCAAGGAACACAAAAAATAGACTCCACCTTGTGTTTGTCCATATTACTATCTGCATGTCTATCTAGTTAAGGTAAGCGGGATGAACAAGCCAGAGGAGAAAGCAACAGGAGAGTTCCAGATCGACATGGGAGAGGGGGAGGTGGGAGAAAGGAAGTGGGTGTTAACAGACCCAGGGACAAGGGAACAACAAGTGATTCAGAATCAGTGGCAAGGAGGGTGTAGGAGGTCTGGTAGGGCTTGATCAAGGGCAATGTAACCAAGAGGAGAGTTAAAGGAAATAGGGGAAAGAACTAGGAGGCAAAGGGCTTTTATAGAGATCTAAATATAGGCATGAACATATGTAAATATATTTATATATGATGAAGGGGAAATAGATTTATGTGCATATATTTATTGGTTTAGTATTAAGGTAGCAGATGGACATTGGGCGTCTACTCAAGTACTCTCTCAACATAAGAACACATTGTTCTAATAATCCAGCATTTTGAGATACTCACCTTCCCGACACGATCACTGAAGACAAATGGGTGCATAAGCAAATGTGGTGAAGAAAGCTGATGGTGCACAGCTATCAAAAGATATTGCATCTGGGGTCCTAAAGGCTTGAAGATAAACAAGTGGCCATCCAGCTGAGAAGCAACAAAGCCCACATGGAAGAAGCACATCAGCCTGTGTGATCATGAGTGGTCGATGGGATCAGGTATCAGGAATCAAAGACCCAGAACAAAATATCATGTTAAATCATGTGAAGCGGGCGGATAGTGCAGAGTGGAGGCCCAAAGCCAATCTTTAGGCAATTGGACATCCCTTTACAGAAGGGTTGTGGGGAGAAGACAAGGTAGTCAGGGTGCAGGATAGCACCAAAGAAACGTAAACCTTTCCTCTGGTTCTTTAATGCTTCTTCACCTGTCGGATACAGAAAGATTTCTCCCAAGTTGTCTCCCTCTAGTATATGCCAAACCCAAGACACTGCTTGCTACACATGGTAAACGACTGTACAGTAGGCGGTCAATGAAAGTAGGTCAGAGGTTATTCTGCTTAAGGGTATATGGAACAGCCAGACTGTATAATCTGACTCACCCTAAATAGGGCCCACTCCCTTCTGATATTGTTCCCTTGAAGGAGTGCCCGAAGGCAAACCCCAGACCACTCAAGGATGACTAAGGTTAGGCTACTATATTGAGTTCACCCATCTTGCCACATATGTACCCCTATTCCCTCCCTTTACTATTGCGTGTATACCCCTAGGTCCTCCTCCTATTGCATGTATTGCCAATGTTACAACCCCTTCCTATGACATAGATTGATATCTGTAATCAGAGGGCTTGCATGCCCCCAAAGATATATAAGCTTTTGTTAGAAATAAAACCTCATGCTCTCTTTCCTGCCTTCTCATCCCCCACCTTCACGTGTACCACCAAGGGGAGCTGAGGTGAGCATGCTACCATGAAATGTTTCACTTCTTTATTTTACTCTCTCTCTCCCATCTCCCATTTTTCTACTATACTTTACTATAATCTTTATATAGCTTATTTATATATATAATCTTAATATATCTTGACCATACAATTGCGCCTACCGAACCCGTGATTAGTTGTTGGGGGCTGGCTACTCCCACACTCACCCCCACTGTCATAACCCTAATTCTACCTTAAAAAACCTGGCTAGACCAGAGCATGTACATGGGTACAGATAAGAACTGGAAACACAGGGAATACAGGACAGATGAACTCCTCAGGAACAATATTGAGAGTAGCCGTACCAGGAGGGTAAGGGAAAGGTGGGGGGAGAATGGGGACCCGGTCACAATGACCTACCTATAACCCACTCCCAGGGGGGTGGAAAACAGATAAGGGGGTAAAAGGGAGACATCAGACAGTGCAAGACATGGAAAAATAATTTATAAATTATCGAGGGTTCATGAGGGAGGGAGGCAGGAGGAGTAAGGGGATAAATATGAGGAACTGATACCAAGGGCTCAAGTAGTAAGAAAATGTTTTGAAGATGATAATGGCAACAAATGTGCTTGACACAATGGAAGGATGTATGGATTGTGATAAGAGTTGTACGAGCTCCCAATAAAATGATTTAAAAACATACAAACATCTGAGAGTTAGTTCAGCACTGTTTACTGGATTATATATTTTTTTCCTCACAGTTTTGTATTTGCTGTTACTTGTCTTATCTTACATGCTTAAATATTCTTGGAATTAGTTCCTGCTCTCTATATTCTGTTTCATTGATTACATGGCTTTAATAATCACAGTTATTATTGATTCAGGAAGCCATGGCAGTGTAGTGGTTATGTGTTGGGTTGCAAATTACAAGGTAAACAGTTCGAAACCACCAGCAGCTCCGAGAGAGAAAAATGAGTCTTTCTACTCCCATAAAGAGTTACAGTCTCTGAAACTTACAGGCACAGTTCTACCCTGTCCTATAATGCCATGACGGTAGTGAGTTACCTTAGATTATAGATTATAGTTTATGTGCTATTTTAATGCATAGTCAATTCATTTTTCCTCCTTTTTTCCCTACTTGTGTATTTTTGTAGATGGATGTTGGAATCACTTTATCTAATTTTAAAAAAGAAATTTTATTTGATTACTTTTGAATGAATTCACATTAACCTGACTGGGAATTGGCACATTTCCAAAGCCTAGTCTTCTAGGAATGTGATAAATATCATTATTTTTTATGTTCCCTTAAAAAATATTGTTTTTAGCTTGTGTTCTGTCGAGGCAAAAAGAACTAAAGGAGATATATTAAGATGGGATGATTGGTGAAACAACGATGTCACTAAAGAAAAAAGACGAAGCCAGGAAATTCAGGAGAATTTGAGAGACAAAGCACTAATTCTGTTTTAAAAGTTTGAGTTTTAGTCCACAGGCACATCTAACACCTTTACCTTCTCTTATGCAGCTCATGGTCTATATTGGGAGAAAGGACTTGCTAGTTAAGGTAGATGGTAAACTACTCACCTAGCCCATCATCAGCACCTCCAGGACTAAATAATTCTTTTGGCCTAGGAAGAGTGAATATTAGTAATATTTTTCACAATTCTATTTGCGATGGTGAACATGCATAACAAGCAGAACTAAATCAGAGACGGGAAAAAGCCTTTTCCAGAAAATATCATCTCGCCTAAAGAGTTCTGCCCCTAATTTATAGCTTATACTAGATGAAATGCAAAGAATAACAGTCTTCATTGAGAACTAAATTAGTTTTTGGTAAGAAATAGCTTTTTAAGAAAAGGTATGACTATCAGGATAGGAAAAGATTTGTTTAAGACAGTTAGGATGGATATCTTATTAGTCTTTGAGAGGCAGGGGTGGGCCTTTGACCCAAGCAATGATATTTTCAATCACCTCATATGCATGTAAAGGTTGGACATTGAATAAAGAAGACTGGAGAAGTATTGATATATTTGAATTATGGTTTTGGCAAAGAATATTGGAAGTATCATAGACTGCCAAAAGAACAAACAAATCTGTCTTGGAAAATACAGGCAGAATGCTCTGTAGGGATGCTGGTAAACCAGTAACAGGACAGAAAAAACATAGGACTTCCAAAATACCAGGGATTGAGAGTGATTATGAGAGGTAAGAAGACCAAAAGGGATGAAGGGAAAAGAGTCCAGTCAGCAAATGTGAGGAGAGAAAACATCCATCAAATGTTAATGAGCAGTAAAAATGAAGTAGAAACAATCAAACCCAGTAACCCCACAATAGTCTTTAAAAAAGAACAAAACCAGTTTTATTAGCACTTTATCCATGTCATACAATTCAACAATTCAATCATATCAAGAAGAGTTGTAAAATTGTCATCAACACAATAAATATTCTTGAACTAAATTCATTTGTTTAAAAAAATTGCAAACAAAGATTAGCAATATTAGCCTTGGTCTAAGTAGAATTTGAGAAGTGCTAACCAGGACAAAAGTTGGTATTTTACTCATAAAAAATAAAGATATGTGACTATTTTACGCCCTTAAACAGGAAAATACATACAATAAAAAACTGAGCATAAAAGCATTTAATAAAAGGCATATTACATGAGGAGAGGTTAATTGCATGTCCTTTCTAATTGGACAGGTCATCTAAGCGAGGTTGCCAATATGGATGGATCCCCAAAGGGGCCAGTTAGGTAGTAGAAATAAATGTGTGACTCATTGAGTATAAAACAGCAGGGATGATGAGAGTTGCACAGTGAACTGGATGATGCATGCCTTGCCTGCAGGCCTTCATATTAATAAAATTTTAAATGCTTTATCAGCCAAGCATAACATATCTGCAGCTGACAGGTTGCCAGTTTTCAACCTCTGAAATGAATTAAAAATGTTGGAGGTTATAAATAACACACAACAAGTTACTATGATAGATTATGTAGAATGGAAAATGAGTGTATACGTGCATGCACACACATAAGAAGGTTTCAAAAGTCTTTGGGAAAAAAGCCTTATCTTTTAATTCCATTTTCCCACCACTCTCTGAGAGCTTTGTATACATGCATATGCTACGTCACAACCATTGGAAATTTTATGGAGCCCATAAGTTGCCATGAGTCAGGTCAACTTAATGGCAACTGAATTGTGTGTGTGTGTGTGTGTGTGTATACATACATATATATATATACACAAATAAATTAAACAGTGATTTGACTGTTGGCAGCAAAGAGTTTACCAGGTTGATCAAAATGGTGTACTGTACTTTAAAAGATAATCTTTTTATATTCAGGGATCACTCTCTGTTTTAGGATTAAATTTACTACAAATGACACAACCTCCCAAAATAATAGTGGCTTAAGCAAAACCTAAATTTATTTTCATAGAAAACTTGGGTTGGTTTAAGACCAGCATGGTGCTCAACAGCATCAGAGCCTTGGGTTCTGATGAATGCTAGCTCTGCTTTGTGTAACCTTGACCTCGGGGTCCCAAATGGGTGACATTGGCATTTCAGGCAGTCGGATGGAGAGTAGCAAAGGGAAGTAAAAGAGAGAGCAAAAAATATATATGCATTGTCTGTTAAGGTGAGCTTCTAGAAAATGCTTCATTTATATGACCAGAAACTTGTCACCTGGTGATACAACGCTGCAAGAGAGTCTGGCTAACAACCTTCTGGAACCTCATGTTGTTGCTAGGCTCCATTGATTTGGTCCCAACTCAGCAGCCCAACAGAGTACCTCCCGGTCCTGTGCCATCCTCACAGTTGTTATGTGGGAGCCCACTGTTGCAACCACTGTTATCTATCCCTCTCCTTGAAGGCCTTCCTCTTTTTCACTGCCCTTCCACTGTTCCAAGCATGCTGTACTTTCCCAGGAACTGGTCTCTCCTGATAACATGTCCAAAGTACGGGAGTGGAAGCCTCGCCATCCTTTCCTACAGAGCATTCTGCCTGTATTTCCCAAGACAGATTTGTTTGTTCTTTTGGCAGTCCATGGTACTTCCAATATTGTTTGCCAAAACCATAATTCAAATACATCAATACTTCTCCAGTCTTCTTTATTCAGTGTCCAACCTTTGCATACATATGAGGTGATTGAAAATATCATTGCTTGGGTCAAAGGCCCACTCCTGCCTCTCAAAGGCTAATAAGATATCCATCCTTACTAGCAAAGAAAAAAGAAAAAGCCAAGCTAAGCAAAGAATTACAAGTCAACAGAAACCATTTTTTCAAGTGTCCATCAGTAGATGCGTGGATCAACCAAATGTACTACACACGTACAATGACTTCAAAGAAGTCCTAACGTATGCCAAGCACGGATGAACCTTAAGAACATTATGGTGAATGAAATGAGGCCGATACAAAAGGATAAACATTGTAGGATCCCACTTAAATGAAATATCTATAATGGGTAAGTATATAGACACTAACGTTTGTTAGTAGTGACCAAGGAGAGAATGGGAATCCTTGAGGAAGAGGCTTAGTGAGTTTCTCTTTGGGGTGATGGGAAAACAGTGGCAGTCAGGTGCAACATGATGAAGGTAATTGCTACCACTGATGTATACTTGGAAATGGTTAAAAAGGCAAATGTTTTCTTATATATATACATTTTTGCCACAATGAAAAGTAAAACACTTTTTTCATTCATTATAAAGAATAGCAATGAGTGCTGGTGAGCATGTAAAGAAATAATTACTCTCATACATTATTAGTGGCAACATGAATGTGTGTAATCCTTTTGCAAAGTAATCTGGCAATAGCTATTGATATTAAGAATATATGTTCCTTTTGATGAAACAATTCCACTTTTGAGGATTTTTGTTCTCCAAGAATTAATACACCACTATTTAAGGACTGTAGAAAAAGCATAATTGCATTATTTTTCTTAAAAATCTTTTTACTGGGGGCTCTTACAGCTCTTACAATCCATACATCAATTGTATCAAGCACATTTGTGCAGATGTTGCCATCATCATTTTCAAAGCATTTTCTTTCTATTTGAGCCCTTGGCGTCAGCTCCCCAACCCTTTCACCCTTGTGAGCCCTTGATAAATTATAAATTATTATTATTTTCATATCTCACACCATCCTCTGTCTCCCCTTACCCACGTTTCTGTTGTTTGTTCCAGGGGGAGGGTTGATATACTTCAGTCATTGCGATCAGTTCCCCTTTTCCCCCCTCTGATATCACTACTCTCATTACTGCTCCTGAGGGGTTTATCTGTCCTGGATTCTCTGTGTTGAGAGCTCTTATATATACGTGCTCTGGTCTAGCAGGATTTGTAAGGTATAACTGGGGTCATGATAGTGGGGGAGAAGGGGGGGAGGAAGCATTAAAGAACTAGAGGAATGTTGTATGTTTCATCAGTGCTACTCTGCACCCTGGCTGATTCGTCCCTTCCTTGTGACCCTTCTGTGAGGGGATGTCCAATTGTCTACAGATGACCTTTGGGTCTCCAATCCCATTCTCTTCTTCGCATATGATTCTTTGTTTTGGATCTTCTGATCCCTGATCCCTTCCCACCTTGTGATCACACAAGCTGGTGTGCTTCCATGTGGACTTTGTTGCTTTCCTGCTAGATGGCCACTTGTTTAACTTTAAGCCTTTAAGACCCCAGTTACTATATCTTCTAATATGCGGGCACCATTAGCTTTATTCACCACATTTGCTTATGCACCCATCTTGTCTTTCGAGATCGTGTTGGGAAGGTGAGCATCACAGAATGCCAGGTTATTAGAACAAAGTGTTCTTGCATTGAGGGAGAACTTGAGTAGAGACCCAATATCCAACTGCTACCTTGATACTTAACATATAAGTATATGTACATAGACCTATATCCCTATCACATATTAATATATTTACCTATATACATGCCTATATTTATACCTCTACACATGGCTTTTGCCTCCTAATTCTTTCCTCTATTTCCTTTTACTTTACTCCTGTCCCCCTGTCATGTTTGACTTTCATTCTACTCTCATTAATTCCTCTCAGCTACACTTCACTTGATACAACCCCACCAGGCATTCTATGCCCTCCCTCACCTTTGATTTTAGATCTCTTGTTATTCCTTTGTCCCTGGGTTTATTGGGTCCCCACTCCCTTTCCCCCACCTCCTCCTCTTCCATATCCCCTGTTTTCTCCTCAGGATTGTTTATCATGCTTATCTTACATAGATAGACATAGAAAGGAAAGAAGGAAAGAAGCCTAGAAATAGCTCCAGGCCTGTTTGCTGACCCTTATGAATGTTTTCCAATGAGTCAAGCCAAGCCCTGCCCCCCAGTCAGAAGTGTTTTGTGGATTCCTTGGGGGCTTCCTTGCTTTGCTGCCATTGCTATTCTGTTGTGCTCCCTTTGAGTTTCGCCCTGGTAGTGGTGGGGGCGGGGTGGGGTGGGGTGTCAGACCTGGCACAATTCCTGCTCCAAGCAGGAATGTCATCCTCAAGGCTTAATGGGCCAGAATTCAGGTTTCTCTCCCTCTCCCCCGCTCTCTCCCTTAGTTTGCTCCCCTGTGGTGTGGGCAGGCCCGCCACTCTCTCTGGGCTCTATCTTCAGTGCTGTCTTCTGTAGAATTGCACAACTTTTTTGTACTGACCCAGCTCTAGAAACAGCTTGGTAGGAATTGGTTGACTAAATGATAGTGTATCATTCCTATGAAATATTACATTATTAAAAAGAATAGCTATATGTACTTGCAGTGTTCTGGAAGGCTATCAATTAGGTGTATGCTAAAATGAGATAATATCATTCACAGAGCCATGTTTACAGTTTTATGGCATGTATGCATATGTTATGATCCCCAATAAAACACTAATAAGCATGTTTGTTTGTCTCAACATGGAGAGAATTTTAGAAGAGCCATTCTTTTCAGGGCACTTAGAACCCAAACCCAAACCTACTGCCATGAAGTCAATTCCGACTCAACTCTATGTAGTTGGTAGGTTTGAACTGCCAACCTTATGGTTTCATGCTTACCCAACAGCATCACCAGAG
Source organism: Echinops telfairi (assembly GCF_000313985.2). NCBI lineage: Eukaryota > Metazoa > Chordata > Mammalia > Afrosoricida > Tenrecidae > Echinops > Echinops telfairi. Next base: position 7,480,897 of record NW_022105908.1, on the reverse strand, counting down.
TTTCTTTAGCTTTTGAAAGAACATTATTATTTCCACATGAGGAAAGAAGAATTTAAAGATTATGAATATGAATTTTGAACCACTAACAAAACCTACTGCCATTGAGTAGATTCTGACTCCCTGACTCTCTAAGATAGAGTAGAACTTCCCCTTTGGGGTTTCCAAGACTTTAAGTCTCTGGGAGCAAACAGCCTCATCTTTCCGACAAAGTACGTTTATATTAAATTTCCAGAGTAGGGAAATCCATAGAGACAGAAAATAGATGGCTGGTTGTCTAGGACTGATGGGAGCAGGGGTGGACCTTAGGGGAAATGGAAAGTGGCAATTAAGGGACATGGGATGGGGTGTCTTTTGGGAGTGATGAACATATTTGAAAATTGATTATAAGATAGTGCACAACTCTCAGAATGTACCAAAATCAATGGCTTGTACAATGTAAATGGGTAAATTTTATAGTATGCAAATTATATTCCAATGAAACCAGTTGCCATAAAGTTTATTCCAACTCGTGGCGACCCCATGTGGCAGAGAAGAACTGTTGCTTCATAGGATTTTCAAGACTGGCATTTCAGAAGCAGATTGCTAAGCTTCCTTGAGAGGTGTCTCTGGGTGAGTTGGACTAGCCAACTTTTATGGTTAGTAGTCTAGTGCTTAATATATTGCACCACTCAGAGATTTCTTATATCAAAATCACTTTAAAAAGGTAAAAACGAAACGTGAACTTTCCTGGGTTTGAGTTCTGGTTTAGTCTGTGTAACCCAATGGTGCTTCATTTTCCTATTTCCTCTTCTGTAAAAATATATTTAACAACAGTGTTGATTTAAGTCTGTAAATCTTACAGTATAAGATTTAAATGAATTGATAAATGTAAAGTGTTTTTGTTACAGTATCATTTCTACGTAGAAAATAGCTGGGTTTGGGAAGTAGATCTATGTACATGTATTTGTAGGTTTAGTATTAAGGTAGCAGATGGACATTGGGCCTCTACTCAAGTACTCCCTCAATGCAAGAACCCTTTGTTCTAATAACCTGGCATTCTGATGCTCATCTTCCCGACATGATCACTGAAGACAAAGTGGGTGCTTAAGCAAATATGGTAAAGAAAGCTGATGCTGCCTGGCTATCAAAAGCTATAGCATCTGGGGTCTTAAAGGCTTGAAGATAAACAAGTGGCCTTCTAGCTGAGAAGCAACAAAGCTCACATGGAAGAAGCACACCAGCCTGCTGGATCATGAGATGTCGATGGGATCAGGTATCAGGCATCAAAGACCCAGAACAAAAAATCATACCAATGTGAATGGGAGTGGGGGCACAGAGTGAAGACCCAAAGCCCATCTGTAGACAATTGGACATCCCCTTACAGAAGGGTCACGAGGAAGAGACAAACCAGTCAGAGTGCAGTATAGCACCAATGAAGCATACAACTTTCCTCTAGTTCTTTAATGCTTCCCCCTCCCACTATCATGACCCCAATTCTACTTTACAAATCTGACTAGATCAGAGCATGCACACTGGTACAGATACGAGCTGGAAACACAGGAAATCCAGGACAGATAAACTCCTCAGGACCAATAATGAGAGTAGCAATACCAGGAGGGGAAGGGGAAGGTGGTGGGGGGGGGGAACTGATCACAATGATTTACATATAACCCCCTCCCAGGGGGATGGACAATAGAAAAGTGAATGAAGGGAGACATCAGTTAGTGTAAGACATGGAAAAAAAAAAAGGTATATTATCAAGAGTTCATGGGGGAGGGAGGAAAAATGAGCTGATACCAAGGGTTCAAGTAAAAAGAAAATGTTTTGAAAATGATGATGACAACATATGTATAAATGTGCTTGACACCATGGATAGATGGATGGATGGATTGTGATAAGAGTTGTACGAACCCCCAATAAAATGATTTTTGAAAAAGAGGAAAAGAAAATAGCTGGGTTTTAAATTTTTTAATATTCATAAAGAAATAAGGAAAAGAGAGAAATCATTTTATTTTGTGGTAAAGTACCGAACATATTTTCATCAATCCTAGAGCTTGATTTTGAAGAGCATGGTGAAACAAAAAAAATTTCCTCTTCTGCTCTGTACTAAAAAGGTAAAACTTGCCAGAGAAAATGTAAAACATCAAGAGTCTTATAATTTATCAAAGGGTAGACTTCACAACTGTTTTCACTATATTTTTAGAATTGGCAAATTGTCTGTAGAATTAATACTGGCTTCCATATGTAGACATTCTAATGATTAAAACATCAGCTTGAAAAATAGAAGGATACGATCAGTGGTTTTATGACATAAAAACTCATATTCACCTACTGAAGTATGACCAATTTTGCTTTCCTGAGATGCCCACAATTTTATCTCCTATCCCACATGCTTTTATATATACATGTTTTTTGCCTTCTGCCATAGAGAATAAAAAAAATTCAAACCAGTTGTCATCAAGTTGATTCTAACTCATGGTGACTCCATGTATATCAGATGAGAACTGTGCTCCATACATCCTAAGCTCCATCTACTTGCGTTTTTCCCAAGTAGATCACCACGCCTTTCTTCTGAGCTGCCACTGGTGGATTTTAACTGCCAGTCTTTGTCGACTCCCTGAGAATTTATATCCCCTCCCTTTGAATCTGGGTAGTTCTATGGCTGCTTCTACGAGTAGAGTAAGCCTCATGAGTCCCTGTGATTTCTGAGGTTGGGTTATAAAAGGCAATGCAGCTTCTCCCATTTGTAGAATCACATTCACTTTGGAGCCCTAAGCCACGGTGTTAGGAGGCCAGCCCCCATGAGACCACCAGGCTGGAGAGTTCCCAAGTCAACAGCCCAGCCCTACTCCGATCTTGACTGCACCATTTGTTGGCCTGGGATGTCTAGCCCAGTCAAAGGACTGCAGCTCCAATCATCATCTAGTTGCAACCACCTGAGAGTCAAAGTAAAACCTACCTCTATCTAAGCCTTTCCTAAGTTCCTGGCAGTATCATAAGGAAAAGAAAAATAGTTGTTTCTTTAAGCTGTGAAATGATAGGAAAACTTGTTATGCAGCAGTAGTAAATAGAGCATGAAGAGTTTGTAAATGGCAGCCAACTGTAATGATAAAGTGCATTGATTCACGCTTTTAAGAATCTTTACACAGATCACAATGATTGATGTATAACACACACAAACACAACAACAGAAATGTAGGTGGAGGGAGACAGCGGATTGTGTAAGATATGAAAAATAATAATTTATAATTTATCAAGAGTTCACGGGGTGGCGCGGGGGAGAAGAGGAAAAAGAGCTGATACCAAGGGCTCAAGTAGAAAATAAATGTTTCGAAAATGATGATGGCAACATATGTACAAATGTGCTCGATACAATTGATGTATGGATTATTATAAGTGCTGTAAGAGCATCCAATAAAATTATTTATTTAAAAGAAGAAACTTTACAAAGCCAATCATATCTGCTTATTGTGCCCTGATAAATGGTCCAATACACAAAACAAGGTTATTTAATTATAATTACAGTAGAAGCACTCATGGTAGTGGAAATGGTTAAGTGCTGGACTACTAGTTGAAATTTTGACCGAGCTGGCGATCTACGTCTGATAGGTCATAGACTTGAAAAACGATGTAACAATTCCACTCTGCATACATTTTGGTCTCCATGAGTTGGCATCAAATTGATGGCAGTGAGCAGCAGCAACAGCAAGTACACTGGACTTACTTGGTATCATTTTTCCCCCCATTTAACATTGTGTTTTAGGTCCTATGTGTATTCAATATATTGCACTATACATATAATTTTCATTTAAGTGTTTTGCCTACCACTCTCTGCTAGGGACTTGTGATAATTAAATTGTATGGCAGCCTGACTTGATTTGGCAGTTATCCACAGCATAAAATCTGATATGATGTAATCAGTTCCATGATCAGATCTGCTGTGAGCAGCCAGTCATTTGAAAGGGGGTTTCTTCAGAAATATGGTCTGCTTCAAATATATATGGACATTCTGGCAAAGCTTCCTTTTTGGTAAAGCTGCATTTGGATCCTGCATCTGGCTTATCATATTCCAACCTCTGGTTCTTTCGATTTGAGACAGTGTCTTGCTTGTCAACCCTGAGAATCATTAGCCCCTGCTGCTTGTGCTTCCCCTCTGCCCCCACCCCCTTTAGGGCCCTCTTATTAAGCTTTAAACAGGACAAAGACAAAACAAAGACAATCATTCTGAATGAAGAAAATCATCAGTATGCACATATGACCATGGGGTACATTATATAAAGCACAGGAAATCATCACAAATTCAAGATTGGTGACAGACAAATCAATTCATCACCATCATTTTAAATATTATTACAGTTGTCATCCTTATATCTTCTCTTCCAACTTGGATGTCCTTCATTTCTTTTTCTTATCTTACTGCTTTAGTTCACACTGCTAATACAATATTGAATATAAATGGTGAGAGCAGGCATCCTTGTCTTATTTGTGATTGCAAGGAGAAAGCTCTCAGTCTCCCCCTCAAGTATGATGGATTCCAATTTGCTTGAGGGTTTCCATCAATTGATTTTTTTCAAATATTTTTCTGTATCCATAGAGGTGATCATAGAGCCCTTTTCTTTGGTTCTTTTAATGTGATCTGTTAGATTGATTTTTTTTTTTTTTTTAGTGTTAAGTGATCCCTGTCCTGGAATAAAGCTCACTTGAGTATAGTATACAACTCTCTTAATATGCTGTTGGCTTTTGTTTGCTACCATTTTGCTGGGGATTTTTACATCTATGTTCATAAAGTATATTGCCAGATATTAAGGGTCTTAAGAAAGTTTGATGAAAAATGGAATAAAAAATATCATGGAATTTTTCCATGAACTTTTTGAGGCCTCTATCCCTGGTTTTCTTGTGGTGACTTTAAGTTGTATTGGCATTCCACTTATGTCTGTGTCATAGAATGAAGTAGAGAGTATTCCTTCTTCATTGTTTGGAAAAATTCGAACAGGATTGGTGCCAATTCTCTAAATGTTTGGTAAAATTTACCAAAAAAGTCATATGATCTAGAACTTTTTTGGTCAGGAGGTTTTTTTTTGTTTTATATCATTTTTAAATTGAGATTTGGGTGAAAGTTTACAGAGTAAATAGATTTTTCATTCAATAATTCATATACATTGTGGTTTGGGACATTGATTGCAATCTACACAATGTAGTAATACACCCCCCACATCCTCCCTGTGTTTACCACTACCATGCATCCTTCTGTCCTTTCCTATCTTCTGTTGCCTCCTGAGGTTTATTCCTGGGCGAAAGCTGTCCTTTTGACCTGATGTGGTTGATTGCTCTAAGGAGCCTCTACCTCCCTTGTGTTATTGTCCATTTACCACACACCCCTGTCTATGATTTGGCTGAAAGTTGAGCCATGGGTAAGCTCAATTTTAGGCCTGGAGGGTATCTATGATTTTGCGTACGGTTGGACATTTTTTTCTCCCACTCTATCCAGGACATCTTATTATGATCCATTTCAGAGCAGTAGGCAGTGGTAGCTAGGCACCATCTAGTTCCTCTGGCCTCAGAAGGCTGAAGTTTGCATGGTTTTCAGTCCATTGTATGAATGGTTGCTGTGCATCTTTGATTTTCTTCACGCTTCTTTGTTCTGGATAGGGAGAGACCTAGACTGCATTATAGATGGATGCGCACAAGCTTTTAAGACCCCAGTCACTACTCCCCAAAATAGGATGTAGAACATCGTCTTAGTGGACAATGTGGTTCCAATGAACCTAAGTTTCCCTGAGGTTATGATGTTCATTCTCTCGAGTTGTCTGATTATGGCTAAGAAGTTTTCATAGTTTTGCCCCTCTGTGTTCTAGTATATTCATGAATATATTTACAGCACATATAAAGACATATGTAGAAATAGCCTCTATGAAACCTAAATATATTTGTAGGTAGAGTTCCACTCCTTCCTACACCTGCTCAACCCGAGTGTCCATCTTTGTATCCACTTTAGGATTATTGTTATTGCCAGATTTTTTATAGTAGTATTTACCTTTGCCTTTAACTCATGTGCTCTTTCCAGCGTCTTCTTTTGCCTTAATCATCTTGCCACCTACCCCTCACTGTACAGTGCTTTTCCCTCCATCCAAGTTAATGTGTCCATGCTCTGCTAAATTGCTTATCTCCCTCTCCCTCCTATCCTTGGTAACCTTCAAAGAATGTTACTTTCTAGGTATAAACCTTTTCTTGACTTTTTGTGGCAATAGTCTCATTAAAAAGGGCTTCAAAAATTCATGGAGAGATGGAATTAAAAGATAGTGGAATTTTTTCATGAATATTTTCAAGCCCCCTCATGTAATATTTGTTCCTAAGTGATTGACTCATAGGTCTCGGCATTAGGTCCTCCAGGTTTCCCCATGTTATCAGATTCATCACCATTCTTTACTGTTGTGTAGTTCCCTGCATACATGTGCATTATGGTTTCTTTACTCTTTCATCCATTGAATGGGCACTTTGGTAATTTCCATCTTTTTGCGACTTTAGTAGTGCTGTAATTAACATGAGTATGCCCATATTCATGCCACAGCAAATATTCCTCTAGGTGGATGTATACCTAGTATTAGGATCACCTTGATGGATTGCACATTGGGCTGGTAGCCACGAAGTCATCAGTTTGAGCCCATCAGCTAGCTGTTCAGCGGAAGAAAGATGAGGCTCTCTTCTTCGGAAAAACTCAGTCTTTGAAACCATAGTCAGTTGGTTAGTGAGATTGCTGGATCATGTGGTATTTCCACTTCCAATTTTTAAAGGAAATGCCATACTGTTGCCCACAGTGGTTGCACAATTTTACGGTTCCACAAGCAGTATATGAGGGTTCCAAGCCTTTCCACACCCAACTAAGTTTTTGTCAGTGAACCTGGTCAGAGAAATACTACCTTGTTTTCAGAGCCTCTGTGACCGTGTGGTGGTTAGGGAAGCAGTCACCATGTAACTGACCTGTTTCCAGGCTTGCCTGCCGGGAACCTTCTTCAGGAATTCATAACAGTCCTGCAGCCAACAGGTACTGGGCGGGAGAGAGACTGCCACATTTGAAGCTGCCCCCAAAGGTGGTCTGCCTTGTTACTATTCGAGTTCCATCGGTGTACCCCACTTCCCATGGGTATGTTGCCTGTGGGTGTAATCTTCATTTAAAGTAGCCCTTTCCTAGCACATAAACGGCTTTAGTCAGCATTCTATAGCTGACTTCTGTGAAGGGGGAGGGGGGCAGACAGACCCATATATAAGTCTAGCCCTCTGCTTTCAGAGGCCTGAGCTATATAAGAGGACTATTGAGTGCTGCCTCCGAGAGCAAGCTGCAGGGGCCCTTCAGTGGCAGTTTAGCATCAGCCCAGCGGTCACTGTGACTGATTAAGAGAGAAACGGCTACTATTTGTGTGGTCCTCTACAGAGGTCTGCCTTGTTGCTGTCACACCCACCCTGCCCCCATTCCAGTTGCCTGCTTCCTAGCATCCAGTTGCCTCAGTCAGCTGTCCTCAGAGCCAGCCGGAAGTTGGGACAAAGTGATCCCCACAGGGTTCTGCCCTGTTGGTTTCAGAGACCTGAGCTATGATGGGTGTACACAGGGAGGCAGGTTGAGTCCTGCCTATGGGAGTAGTCTCCATTGCAGGGCACATTCTATACCGGGGTGCAAGCTACTTATAAAATGATCAAGTCAAAATGATCTACCACCTACAAAAATGCTAAACATATATTTATTTTTATGTATTTATTACATTTATTCATAAATGCATTGAGAATTCCTTATATGTACAGTGTATGTGTATGTACCTTGCATAACCGCATGAGTCCATATTGCACAACAACACAATCAACTATGTACATTTTTTTGTCATTACCTGAATTTACTCTGATGACTTGCACTGAATGGAATGAGCCAGGGATGCATAGTCCGGACACTAGCTGCTGACAGCCAGCCTCAATCACACTTACAAATGACCATCAGGCATAGTAGAACGATACTTGGACTCAATGATCTTTATGTGGGAAAAGGCTGACTCACATAAATAAGTAGAGCCAAATCATGCAGTCAAGGGGGAAGCACATTTTCTCATGTTTGGGTACTTTCTCTCTGCGAGTAAGTTCCAGAACTGTTTCTGTGCTCTGAACTTCAGCTGAATGTCGGCTTGTAGTGTCAAAATCTCCCATTCCGTATGAAAGTGATACATTTTTGTCTTCTTACTTGGTCCAGCTCCCCGACTCATTTTAATAACCTTTCTTAAGTTTAAGAGAAAAAAACTAAGGTCTAAAAAATGGCGATAACTTAGCTTGTCAGTTTTGCTGCCCTTAACGCAGCTGTTTGCGCATATGTTTGACACCTAAGACTGCATCTGATTGTGCTGTATATCAATTAAGTGACGGAATTGATGATAGGCTTACGTCTGTATTTTAAATGCCATGCGATCTACCCACACTATATTTGCGATCGTCTAGTAGATCGCTATCGACGTATTGAGCACCCCTGTTCTATGCCACTTTGCAGGAGTCTGGCAGCTGACTGTTAACAGCTGGGGTAGGGACTATGAGACTCTGAATGGGCTCCCACCCCCACAGAGATCCACCTTATTGCTATCCGAGACCCTTTTCCCAGTATGTTGTCTAGGAGCACAGCTTCTATTCAAGGCACCTGCTTCCTAGCACACAGCAGTCTCCATCAGCAGTCTTCTGTGCCCACCAGAAGAGGGGCTGACAGACCTGAACTGACCTTCAAGGAGATCTGTACTGCTGGTTACAGAGGTCTGAGCTATGGGGTGTGCAGAGAAGCGGGTAAACTTCCCTGCAGAAGTTTGATGTAGCATTTCACAGCAGTGTCATACCTGACGGTATTGCTCATTGGAGCTATGGGGCGCTCTGCCTTGTTGAATTGAAAGCAGAGGCTTGAACTCGTTCTCTGTGCAGACAAGGGATGTGTGGTGGTTAAGAAAGCAGACTCTCGGCCGCGAGGTTTGCTTCACGGATTCACAGTAGCCAAAGGCCTGTGTGACTGGAGGGAAGAAAGCGTAGAGATGGTTTCTTGTGGATTTGTGGATTTGTTCAGATGTGACGTTCCCTCTGGCTGTCCTCTGCGTCCCAATTTAGAATCCTTCAAGGCCATGTACCAAGCCCTTGTTGTATTTCTGTTGTGTTGAATGGGGCGTTAGGACTGTGGGCTCTTTACAGCGCCCTCTCCCCAGAATCTCCACAGGGTTTTCATCACTGATTTCCCAGAAGTAGATGGCCAGACATTTCTTTGGCAGTACCTCTGGGAGGGCTGGATCACCAACCTTTTGGTTAGCCTTTTAGAATATTACCTATTTTTCCCACTTAAGGACGCCATACATTTAAGACGTCAGGGAGAGCTAAACTGTGGGCTAGAGTAGGTCGTTTTAAGTTACAGGTCAAGCACCATAAATCTGAAAGTGGATCTCTTCCCATCCTTACTGAAAGTGAGGTCGCACATGGAAAAAGACATCTCATTTGACTCACTAAAACCCCACCCTTCAGCTCCTCCTCATTCTTAGTATTTGCTGCCTAGAGCCTTGTGGTTTATTTTCCCACAGTGGCGGGAGATTCCTGTTCAGAGGTGCCAGGCTCATACACAGTCAGCAAGGAGGCTGACCCAGGGTGCAGAGTGAGTTCTGGGATGAAGTATTTCTCTGCAATTGCAGTTACAGATGTGTAACTGTAGCTGACTGTGTAAGCCGCTTGCAAGAAGCTGGTCAATCCATACCATTATCTCTTCTCGTAAACACTGTGGCTTTGTCTCCTGCCTGATCTTGCCTGTAACCTAACAAAGAGAAGTCACTGTGCTTTCTCCAGACGGGAGCCTCCTGTGTTAGGGGTCTTTTGTTCAGAGGTTTTATTGTCCCCTCATTACTTTTATCTGGAGAATTCATTATGGCTGTGGTAACACATGAGGATTTTGAAGAAGGCTGTAGGTTTATAAATGTTTTAAATTGTGAGCAGAATTGCTGAGCAAATAAAGTGTGAGTGAAATTAATTTCACATTCTGCAAAAGAAAGTAAAATGGAGAAGGGGCAGAAAACACGATCCATTTATAAAAACCATCTCTAAACATTAAGGCTACTGTTTTCATTTAACAAAGAGGAAAAATGAATAAGTCATCTGGTTCACTTGTATGCGTGTGGAAATCTTTTGTGTTTTTACCCTCTACTTGATTTGCAAAAAGATTTTCCATTAAATTAACATGAGATTTGTATGAATCTCTAAAAACACATTCCATTCAGACTGTGCCAAAGGCAAGTCCATCTCTGGAAATAATTACTGCCACAGTCAAGGTGGGGCCCCAGCTCTGATAACAGGCTCTTGGTCTGTCGTTGATGGCAGCGCTTCTGCTTGCTGAGTTGCCTCCCTTTTTTTTTCTTCACATTACTCTTAGTCCAAAGATCAGTGCTGCCTATAAAACTAACTCTCTATAAAACTAACGGATTGCTGATTACATGCGTCTGTACCTTATTCACACACGGTCATATTTCATTTTTTAAATAATTTTCTTATTAAAGTAATATGCACAGATTAAAACCCAAAGTTAAGTCTGGAGGAATGAAGACTGGTGCTTGCTCCTTCCCATTTCTTTTTTAATCTCCTCAAATGTACTCACATCATTACATGATACGCTTACACAGCTGCCTTTTTAATTGTTCAAATTTGCTCATGTTGACTCATGCCATGACAGTTGTAGATCCAGCTGTGACTTTTCCACGCTTCCACAGTCAGAATGTCACTTTTTTAGGTTCTTTCTTGGTTCTCTCTTTTAAGTGATGTATTTCCTGCTTTGCCAACTAGATGTCCTACTTTTTAAAAATCATTTTATTGGGGGCTCATACCATTCTTATCACAAGCCATCCATCCATCCACTGTGTCAAGCACATTTGTACATTTCTTGCCCTCATCTGCAATGAAATGCTTGCTGGTCTGCTTCACAAAAAATCATCCATTGAAAACCTGTGGACCACAGTTTACTTGACACACTTTGGGGATTGCCAAGAACCAGAACTGACTCAATGGCAACTGGTTTCTATGGGCATGTAAAAGCCTTCATTACTCTTTATATAGTTTTAAAAATATTTTTTATTGAGATATAGATGGAAGTTATTTTTTAATGCTGTATAGTATTCCATTGCTTATCCACTCATCTATGAATGGGTGCTTAGGTTGTTTCCTTCTTTATGCTATTGCAAATAATGCTATGGCAAACATTTTGTTGTCTCTGGATCCGTCAAGTCGGCTTCAACTCATAGAGAATAGTGTGTAGAATGAAACAATTCCCAATCCTGCCCCACCTTAAAATATTTTGTATGTTTTAGCCCAGTGTTACATGAAATGAGGTCTTGCTGTGTCCTTGAGCATTGATTGTAGATCTAACTCAAATGCAATGCTTGACAACTTAAGTATTTTCTCTTTTCATCATGATGTTGCTTATCGGTGCTAACAGTTTATTTTATAAACAGGCTTTGGTTTATTGTAAAGAAATAGTAATCCCTAGAAGGTGAGACAAAGCATAATTAACATGTAAATGGAGTACACACTAGGATTATGCAGCAAAGAAATGGGTTAAATTATAACTAAGAACTTCTATGTTAGCCCTTGTCATCTTCAATACCAGAAAATTATTGAAGGTTAAAAGGGAGGCCGTCATTCACTCCTAGGTACATACCCAGGAGTCTTTAATAGCAGGGATTCAAATATATGCAACAGTGTTCATTGTAGCAGTATTCACAATTGTCAAAAGGTGAAAATAACAACAGGTGAATGAATAAGCAAAATATAGGTTCTGCATACAATATACTCTGACTCAGCCATAAAGAGATCCTAGGGCATGAATGATCCATGAAAACACTGTACTGAGTGGAATAAGTGAGACATCGAAGGGCACCTGCCATGCAATTTCATTGCTATGAAATATCTAGAATAGGCAAATACAGAGACTAAAGTTTACTAGTGGTTACCAAGGACTTGGGGGAGTAATTAATATAAGGGGGTATCACATAGTTCATGGGAAAATTCCATTTTCCCCACAAACTTTATGAAGCCCTTTCAAGAAGTTATTTTCCATTTTCCCCACAAACTTATGAAGCCCTTTCAAGAAGTTATTGCTGAAGGAACATTGAAGGAACTGTCTCTCCCAGTAGTGTAGTGGTTATGCATTAGGCTGCTAATTGTGGAGTCTTTAGTTTGAAACCATTAGCCACTCTTCGGGAGAAAGATGAGGCTTTCTACTCGTGTCAAGTAGTCTCAGAAACGCACAGGGGCAGTTCCACCCTGTCACAGAGTGTCGACTCAAGGGCAGCGAGTTTGATTTTGGTTTGGTTTGAGGTGATAACAACACTTTCAGAAATGGATAAGTCATGAGGTTGACGCCTCACTTAATGGCTGCTTGTTTGAAAACAAGCCTTTAAGATCCCAGACACTATTCTTTCTGAAAGCTGGGTGCCCTCTAGTTTCTTCACCACATTTTGCTGTATAGCACCTATATCTTCAGTGATCTCTTCATGAGGGCAAGCATCAAGCAGGGCCAAGTTCTAAGAACTAATTGTTTTTAGATTGGGGCTAGAATTAAGTGCAAGCTCCAAATCCATTTGCGAGGTTTCCCAAGTAGGTAATACTTCGGTTCTTGACTTTGCACAAGAAGGAATTCACACCAAAGCCTGGTTTGTGATTGAGTTAGTTAATTGTGCCAGCCTGGCCGATAATCACACGTGGGTCTGGTTGAAAGGCGGAGGGATAAATGGGTGGTGAAGCCTCGCCTTTCTAGTTCTCGGGTCTCTTGTTTTGTGATGGTTGTATCGGGTGCAGCTGCCTTAGCAGTTCCCTGCTTCAGCTTGCAAGATTGATTTCCTACAAGACATCCCCAAGGAGAAGCCGCATGGATCTATCCCGATGCAGCCCTGGGTGCTGGAGCAGCCATGTGGAGACCCCTGCCAGTGCTGAGATGCTTACACGTTCACTGACTCAGCTTTCCTCCTGCAGTCGGCATTATTGCCTCTGTTTTGTGAGGTGAAGGACTTTGTGGACTGGTGTTGGGTATGAGTTAATGTTGGACTTGTGGGCTTGGGCAGCATTGGGTTGGGATGTTTTTGTGATGCACATTTTCTTTGCATAAAACTCTCTCTTATACGTGAGTTGCTGTGGATTTGTTTCTCCAAAGTACCTAGACTAATGCAGTGATCAAGTGAGTTTTTATGAAGGACGGGAGAAACTTCAGGTTTTACATTCTCAAAAGAGCACACGCTACTTCAGGGAAGCGTGCCAAACCATGCAGAAACCGTGCTGGGGCACAACTGGACACTAGCAACCTCGTGGAACAGCGTGCCCAACTGAGGCTAGAGAGAGTGCAGCCAGGCACAAGCAGGCGCTGGGGCAGGATAAAAAGGGAATAGAGGGAGAGGCTGCGGGCCTCAAACAGGCTCAGCGTGGGCTCATGTGGGTCCCAAGCAGGCCCAGAGAGGCCTCCTTCCTCCACCTGCCTCTGACCAGGAACAGAGTAAGAAGAGACTGGCCTTCCTACTGCCTTTGGCTGGGGGAGGCGTGGTTGAAGGTATTAGTTGACCCCATTGGCTGAATGAAGCCCACCTGGGCCTGGTTTGGGCCCCCAGGTGTAACGCCCACCTGAATGCATGGGAGGGGGCTGAATTGGAGCATGCCCAGTTCAGGGGTCTTCACGGGTGGCAAATGCTTACCTAATTCCTTCCTAACCCCCAATATGGGGTCTGTACAGGCATGGGAGGGACAACCCCCTTTCCCTATCCTGGCTACCTACCACTTTCATGCATCTATAGTGTATATATGTATATATGTCTCTGGTTCATCTTAAAGACATCATTGTCATTTTATGTTAGAGAACATCATCCCCTTGGGCCATCACTTCCACTGCCAGCAAGTCTGTAGACTCATAGCTACCTCTTATTAAGTTGAAGTTTTACAAAGCACTCACTCAGTTATTAGCAAGGAAAACCATCCATCTTCACTTCAAGATATTTATATATGTGGTTGCTCATGTCTTACACCAGCAATTTGGACAATGGGTTTTGAGCTACTGTGCCATGTGGAGATTCTGCTCTGTTTCTGCCAGTCAGTGGAGCATTCTTTGCACCCAGGCACTTACTGGAGGCCTAGAGCTGTGAACACGTCTATGTTGCTACTGGAGACCTCAACAGCTCTAGATACACAGTGGTGTAAGATATAGCCGTCAGTCTCGCTTCATCAGCTGGTCTTTCGATTTGTCAAATAGGCTTTTTATTTTATACAGATTTTCTTTCATAAAGACTTTTCATTTATACTTTAACCTCTGAGAAGAGTTTTATTTCTAGAGCACAGGGGCAACTGATGCTACGTTTTCAGATCACCTGTGGGACTGTGCGAATGAAAGCAAAACAGTGGTTCCTGGCCCTTTACCTTTTTTTATGAAAAGCATTCTAAATGATTATTATTCCTGGATTATATGCCTAAGTCCCTTTAAAACTTAAACTGTTACCACAAATATACATAATACATTTGTATTCCATTTATTCTTGTTTTCTCTGAATGCAAATGAGCACACCTTTTCCATTTATGTTAAAAGTAGTATACCATTGCATTAGGTTGGTCTCTTTAGTATTATTTGTGACTTCTAGTTTTATAATGAAGAAGCGATGGGTTAAGTATTGGGTTGTTAACTGTAAAATCAGCAGTTCAAACCCACCAGACACTTGTAGGTAAAAAGATGAAGCTGCCTGCTCCCCCCAAAATTTACAGACCCAGAAACCCTAAGAAACTTTCCTACTCTGCCTTACAGGGTTGCCATGCATTAGAATCTACTAACAGCAGTGGATTTGATTTTAGATTTCTTAATCCAATTGGTTCTAGTCAAACTATGCGAATAATTTTTTTAAATTATCTAAGGCTCACAGTGAACTTGTGATTTGTCAGCAGGTTGTTATTTAGTCACCAAGTTTATCAGTTCATTTGCATGAGTTACAAGTTCTAGAAAACCCAATTCAAGGTGACTTAGATAATGAATGGGTCAATAAAGGCTTGTGTAAAGGAAAAGCCAGCAATAGGCCTCAGGGCTGGGCTGATTTAGCAGTTCAACACAGCCATTAAGAAATTATTTTCTGGGGTGATGGCAACATATGTACAAATGTGCTTGACACAGTGGATGTATGGATGGTTATAAGAGCTGTAAGAGCCCCCAATAAAATGATTAAAAATAAAAAAGAAATTATTTTCCTTCTCCATTCACTGGCCTGTGATGGCAAGGTGGTTACCAGGTGTTTCCAGTTTAAGATGCATTCATTTAAGTTCAGTGACCCTTCAGAAGCTTGGCTGGAAAACCTGTCCTTTTTAAAAAAAAACAGTTTTATTAACACTTCATCCACATGCCATTCAATTCAATAATTCAGTCATCTCAAGAAGAGTTGTACAATTATTACCACATTCAATTCTAGAACATTTTCTTCTTCCCTGTACTCGTTATTCATGTAATTTTTTTCTTTCTACATGTGGCAAAAATGTACACAACAAAACATTCTTCTTTGGCTCTTGTTTTGAGGCATTCTTCCACGTCCCAGTCCAGCATCTACGGCTGGGGATGGAATTATCCGGACTAGACCCAAAACAGGCGTTGGCTTCCTCCAAATTCTAGATCTGGGGGAGCAGGTCCAGAAACCCCAGTAGAGCTAGGTGGTCGTCTAATAGAAGGGGGAATGAATGGAGAGTGACAGCCACAGTGTTCATGGCGCCGTATTGTAGAAACCCATTTGTTTTTCATTGATAAAGCTGTTTGAGTTTTCCGCTTCCCTCATTGTTTTCTTCCTTTTCACTTTAGGGGCTGCTGCACCAGCCAAACGGACAGGCATCCCAGCGCCCCGCGAGCTTTCCACTGCAGTCCCGAGAGAGAAATCCGTGCAGCGTGGACCCTCCAACCCCAGGAAATCAGTGTCCAGCCCATCTTCTTCTAGCACGCCCACGCCTACCAAACACCTGAGGACCACCTCCACCAAAGCCAAGCAAGAGAGCGACGCTGCCGAGAGGGCCGGCCTTGAGGCTCACGTCCGAGAACTGTTGGCAGAAGCCAAAGCAAAAGATAGTGAAATCAATAGGCTTCGGAGTGAACTAAAGAAATGCCAAGAAAAGAGAGACTGGACCAGCGAAGAAACTGGTGCTTTGGACCAGAATGTCGATGCCATATCTATGTCATCAGGTGACACAGAGCCTTTGATAAGAGCCCTGGAGGAGAAGAACAGGAGTTTTCAGAAAGAGCTTTCTGATCTACAGGAAGAAAACCGGTCCTTGAAGGAGAAACTGGTCTACCTTGAGCAGTCACCAAACTCCGAAGGAGCAGCAAGTCACACGGGTGACAGCAGCTGCCCAACATCTCTGACTCCAGAGTCAAGCTTCGGAAGCCGGTCTGGGAACCAGCTTTCAGGTGAAATCGATGAGTATAAAAAACACACACATGCGAATGCTTTAAGGACATCGGATTCTTCAAGTAGCGATGTTACCAAAGCTTCCTTGTCACCAGACGCCTCCGATTTTGAGCACATCACAGCAGACACTCCTTCTAGACCTGTGTCTTCCAATAGCAACCCCTTTAAGAGCTCAAAGTGTTCTACCACGGGGAGTTCTCCCAACAATGCCAGTGAGTTGTCTCTGGCTTCCCTTACCGAGAAGATCCAAAAGATGGACGAGAACCAGCACAGCATGGCCGAAGAACTGCAGGCCACTCTGCAAGAATTGTCAGATCTGCAGCAAATGGTGCTGGAACTGACAGCTGAAAGCGAGAAGCTGGCAGACCAGAAGACACTTCTGGAGACATCCCTTCATCAGCATCGCGAGAGAGCAGAGCAGTTAAGTCAGGAAAACGAGAAGCTGCTAAACCTTTTACAAGAGCGCGTCAAGAGTGAAGAGCCCAGTGTCCAAGAAGGAAAGATCCTTGAGCTGGAGCAGAGATGCGCAGATATTCTTGACCAGGGGCGCTTTGAAAGAGAGAAGCTGCTCCTCATTCAGCAGCAGCTGACCTGCAGCTTACGAAAGGTGGAAGAGGAACACCAAGGAGCGTTAGAAATGATTAAACACCTGAAGGAGGAAAACGAAAAACTGCGTGGGTTTCTAGAACTGGAACGACACAATAGCAGTGTGGTGGCCAAAACACTGGAAGAATGTAAAGCCACCTTGGAAGGGCTAAAGATTGAAAACAGATCTTTAAAGTCTCAGTTGGAGAGCGAGAAACAAAAGGCCGGAGGAAGCAGTCCCGTGGCGCAGACAGCAGAGAACTGTGACGTTCAGGAACTGTTGAAATTAGCTCGAGCTGAGAAAGAGCAACTGGAACTGTCTTGTAGGGAGCTCAAACAAGAATTACTGAAGGCAAATGGTGAAATTAAACACGTGTCGAGCCTGCTAGCTAAGGTAAGAAAAGAGATCTCTTTACCAGTATTTGATCATCCTGGTTAGATTTCTCTCATTGGTCTTTAAATTCATAGAGCAGAAAGAACTGTGTGCTCAATCCATTTCATTCTTCAATCCAGCATTCAAGCTTGAAGACTGGTTAGATTCCAGATGGATGGATATTGAAGATCCAGAGATGAAACTCCCAAATATGTGACTATTGACAGATGCACACATAGTAGAGACATAGGGGACCCAATTCATGATTTTTATGTGATGATCAGGAATGTCATCGAAGACAGCCCAAAGTCAAATGCAGAGCAGGAAGATCAGCTGTGGTTGATTTGATTCCAATCTTGGCCCCCCTGGGAGGGGGGTGCCAAAGTCTACCTGGGCTCTGTGGGTTTTCAGTGCCGGAGGTTTCTGAAGTACATCACCAGACCTTTCATCTGGCTGTACTCAAACCTCCAACCTTCCCGTTTGCAGCCTAGGACCACTAGGGGAAATCTACTTCTGAATAAAAGTCAGCCCCTGAACACCCTATGGAGCACAGTTCTACCCTTGACACACACAAGGTCAGCATGAGTCAGAACTGACTTGATGGCAGAAAAGGGACACTTCATATGATACCGGGGGAAGGGTGTAGGCCAAGGGGACTACTTTGGGGAAGATGAGGTAACTAGCTGATTTGTGAAGACCTAGTGAGGAAGTAGCCAGGTTTTTAAGATGCCGTGGCTGCTAGCAGCAGAAATTTTAAATTGTCCAAATCTCCCGACTAAGTGGTACTGTGACCTCTGCCAATGCTTTCTTCCAGACACAGGCATGTGAGTGTCTCCTAAGTTAAAATGAAAAGAAAAGGGCAACCTATTTTAGAATCATCCTCTTCAACATTTTTTTGCCATTACCATTTTTTAGCATAATCTCATCATTAGATATTCTTTAAAAGAAGACTTTAAAAGCCAGATAGAAACTAAAAACCAGACATGTTGCCGCTGATTCCATTAAGACTCATGGTGACCCCGTGTATTACAGAGTAGAACTCCGTAGGGTTTTCTTGGCTGGACTCCACTTGATGGCCACAGGTAAGTAATCTTTATGGAAGATCTCCAGGCAGGCCTCTTTTTTCCATGGTGGCTAGGTGTGGGCTCAAACTGTCAACCTTTACATTAGTAGTCCATCACGAAGTCCTGTTGATACTCTATCGTATAGCTATTTCATAGTTTGCTTGCCCCTATTTTTAAACATTTTTCTTCTTTTGGTCCTTCAATATCACAAGTGCTTGTTTTTCTAGCTCTCATTATTTCTTTAGGATAAATTCCCAGACGTTGACTTACCAAGTGAGATGGAATGAGCATTTGAAAGACTTGCAGCACACGTAGCCAGATTGCCCTCCAGAAAGATTATGTCAATTTGTTCTCTAGTAATTCATGACAGTGCTTGTTTCTGAGCCTTTGCCGGCACCTGATATTAAATTAAGTCATTAAAATCTCTTAATCATTTCCTTTTGTTTTCTTTCTTTTTCACTTAGAATGGCTTTCTTTCATTCGTTTAGTAATCCTTTAATAAACCTGGAATTCTGTCATCTGATGTAAGTGGTGGTGATCATAGCAATGGTATGATATCCTGCCTACCTCACAGAGTAGTGCTGAAAAGATAGAAAGATATGACTTCCTGTGCTCTGTTTCTTGTGGACTCCGGGCACGTGAGGTAGGGACCAGCCAGAGGGAGAGATTAAAAGATCTTCCTACGTTATATTGGGGGGGTCACTGTTTCAAGAAGCAAATTGGAGCACCCTGAGAGATATTCCTCCCCTGTTTCACCTGCCTTAGTTCCAACAAAATTCTGGTATTAGGCTCTGGTCGTCTTAATGCTGGCTGTGTTGGTTGTTGTTAATCACTGTGTGTGTTTAAGTTCATATGTGTTTTGTCGAAAGTCAAGAAGCAGTTTCATTACAGGACACTAGCCAGGTGGTCATTTAAACGGTGCATTGATAAAATTATAGCCTTGTATTGCGTTTTAATATCTTGAGAAATAAACCCCTCTACCAAAAATTATTCTTAGGGGTCCCTGAGTGGTGCACATTAACAAGTTCAGCTACTAACCAAAATGTTGGAGGTTTGTCCACCCAGAGGAATCTTCAAAGAGCACCCTGGCAGTCTGCTGTCAGAAAATCAGCTATTAATATTTCTATATTCAGCAAGGAGCCCCGGTGGTGTACTGCTTACTAATTGAACTGCTAACTACAAGGTCGGCAGTTCGAAACCACTAGCTGCTCCTCAAGAGAATGATGAGACTGTCTACTCCTATACAGTTACAGTCTCAGAAACCCACAGGGGAAGTTCTACCCTGTCTTATAGGGCCACTGTGAGTCAGGATCAACTCCATGGCGAAATCCCCGTGGAAATCAACTCTGTGGGGGGAGGTCACAACTCTACTCTGATACACATGGATCATCATGAGTCAAGGTTGATTCCTTAAGCAATTGGTTTCTATTACTCTCCTGTGCAATATTTAGCCTCTTACCTGACCTTCTTGAAGTTCTGCCTCAGTTTGTCTTGTCTCTGGTTGTTTAAGTGCCATTGAATTAAACATATGTATCCTTGAGAAATGTTTCAATATCCAAATAGCATATTTTTATCATAAATTATATATTTATTACCAAGCCCTTAGAAAACACACAAATAATATGAGGGGGTAACCCCCACAAACCCGCAATCCCCCCAAAAGCTATGTGCTTAAATTTTTTTTACAAAACAACCTTATCACTTTCAAAGTACTCTCCATTACACGTAATACATTTTTTAAATCTGTGATTCCATTCTTGGAAACACTTTTCAAAGTCATCTTTTAGGATTGCTGACAGCACCTCCCTCTTTTTTTATTTCCTTCACCTCTTAAACGTGGTCAAATCGCTGTCCTTTCATTTCCCTCTTCATTCTCAGAAACAAAAAGAAGTCGCAAGGAATGAGGTCAGGTGAGTCAGGTGCATGGGGCAAGAGAGGTATACTGATTTTTGCCCAAAATTGGCACACTGAGATGGCTGTGTGAGCAGGTGCATTGTCCTGGTG
>NW_022105908.1:7457937-7459966 GCF_000313985.2 Echinops telfairi | reverse complement strand
GGGGGGATATGTACTACGAAAGCTCCGCTCTGCCCAGTGCGATTTCAGGTTTTGGGGGCTACCCCCTAGTACACAGCAGCAAGTAATATTACCGTTAATCTCACCATTTCGAGAAAAGCACTGCTAACATTTTACTGGCATGTTCTTTCAGACTTTTTTGTTGTTGTTCAGTTTACACATATTTAAGCATGCTTACAGACTTGTGTTGACAATTACAATATTTACTCTCCTTATTTAGGAGAAATGGGAGAATGATGTGGCAGTCTGGTTCTGTGAAGATTTACTGCCTTGATAGCCCAATGCAGGAGTCCTCCTCTGCCCTATAGGGTCACTAAGAGTTGGAATCAACTGTATGGCGACAGGTTTAGTGTATCCAGAAGAAGAGAGTAGGCCATCTACACAGTCCATACACATGAGTCAGCTGGACTAATCTGTCAGTCTACTGCTACTCTGTTTTCTGATTGACTGATTTCTTCTTATTAATTCTATTACTCTGGAGTTGTTGCTTTTTGTTTCTTTGTTTTGTACATTTCTTTATTCTCTACCTGTAATTAATTTTGTGAGCTTGGGTAGGCTATTATTTTCAACACTTTACAGCGCATTGTAGAGTGTTGAATTGAAGAGTGATGGTGGAGGGTCCTGGTCTTGGTCCTGATTTTAAAGAGGATGCTTTTAATGTTCTTCATTAAGTTTGATGTAGGCCTTTGGTATGTTCCTCTCAGTAAATTATACAAATATTTGCAAAGAAATGTTTTGTTCACTTGATTTTAAATAAAGGGTGGGGGGTTGGATTTTTTTTCTTGTCTTGTTTGTAGCGACAGATTTCCTAGTATTAAATCATCCTTGAATTCCCGAGTTAATCCTAAATGCTCAGTTTTCAATTGTGTCACTTGACATTTTTGCATAAAACTATCAACTAATAACCACCGCCAATGATGTCAAAGTGACACTAATGTTACTCACCCAGGAAATGGAGGATGAACCACTTTACCTCTTGAGCAGGGCATTCATCTACTCACATTCTTGGCAAAAAGGTGCTGATTATGATAAAATAGCAAGATGACCTCTTTACAAAGGGGAACAGCCATGTCAAACCATGCTCCAATCCAATAGATTCAGTAAATGTCTACGTTTCCAATTTTGGCGTAAGTGATTCACATTCTATGAGAAGAGGCTGAAAATGCTTATCATGTACTGGCTTTCCTTTTTCTTTGGGGAAGGATGGGATCTCTTTTTCAAAAAGTAAAGGAAAAATTGGTAGAACTTTCAGAGCAATTGCATGTTGTGTAGGCTCTGTCTCTCATGTATTTATCTTCAGTTGCTTGCTACTGTTGCCATTCTTTCTGCCTTTTCCGATACACACCATGACCACTTTGCAGGCACAATGGGGCAGTATTCTGCCCACTTCCTCCCTGTGAACAGTTTACCTTCCTTCCCCTTCCCCTGCCTCTCCTGCCTTCTGAACTTTATTCCTGGGCAAACGCTTTTCCGGGGGTCTCGGATAGTTGATCTGTTGTAAGGACGCTATAGTGGTATTCTAGCTCACCTCACAGGGCTGTCGATCATTTGGATGAAGGCCCCAGAGGCAGTTCCAGGCCTGAAGGGTAGGCTTGGGGATTGTATCAGTCTCTATCAGACCAGGAAGCCTGGTCTTTTTATGATTCAGTTTCACGTTTCTCTCCCGAGCTAAGATCGCCTATTGTGAACCCTTTCAGAGAGCCTGGCAGTGGTAGCCAGACACTATCTTTTTCTTCTGGTCTTTGGTTGGACGAGGCTGGCATTCACATGGGTCTTTAGACCCTTGGACTCATTGTTTCCTTGTGTCTCTGATTCCCATCCCTCTTCTCCAGATGGGGAGAAGCTAGTAGTAGTTACATCTTAGAGGGCCACTCCTATGCTTTTTTTTTTAATTTGGCCGCTTCTATTATGAGTTTTTTTAAAATCATTTTATTAGGGGCTCATACAACTCATCACAATCCATACATACATCAATTGTGTAAAGCACATTTGTACATTCATTGCCCTCATC
>NW_022105908.1:7455089-7456741 GCF_000313985.2 Echinops telfairi | reverse complement strand
CATAGATCTATTTCCCCATCCTCATACTTTTAAGACCCCAGGCACTGTTCACCATAGCAGGTAGCATACTGTCTTGGTGGGGTGTTATACTAATTGACAATAATGTTCTCCAAGGTTATGGTTCTGAGTCCTCAGGCCCAGCAATTCATTCCTTCTAGTCATTTGGTTATGGCTAGGACATTTTCGTAACTCTGCTTCCTGTATGTTTTACTGTACTAAATATATCATGGACTGCCCGCAAAACAAAGAAATGTCTCTTGGAAGAATTATAGCCCATTGCTCCTTATGAGCAAGGTAGGGAGGTTTCATCTCACATTTTGGGGGGACATGTTATCAGGAGAGATTAGTCCCTGGAAAAGGACATCGTGCTCCATAAAGTAGAAGGGCAGTGGAAAAGAGGAAGACTCACCCTCCATGGGATGCATTGGCCCAGTGGCTACAACAGTGGGCTCAAACCACAATGGCAAGGGTGGTCCCGGACTGGGCAGTACGTATTTTATTCTTCTGAGCTTAGGGTGGCTATGAGTTGGAACCAAACTGATGGCACCTAACAACAACACCTTCTCAGGACATGTGGTGGAATTGCCCAGCGAAGCAGTTTGGGCTCAGACTTTTTTGTTGTTGGGAGTATTGAATGACCTGATTAGTCTCTTTTTTGTGGATTTATTCACGTTTCTGCTCCAGTATGTGTTAGTTTAGGTAGAGCGCACGCTCCTAGAATGTGTTTGATTCTTCTAGGGTTACAAATGTGTTGGGGTGCAGGTCCTTTGATTGCTGTTGCTTCTATTGCTGCAAAGCCCGTTTCATTTCCTTGCTGATGCCATTGCCTTCTGTTCCTGTTAGATTAATGAAATCGGGGACGCCGATTTTATTAATCCTCTCAGAGGCACCAGCTTCTCATTGATGTTTTTGTTTCGGTTGTTTTTCATTTCTGCTCTAACCTTTATTTTCTTCTGGAGGCTACAGGCTTTTTTGAGGCTCTGTATGCCTCATTAAAGTTTCTCGGATTAGGTGTTGATTTGGATTCTTCTTAAGAAAAAGCAAAAACGTTTCATTATGAATTTGGTGGAAGATAGCAGAGAAGACGATCAATTTTGCAGTCAACAGTTAACCAAATCTCTCAATTTCTTCCGTTTCCAACTTTCTTTTTTTAAAAAAAAATATATGTATTTATTGCTATAAAATTACCCTCTAAGCACTGCTTTTGCTGTGTCCCAAAGGCTTTGTATGTTGTTATTTCATTCTCATTTGATCCGATGAATTTTTTCTTTCACTTTCCTAGCTTCTGTTACACAGTAGCGGGTCACACCTTGGGCTGGTAACCATAGGTCAGCAGTTCCAACCCAGCAGCTTCTCTGTGGAGAAAAATGAGTGTTTCTGCTCCCATGAAGATTTAGAGCCTCAAAGGCACAGGGGCAGTTCTCCTCTGTCCTAGAGGGTCACTGTTGATGATCATTTGCAATGAGTTTGATTTTGGTATTCCCCAGTAGTTTGTTTGTTTTGTGGGGATGTGTTATTTTAAAAAATAATTTTATTGGGGGCTCATACAACTCTCATCACCATCCATCCATCCATTGTGTCAAGCACATTTGTACATTTGTTGCCATCATCGTTCTCAAAGCATGTGCTTTCTACTTGAGCCCTTGGTATCA
>NW_022105908.1:7430244-7453428 GCF_000313985.2 Echinops telfairi | reverse complement strand
CTTCATTTGCTCCTGTGTGCCCTGATCAGACATGTCCCTCTCCCTGAACTGTAGCTTCAGTGCCGTCCTCTGAAGTGCATTCTTCTGAGGGGAGGGGCGGCTGTCCACATAGTTGGGATTGGGGCCGGCCCCTCCCCAGTAGGTTTTCTGAGTTTCAGTTTCTATGTATGGAACATATGGTGTGTTTTGAAGAAAAGTCCAGGTGCTCTGGAAAAGAATATAGTGTGCTGTTGTTGTGTCAGGTGTTCTATCTCCATGAAGCCAAGGTTGTTG
This sequence comes from Echinops telfairi, assembly GCF_000313985.2. Lineage (NCBI taxonomy): Eukaryota > Metazoa > Chordata > Mammalia > Afrosoricida > Tenrecidae > Echinops > Echinops telfairi. The sequence goes on along the minus strand of NW_022105908.1, from coordinate 7,453,155 downwards.
ATTGTGTTTTTAGTACTTTTGTGTTCTTACTGAGTTTTTTCCCAGTCGTTCTATCCTCCATTAAAAGTACTGTGTAGAAGTGTCCTACTATTATCGTCGAGTTGTCTATTTCTCCTTCGATCCTGTAAGAATTTGATTCATTCGTTTTTAGACTCATTGGGTGCTCAGATATATATTATGGCTATGTCCTCTTATTCAATTGACGCTTCAGTTATTATATAATATCACTGTTTGTCTCCTTTTGCTGGATTTTGCCTTAGAGTCTATATGATCAGAAATGTATACTACCACTCCTGCGCTTTTTGATTGTCATTAGCTTAATTTTTTGTTAAGGCTATGTTTGTCTTTGTGCCTCAGGTATATCTCCTGTAAACTGCAGATTGGTGAGCCCTGCTTTAAAACCCACGATGCCACTCTTTCTCTTGCCTGGTGTGTTTAACCTGTTCTCGTTGAGTGTACTTTTTGATAGGTCTGGATTTACTGCTGTCGTTTTGCTGTGTGTTTTTTGGTGGTGTGGCCGGTTTCTTTATTCCACACCCTTTTCTGTGCTGAGTTTCTTTTGTTCGTGGGGTTTCTCATTAGTTTCTTCATTGTTTCTTTACAAGCATGCAACATGCATGTGCCAGAAAATGCCAGCTAACGACGCAGAACACAGAAATATGCATGTACCAAAGCCTGAAAAGTGGCATACTGTTTCAACTATTATAAAATTGATACAAAGTAGCACTAACAGTGAGAAAATCATGCACCAAAAAGACTTAACAGTGGCTGAAGCGGCTAGATTTTGCCACATTTAACGTGACGTGTGAAAGCTTCAGGTTTCACTCCCATCCCAGAGAGTAAAAATCATCCCCCAGATGGTGTGAGGTTACCCTTTGAAACGTTTTCCAAGAGTATTTCTGTCCCCGGGACTTTGGGAGTGTACCGGGTTCTTGGGTGGCACAAACAGCTTGCTCTTAGCGGCTCATGGAGATGCTGGTATACACATCCACCCAGAGGTGCCTCAAAGGACAGGTCTGCACGCCTGCTTCTCCATCAGCCAGTGAAACCCATAGGACCCACAGCAGCCTGATTAGCAACCAGTGGTGGCCCTGAAATTGCACAGGGCTGGGCAGCATTTTGTTCCATTGTATATGGGATAGCATAGGGGATTATATGTTGGGCTGCCAAGCGCAAGGTCGGCAGTTTGAAGCCGCCAACTGCTCTGTGGGAGAAAGGTGAGCGTTTATACTCCCAGAAAGAGTTACAGTCTCTGTAATGCACATGGTGCCTCTGCCCTGTAGGTTCACTGTGAGTCGGAATCGACTTAGGGCAATGAGTTTTGAGTTTTTGCATGAGTACAAGGTGCTGACATGAGCAGTGTTGTTCATAGCTCACCAGCAGAGGGCGCTGTTCCATAACAGATACAAGGTGGAGGCATTCAGCAACCACGCCAGTTTTCCAGATTTGAAATGCTGGTCGAAGAACATACTGAAATACCTACAGCTGTCTCTGTGCTTTAGGAAGGTGTGCACTATCTGCTCACTTGGCCATTTACAAATCTGTGTTTCCCTGACTGTCAAAGGCTAAGAAGATAGAAACCCTGCCCGGTACAGCACATACCAAGAGCATCCTGTACTCTTGTGTTAATGAACTGACTGCTAGTGGGTAGGGGGGCTTTCTGTTCTAAAACTCCACAAAATAAAACTTTTTCCCCCCACCTAGGTGGAAAAGGATTACTCTTACCTGAAGGAGATCTGTGATCATCAAGCAGAGCAGTTGAGCAGAACCAGCCTGAAACTGCAGGAGAAAGCATCAGAGAGTGACGCAGAGATAAAAGACATGAAGGAAACCATATTTGAATTGGAAGATCAGGTGGAACAGCATCGAGCCGTCAAATTACATAATAACCAAGTCATTAATGAACTGGAAAGTAAGTGAGCCTAGCAGTGCCTTTAACGTGGAGCCAGGTTACCAGAGAAAAAAATAATAGCTGTAACTACAGAAAGGTGTGTACGCCTGTATGCTGCCTGGCGGTTTTGAAAAATTCCTACCTTTGAGAGTGGCCTGTCATCTTTCAGGAAGAGTTGCCCTAATGAAAGACTGAGTCGTAAGTCTTTTCAACTAAATTAGAAACTGGGCAGCTTGGGGGAAAAGATGGTTGGGACCGTGGACTGCCACAAGTCGAACATGAGTCAGCCATGCAGGGTAATTACTAAAAAACAAGCAAAATGCAGGTGCATGTTTGAATGTGCATGAGCCAGGTTACTGCTGTGTCTAGAAAAACCTAACTGAGTTTGAGGCAATGTGTTATGATACTTCAATTGTGACCGTTTGATTGTTCCAAAGGACAATCCATAGTTTTTAGAGGTTTCTCAAAAAGAAACTGTTCACCGCAGCCCTGGTAGAGCAATAGTTAAGTGTTTCCGTGGTAGAAAGATGTGGTGGCTGGCTTCTATATAGATTTCAGCCTAGGTAACCCTGGGGGGCAGTTCTGTTCTGTCTCATGAGATCACAGTGAGTCAGTTCTGGGTCACCAGTAAACAGCAACAACCACAACTACACAGTCAGCAAATCCTAAAAATGCATCATCTTTTGGATCTGACAGGGAGAAAGATGGATGCAAGATGTCAGCTGGGTACCCACGGTGTGTACTCTTGGTCTCTCACAGAAAACAATTCCAGCATGTGCCCTATTGATGGGAGGAGATCAGATCTAGATGGTGAACATTGCCTGCAGTGTTCAAATAAATAAGCCTTATCAAATGATCTCAGCTGATGTGTTTCACTCTTGTAATAAAGGACAATGAGTGCACAAAGCTTGTAGTGTCACAAGCCATCACTCAAAGTAGCTTAATCAGCTGTCCAGAAAGTTCTGCAGCACGCATAGTCTACACTTTGATGAATTGGTAAGCACCTGGGTTGCTGGTACCTGGCCCATTCTTTATTAGAAGTGATATGTCAGACTCTTCTCAAAAGTCATCCTCAAGAACACACTAGACAACCCAGATGTACATTTCTAAACAGGGTAACGTACTTTAAGGGAATTAAGTCAGGAGGAGATGTTCTGTTTTTTTGGTCGTGTTTTGTTTTAGTGAAAATTTTCCTCTTGAGAATTGATTGGGTGGTTCCCAGATCTTGAAAGTTGGCAGAGGCATGTGAAGAAATTCAGTGTATGACTACTCTCCAGAACAAATTTTAGGCCTACTCCCTCACCATAGTTCTTTTGTTAGGGATGTTAAAGTATCATAATAATCATTATTAATTACATTAGAAGGTCTTTTAGCGACAAGCTCCTGGTCTAGACTAATCATTCCATCCCATGAGATCCTTGAGAGAAATGGACAGAAAAATCAAGGAGGTTTTGCGGGGTTTTCTAAGTCTGTAGCATAGTACCCAAACAGGGTGTTACAGGACACCCCAGCCACCTGAGTAGGACCACGTGTACTTTTTAAAGTTTCTTGACTATTCTAGTTCACTTCTTTTACATACCATGGCTGCTCCAAAATAGACTATGGGGCACCACAGAATAATTTTAACTAGGAAAATAAGATGATCTGATTTAAACGACTGACAGCAAGATATGGGGAACAACTTTAAAATGGAGACGATGAGAATTGAGATACTGAAGATGTTGTTCACTAGAGAAAAGGAGTCAGGCCACTTTAGAGTCTGAGTGGTGCAAATAGCTAAACACTCAACTGCTAGCCAAAGGTTTGTGGTTCAGACCCACCCAGAAGTGCCCTGCAAGTCAGGTCTCATGATCTGCTTCCCAGTGAGCAAGGCCTTGAGACCCCTGTGGAGCAGTTCTACTCTGCACCCACTGGGTTCCCTGAGTTGGAATCCACGTGACAAAGGTAGCCATTAAGCCACCTGTAAAAGTGCTTTCAAAGTTAAGTCCGGACTCTCTCTACCTTGGGAGACTCATTGCAATCCGGATATTTGAAAAGCTTCCTCAGTCATGATGAGGGTTAAGAACCACTGTCCAGACGCTGGTCTGAAAGATCACAGTTGCAATAACTAGTCATATCCTCTGTGTCATGAAAGTCTTTGATTTCACAACCTAGAGAGGACATTCAGGAAGACTGTGTGAATGGTAGGGAGGCCAAGAGAACGGCTGTTTTCCCCCACAGCCCTGCCTGGTTGTATAGCTTGTCACCTGAAGATATAACCTAAATAAGCACCATTTATTCTTAATATCATCACATCCTCAATCTTGGGGGAGCTCCTGCTCTAACTCCCAGTTTGCAGAGCATTAAAAATGGGAGTTGAGGGTAGAACTGGTGGATTGTAAAGCCTGTGACAGTATCCAGGGCGGATTCTTTGCCTCCTTTATCCCACCTTCTCCCCAGTGTCTCACAACTCTTCCAAATTCTGTCTGGCTTGTTTATTTCTAGATAATGTACTGAAGCTGGAGGAACAGAAGTCAGACCTGGAGAGGCAGCTAAAGACTCTGAATAAGCAGATTAAGGTGAGATGTGGATTGCAGCAGTGTGTACATTATCCACAGCTTAGGGTTAGAAACCTTCCAACAAATAAAAAATACCCCATGACCTTTTCCGATCTATTTTCTCATAGTACATTCCCTTATCATCAGCCCAGAGCCATAAATGTGTATGGTGGTGGCAGAAAGGAACAGTAAAGCACTTCCGTTTCAGGATGGAGAACTTGTTAGCACGAAGGTGGGCACTTCCACCTCCCTGGAAGTGAGCTTACATGAAAGCAGTCCTTCACTAAGTTTTGCCCGGGCTGCACATTCTCATTGCTCAACATGGGGGTTGGAAGGCCAATTGGCAGTCCAGGTACCAGCATTGGCAGGCATCTGATGGGGTTTGGATCTGGGTCCCCAGGAAGATACTGAGGAGTGGAGGCGGTTCCAGGCTGACCTGCAGACTGCCGTGGTGGTGGCCAACGACATCAAGTGTGAGGCCCAGCAAGAGCTTCGAACTGTCAAGAGGAGGCTGCTGGAGGAAGAGGAGAAGAACGTGAGGCTGCAGAAGGAGCTGGGCGACATCCAGGGCCACAGCAGGTTGGTCACGTGCAGGGCTGCACCTCTGTGGGTCTGACGGGCACCCAAACATTGCTGGCTGCTCACTTAATAATCACTGTGCTTGGGGCTTCGTTGTCTACATGCGATGCTTTTCTGTCTGTGTGCGCCAGATGCGATTGTTTCTTTCCAAGGCTCACACTCCCACCACAGCCTGATTGACAACATACCAGGGCTTGGTCAGTGCCATTCTGATGGAATAGCTCTTCACTTTTCTACAGAGCAGCCAAGTTCCAGCTTAGCCTCCTCCTAGGTGTGAAGGATGGAAGCAGCGTCTAGCATGTTCCTTAAATCTTAGCCTTGACAAGTGTAGGTACTTCAAGAGGCAGCAGCAATACTTTGCATAGGCAACTCTTATGCAAGGGAATTGACCCCAGACAGAGGACTCCGTCTGGGGCATGCTGCCTTGTTGGCAGTACTCTGGCACTATTTTCAAACTTTTTTCAAACCCACTTTTATGATTCAGGATTCTCCCTTAACACAGTGCCTGAACTGAACTCCTTTGTAGTGAAGTTTAAGAGGAAGGTATTCTTAAAAGTGAGAGAACCCCTGCATGATACAAACCATGAATGTGCTGGACGGCTGTGTGATAGGTTGGAGGTGTGAAGCATCTTGGGAAAAGGCCTGGCAATCTACTTGCCAAAAAAAAAACGAGTATTGAAAACTGTCGGAAGTACAGTTCTACTCGGACGTAAACGGGGTTGCCGTGAATCAGAATCGGCTCAATAGCAATTGGTACTAGTATTCTTAAAGTGAGTGAGCTGAAGGTTCACGATGACTTAAAATTCAAATTGTCTGCAAACAAAACTTAGGCTATCCCTTAAGTAGACTTGCCTTTCTTCAGTCAAGAACAAGTGGCCTCAACTTTGGGATTTGGGATATTAGAAAATTATTTTGACTTTTCAGACGCCTCTCATATTTGAAATGGCTTTTAAAATAAAATTTAGGGGGTTCTGAATGCTGGTTTATAATAGTTACATGTTTTTAAAGCTCAGAGTATAGTTTGTTGGCTAGATTCTGAGCTGTTGGGTCCATGGTGTTGTGTTATCATGACTTTCAAGATATTCAAAGGAACAGATTTCTTCTCAAAATTCTGGATTCTTCTATTGAATTTGCTCCAAACAGACCCTCACTCCTTTGTTTTATGACTCTTCTATTGAATAGACTATAGAGAAGGAGTAAGCTACGATGTGTAGCTGGTTCCACAGTTTACTTTTGAACACCTGGGCCCTTATTTTATGGTCTCACCCCTACCCTCTGTCCACCAAAGGATGCCACGAGGAGCATGGAAAAGTAGATTACTTACGGCTCCTTATTGAAAAATGGTTGTGAAGTCATGTGAGTGGGGTTTTATATCTGCCTCTGCTGTTTGTCTTGCTTCCATATTCTGTGATTTCAGAAGAAGAACCAATCAGAACTTCCATTGCTTCATACATGCATTATGAGTCCTGAGTTTAAGTGATGGCGCTAGCCGGTTATTGTATGAGATGAGATATTTCTTATATAGATCCTAAGATACAGGCATACTTTGGATATCTTATCAAGAGAGACCAGTCGCTGAAGGACATCATGCTTGGTACAGTGAAGGACTCCCGCCAAGATGGATTGACACAGTGGCTGCAACATTGGGTTCAGATATGAGAACAATTGTGAGGATGGTGCAGGACCAGGCAGTGTTTCCTTCTGTTGTGCATGAGGTCACTATGAGTTTGGCCTGACTCGATGGCACTTCACAACAACAAAAGATATAGGCCAAACTGTACAACTTGAACTCTGACATCTTAGGAAATGTCTGCATGTGCCCAGACAAATTAGGGCTTCCGATGTTATATCCTGTCAGATTGTTTATCTGTTTTATTTTACAGTGATTTATGAACCCAAACCCAACTCCAGCAGTTTAATCCTTGTTCACAAAACGTTTCACAAATTCTAGGAAACGACACTAATCCAGAACACGGGATGTTACTGAACACCCTCAGTTATCAGTGTTTCTACTCTGACTTGGCGCGACTTTGTCTAGATGCCCATTCGAATAATAAAGTACTGACTATTTGAAAGTTACTTGGCCCTGACTACACCGCTTCTTAAAATTACATCTTGAGATGAACTAAAACCAGGACGAAAGCTACTCCCTCGCATTTCCATCTTGGCTGAATGGGTGCTGGACCGAAACTTGGTTTAGTTTGAAAGCCGCCCCATAAGAAATCAAAAGTCATTCTTGATTCAGCCACAGCCAGAATCATAGTGGAAAATTAAAATTCCCTGATGAGGTCCTGAGAGAAAGTAAAACTTTCGAAAAGCACCGTGATTGTAACATGGAATTGACAAATTCCTTTTCTGATTTTGCATAGATAGGTATTTGAGGAAATCTTAGTTATATAGTCAGGCTGATAGATGGGCAATTAAAATACCCGATTTTGAATAGAAATGAGCATTTACTACAAGGAAATTAATAGCTTAAAAAAAAAGAGTGGACTGTTATATAACTTAGCATTTCAGAAATTCTAAAAATTAATTCCTTATTGGTCTTCCTTAAAATAAACTAAAACCTTGGTGGCTCAGTGGTGTTGACTGTTTTAAAGCCCACCAGCACACCTTGGAAAGAAGCTCCGGCAGGCTGCTTCCATGAAAATTCCAGCCTCGGAACCTCTACGAGGGAGCTCCGCTCTCTCCGGTCAGGCCAGCTATGAGTCTGAGAGACTGCATGGCAGTGGGCTTAGTGGTGTTTCTGGTCACACTTTCAAAGGTAATTTTATTCCAGGGCAGTATGTCTGATGATAACATACACGAGGGACCTAGAATTAGGCGATAGTCTCAGTGCCAACCATCTTATCTTTCCAACATTCTTTGACTCACTTTGCTCGCGTATATTGCCTGTCTTCCTGGATCTGTCTTGTTCGTTCACAACTCTGACCAGTCCACTGTGATTTTTATGGACCTGAAAGTTTCATGGGACATGTATGATTTAATAGACTAAAGGGTAATGAATAAAATTTTAAGCTCTGATTTTTCCATTTGAACAATTAAGAGAAAGACGTTGAAACCAAAATTTTAATTAAGATTACAGCATCCAATCTCTTTGTTGGAAAGTTGAGTTCTGCGACCTGTCAAATTTGAAGAATACTTAGGCAGCACGATTTAAAGGGCCATGTGCAGTCTTTCTAGTGACAGTGGTCCACCATTATTTTTAGAGTGACTTACTTCACTTAATTATTCCATTTGTTATGTAGCTCCAGTAAACATTCATGGACAGAGTCTTAAGATGACATTAGTAAAAACACTTAATATTTGTGCCTAACTAATTGTATTTGTTTCCGAAGAAGAACGTTGAAGATTCAGTATGTGTGTGCCCTGTAACCCTGACATAGCATGGCGGCATATCACTGGAACTGGCTTCTAACTCTGTGTGCGCTCATATGTATCATGCCCTAACGTCAGCCTTGTTGCCTCTGTGTGTCTTCCTTTGTGTTGTTCTTGCATTGTTTACAGCCCCCCAGCAAGTGTTCTGTGGCTATCCTAGAAAGGGCACATGAAGAAAGTTGGGAAATATTTTTAGATCACCAGGTTATGTTTCCTAGCTCTTATTTCCTAGACCTTGACCCAGAAACCTTGGCCCTGGTGGAGGGGAGCTGGTTATCATAAGTACTGCTAAGCAGTTTTTGCTTAGCACCCTAACCAAGCACACATCAGCACCTATGACTGTCGGCCACTGGAATTTTACCTGGTCTTCAGTGTAGAAACCGGACCGCTCAGATCCTCTTATTTCAGCAAGTAAAATTCTTTCACTTTCATATGACTTATATTGTCATATTTTAAAATTTGCATTTATGAAATTAGATACATAGACTCTGTAATCCTAAAGAGCTGTGGCCGCCTCCCTGACCCCACCCCCAATTCCCCATCTTCACCAATTTTCTTTTGAAAGCTTCCATTAACCATTTGGATGGATTCTTATGCAGTAATAATAAAGTAATTATTCTCTGATGGCCCTTGCCTGTCAGAACAGTCTGATTTTTTGTTGTTGTAGTTCTTCCTGGACATTTATACCTGACCACCACAATTGTTTGCTAGAGACCTTTGACTCCCCAAAATCTTAGGACTAAAACGTGCCCCTCCATATTCTGGATGCTAGCCTCTCCCTGTATGGCAGTTAATTCTTGTGTTTGTAAACTAAGATCGTGTTGCAATAGTAACTCCTTGACTAGCCTTTCCCTTCCCATTTCTATTTTCACAGCTCCCTGGTCTCTGTCAGCTAGCAGAGTCTTTGGTGGAAGAAAGACAGCCCAGCCCTTGCCATGCTTGGAAACTACAGCCATTTCTATATGAAAGGGGGGATTAATAGAAAGGAGAAATTCTCTCTTTCTAAAGAGCCAAAGTATTTCCTTATAGCATTCCCTGTTTCGCAGAATAATTGAATCCAAGTCTGTTTGCCTTGTTTGTACACATTGGAACCCACTCACTGCATGATCAAAGTGGACCCCTTTCTCCCACCCCCAACCCCTCAGAAGATTCAGCCGTCTTCTGTTTGGAGAATAAAGTGAAGTCGTTCTCAAAAACACAAAGCACAAGTCTGATGTAAAAAAAAAAAGGTTTCCTTTTATTACTCTGCCACTAGAGTGTTAAAGAGGGAGCAGTGGCATAGCAAATCCAGAGTGCTGGAAAACGGGACATATGCCTGTGTTTATTTTTTTAGAGTTTATTTTTATGCTTCCCTTTGAGTGCAGTAGACTGATAACCAGGGAATTCGTACTATTTAAGGCAAAACAAGAAGCCAGCTGTAAGAGGCCTTGATCTGAAGGAGTTCGAAAATTCTCCTTCAAGTCTTGTCAAGCTGGGGTTCCGACTTCATTACCTCACCTGGCTTTCATCTCCAAAATCTCTTCCGGGCAGAAGGTATATAGCCATACACAGGCATTGGTTGGCAATGCCAGGTATACTACAGTATAGTATATGGGGTATAGTAAAAGATACTAATTGAAATTTTGCTGAAAACTACTCAACAGGAACCTTCAACAAAAGCTGCAAGAATAAAACTTACTCTGGAAACTTAAAGATGTTCCATCCAGAAGTATATCGTTCCAAAATTCGATGCATGATTTTACATTTTTAGAAGCAAAAGCTTTGAAAAACTCCATGTCCGATTCAGTAGCATCATCAGACAGAACCTGCAATTCTTATGTGAGGAATGAGTGGACAGGATACATACAGTGGGCCTGCGAGCCACATTGCCCAAAGGATAAAGCAAGGCTTGTTGTTAATAAAAGAAAAATTAGGAAAAGGATTACTCTTTAAACTCAGGAAGACTTTTGGGGTGTTAGAGGAGAGAGCATAGATTCGCTCAAAAATTTGGTTTGGTGTGAGCGAGAAGAGACTGTAGAATTACTTTAGACCTTGTTAAAATTGTCCTGGTAGGATTTAAAGCGTGGGCGATTTGTACCTCAAACTGAGAATTCTTGGAATGACTTAGAATTATATTGACAGGTGTTTTCAAATATACAATATGAAAAACACACCCCAACTTAATATGAACAGCCCTACTTGCGCCTATAATTTGGCCTGTCTTTATTCTGGTACTGTTTGATGTCTTCACATGTAAGCCTTTCTGAAGTGCTAAATAAATGTCTTATTATTTAGAAGCGTCTCTTGCCTGATCTTTAATCACTGGCCATCCTTTGTAGAGTCTCTGTGTTGTTTTGTCCTAAAGTTTTTGGTGAAAATAGTTTCAGAATTGTGAAGCCAAGTTTCATGCCCCCTCATATCGGGTTCACAATCTTTTTTCGTTTTTTAAGTGAAATGAAGCTCTAGAATTTGAGGTTCAAGTAAGCTGGATTTTAAATTGTAGTTACGATGTTGATTTGGAATATGAAGATACTTTTTAATGATTTAATTAGTAGAAACAGAGAAGAACAAAAACTAGCTAACTTTGCTCAAATCATTTTTTACGCAAAATGTCAAAATTATAGTAGATGGAGTTTGAAACCCACAATTGTGTTGTTGGAATATAAAAACAAGTTAGACTGTTGATGATTTGTCAGACTTCCTAATTTTACAGTGATGTTTAGATGTACTGATTTAAAAAAGTATTTTTTTGGTATCAAACCCACTGCCATCGAGTTAATTCTAACTCATAGCAACAAAGCAGCTGGTGGTTATGAACTGCTAACCTTGTGGTTAGCAGCGCAATGCATAGCTCACTATGCAACAAGGGCTCCTGTATGAAAGATTACCTTTTCTCCCTCTTCCTGAATCACCAAACTCACTGGCCTACCGCCCCCTTCTTGGGGGGGGGGGAAAGAAAAATTACTCAGAACCCCCCTCCCTCCATTCTCTAACCTATAATCCAGGGTAAATTGTAAACAAAAACACAAACAACTCACTGCCATCGAGTCAACTGACTCTTAGTCACCCTCTAGCACGGGGCAGGTTTCCGAGAGGAGGACTCTGCAGGAGAAAGCCTCCTCCCTCTGTCTCCCATGCAGCAATGAGTGGTTTCTGCTTTGGCAGCCCCACTGCACTGCCCCAGTGTCTTCTAGGGGGCGATATCGTCCGCTTGGGGAAACACTGTTCTAAGGCAGTCTTAGAACTGTGTCTATACCTTTCCCATACATATATATGAGGGAGCTTCAAAAAATTCATAGAGAAACAGAATTAAAAGTTAATGGATTTTTCCATTAATAGTTTCATGCCCCCTCACTATCTTTTTTCTTTTTTTAAATGAAGCTCTACACGTCCGTTTGCTTTTCACTTAACAATGTACCATGGGCATCCTTCCAAGTCCATATGTACAACTCTAATTCACTTTAATAGCTACATGGTGTTCCAGAGGATGGATACACCCTGGAGTATTCAAATATTATTGCTGGATGCTCAGGGCTATATTTGCTCGGATTTCCATTGCTGTTTGACTTTCTTCTTCACACACAATGCTCTAATATTCCTGTGCTTTAAATACTGATGTTTTTCTTTTCATAGGATGGATTCCTAAAAGTACGCTTGCTGCATTATAGAACACCTAACAGTTTTATTGGAGTAAATATTGTCTGATTACTTGTGTAAAGTGGAGCGTTTTACCCTTGATCACCTTGTGTGAGAGTTCTCATTTCTACATTGCCTTCACAGCTGTGGACAGTTTTTGCTGCAACGTGCTGTTTATTATTGCATCAGTTTACGTTTCTCCTAGTATACTGATGTATGTTTATTCACCATTTAAAGAGCCACAGTGGCGGATTGAGGAACCCTGGTAGCATAGTGGTTACACATTGGGCTGCTAACTGTAAAGGCAGCAGTTCGAAACCATTAGTCACTCTGTGGGGCAAAGATGGGGCTTTCTACTCCTGTAAGAGCTACAGTCTTGGAAACTCACAGGGGCAGCCCTACCTTGCCCTGTAGGGTGGCTGTGTGTTGGCGTTTACTCGCCAGCAGTGAGGGAGTGGTGCAGTTGGCTAAGGACTAGGCTCGAACCAAAACATTGGTAATTTGGACCCCTTGTCAGCTGACTCCATCAGCAGCTGCACCGAAGAAAGATGTGACAGTCCATTTCAGTAAAGATTACCAGCTTGGAAACCCCATAGAGCCCTTCTACTCTGTGCTACACAGTCGTCTACTCTGTGCTATACGGTCGAGGGTCTTTGGGGTTTTATATTTTTGTCTATTAACCACTTGCAATTTCCTAAGAATTGCTAGTTTAGGTTTTTTTTTTCCCAGTTTTTTTTCCTTACCATTTTTAATCACTATTTTATTTGGGATAATATCAAGTATATTCTTCTTCTTTTTTTTTTTTTTTAACATTTTATTAGGGGCTCATACAACTGTTATCCCAATCCATACACACATCAATTGTGTAAAGCGCATTTATACATCGTATATTATTCTTTTAGCTTTATCAACTCTTAGCCTTATGGCAGATTTTATAACATTATGTAATTGAACCTGTTAGTGTTTTCCTTGACTAATTCTAGGTTTTCTGTTTTTGTGTGATCCCCCCACCCCCACCGAAGTTTATACCAATAAGCTCTTAAAATTCTCATCATGTATTTTCCACATGCACACACACTCCCACACATATTCCGGTATTTGTTACACCTTTCTTTCATTATGTTATATGTGGATCTTTTTCTTCCAGATCATTGATATTCAGAGAGACCATCTCAGTTATACCCATATTTATTTTTCTTTTGGTTCTGCTTTGAAATATTTTAACCACATTATTAGACTGCTTATATTATATTTTAAACTCAACCATTGCATATTAAATTGCCAGATTGTGTGTGTGTGTGTGTGTGTGTGTGGTGCTTAAGGAGCCCTGGTGATGCTGTCGGGGAGGTGTTGGATTGCTAACCACAAGGTCAATGGTTCAAACCCTCCTACAGTCATGCTATGGGAGGCTTTCTACTCTCCTGAAGATTCATATCCCGGGAAAGCCTCTGCAGGATTACTGTGAGTTGGAATGGACATGACGGCAGTGGATTTGGTTAGCGTCTATCTTCAGTGTATTTGCTTCAACTTTGTGGGTCTGGTTTTGTTGGGCTTCTCCTCCACAGAAGCTAGTGTGGCTCTTCTTGATCTTCTCCTTGTTCCTGCCATCTGTCTCTAGGATGTCTGAGACACATCATTTCCTGACCTTCTCAGGCCACAGCCAGTTACCCTCCATGTAGGTGTGTTAGAGCAAAGCTGTGCTCCCTAAGTTTTCAATGGCTGACTTTTCAGAAGCAGACCACCAGAGATCCCTCTGGGCAGATCCAGACCAACCTACCCCTTGGTTAGCAGCCCATCGCTTTAACCTTTTGCACAACCAAGAACAAAACAAAGCCCACTACCATCGAATCAATACAGAGTCATAATAACTTTGTAGGACAGCATAGAAAATCTTCATGGGAGCATAAATCCTCCTCTTTCCCTCATGGAGCACCTGGTGTTTTCGAACTGTTGAACTGGCGATTAGTAACACACTACACTACCCAGGCTCTTTGCTGTGGGGGGTGTGTGCGCGCGTGTGTGTCCCTGTTTGTCCTCATCATATCTTATTCCATGACCCTTTTCAGGATAAAAATCTTGGCACTCTTTGCTTCTCATGCACCTCTCCAGCCCTGGCCCTCTATCAAAGGGGATATCACTAGGGCTTTTCCTGTACCTTATATCTCCATTTTCTTTGGAAGGGATTTAGAGATAAGCTCTTGGTATTTTCTTTCCACTTCCTCCCCATGCTGACTCTCTACGTAGCAGCCATTCTTCAAAGTCTCAGGCTGGCAGATTCCACCGCTTCTCACTTCTGGTTCTGATTCAGGATTTTCACTAGGGATTTCCTTGCATTTTCATTGGGATTTGGAAACTCAAGTTGTCACCCTACCCTGCTCATCTTTATTGTTGTGTACTTCATTTTGGGGAAACTCAGAAGAGGCTCTAATATCTGAGAAAGATTATTTTCTAATTTCCTTATCACACTACAGTAGCATATTTATTTAGGATCTGTTTTGTGTAAAAATACAGATTTTGAGGAACAAAGTGATCAAAGCCAAAGAAGCTGAAAAAGAAAAGAAACAAAACTCCGGGTGCTGGGGTTTAGCCCAAAAGCCATGTGGGTACAGGGGAGTCATGGGAAGTGTACCTGTATGACTGGGAAGGACGGAGAACTCATCGCTGGTCAGTTGGTGAGGATCAGAAGCGTGTTCAGTCTTAAGCATATGACTGGTTCTCTTTATAAAAGTGAGCCACGTATGTAATGTAATGCAGTGTTTTTCCAAACACAAACGGTTAAATGTTAGGCTGCTCACTGAAGGTTGGCCTTTCCATTTCATACAGAGCCCTCAGAAGAAAGACCTGGTGATTTACTTCTTAAAAAACAAAAAAATAGTCAGCTATTGAAGACCCTGAACAGAGTTCCACTTTGACACTGCTCGGGTTGCCATGAGTCAGATCAACTCCATGTCGATGGATTTGGCATTTTTCAATGAACCTTTGTAGACTTGAAAAATTGTTGTCCAGGAGTGGCACAGACAGCAGAATAAATGATGTAGAAAATTTAACAGCGTTTAAAGACAGCATTCTATAGCTGGTCAAGAATAGCAATGAATCCTAGAGATTAAATAAAATATAAATGGGCAAAAATAATTGCAGACATCTTATGCACATGCAAAAAAGTTGCCCTGGTGACAGAGTGGGTTATGCATTAGGCAGCTAACTGATAAATAGGTCAGGAGTTTGAAATGACCAGCTGCTCCTTGGGAGAAAGATGCGGCTTTCTATTCCTGTAAAGAGTTCATATCTCAGGAACTCAGAGAGACGGTTTTATATATAGGGTTTCCATGAGTCGCAATGAATTTGATGGCAGTGAGGGAGAGTGAGTGGGGAGTATGCATGTTTAAACAATAATGTACCTGGCTTAGAGCAGCCGGCAGGGAGTGGAGCGCCTGTGGTCCTGCTCAGGAGAGTTATATGGTTTGCCACTTCTAAAGAGCGGGTTATTGCATAAAAATTAAGAGCAATGAATACATACTTATAGCTTTTTTCCTTACATACATCTTAAATATGTTTTAAGAAGAAATCAGTGCCATCACCTTTAGCATTTTTTGAGAATCCATCTATATCCCACAGGGAACGCTCATGCAGCAGAGAGAATTTGAGAAAGATTTGGCAAGCTGAGCTGGATTTGCTACCTAGATTCCCCACTTAGAAGCCATATGATCAAGTGTCAATTTTTTTTTTAATCTAGTAAGTTACGGAGCTTGTGTGGAAATTAAATGACAAGGTTTTAAGATGCATAGTATGGTGTGTGTACAGTGGGGTTGCCTCACACTCATTTAACTTGCTGAAACCGTTGCCATCGTTATACCTGCTAAGCAGATGGAAAGTGTGCGTCGTGTTTGATATTGTAAAGGTGGGCGCTGCAATGAGTGAGGGCTTGTCGTATAGACTTCTTATCAGAAGGGACCGGTCCCTGGAAAAGTACATCGTGCTTCATAAAGTAGAGCGTCGGTGACAAGAGAGGAAGGCCCGCAAGGAGAGGGAGGGACACCCCACTGCAACAGTTGGGTCGGTCGTAACAATTGTGCGCTACCAGGCCAGGGCAGAGGTTCTTCTTTATAGGTGTGCTGAGTCAGCTCCAACTCTGCAGCGGCACCTAATCACAGCAAGTAAATGTCCTGACGGAAAAGTCGGCAGTTTAAAACCACCCGCTGCTCCCCAGGAGAAAGTCGGGACAGTCCATAATGATTTAAAGACTCAAAAGCCATGTAGAAGAGTTTTAGTCCGTCCTATTATAGAGTCACTCTGTCCAAATCCACGTGACTGCCGCTGTAAACAATCCAGCCATGTCGTCGGAGCTGCAACTGAAGCGGGAGCAAGCTATTACAAACACTAGGAAACGTGACTGTTAGTTTTCCTGGAAGGGGGTGTGTTTGTACATCGTTAGGTTTCAAAACCACGTGAGAAAATGACATGTCTAACCTCTAGCTGCTCAAGGGGGAAGGGGAATTCAGCTCTCTCTTCTGGATGATTGCTGGGAAGCAGAGGTCAGATCAGACATGCTTCCACCCTCCATCCTTCTCTGCCCTATTCTGACACCTTGGAAAACCATTAACCACCTCATTTGTGGCAGTGCCACACAGGACTCACAGACAACACTCAGGATTATGGGGGTTTATTAGGAGAGTTAACAGGTTCTAAAATGGTTTAAAAAAAAAAAAAGTATAGTTCTTTTATCCGCAGCGCCTCTTCTCAGCCATCCTGACAGACACATCTGGGGCTGGTCCTCAGACTCTCAATCACACTGTCCCTGGAGTTCTGCTTACCTTGGGCAAACGTTCAAAAGCTCCATTAGTGCTGATCAATGCCCTAAGGTTCCTCCATCCTGAAAGCCAGCCTCTTAGCTGACAGCGCTCTGCTTCGCTCCTGCAGGGGCCTGGGAAGTCCCCTCTGTCTGACAGACTGAGCACTGCTCTTCTGCTCTGCCCCCTACAGGGGGCCTCTGGGGCCTCCACCACCTCAGGCAGGGGTCTCGATTCGAATGCAATGGCGCCTCTTCTGCTGGTCATGGGACCTCTCGCCTCTGTTCCTCCTTCTGAGACGGCTCTCTTTTATAACCACCAGAAGGGCAAAATGGACCAGGAGTTAAAGTCCCCTACACCTTATTTTTGTGATTCCACCCAGTCGTTAAGAAATATCAGCACAATGGATAGGAGAACTATATCGAGTAATTTCACTTCAGTGCACTGTGTAAGCGGTACAGTTGGGTGACTTAATGGTTTTCCAAGGGTCATTTGACTATATATGTAATTTTCATCTTACAGATTTATCTTTAGAACCCAACAGCTGCATCAGACAAATAGCTAGTTAGCCTTGAACACTTTCCCTTTGATTTAATGAGTTTGCTGAGCTGTCACTGGTTATGTGCTTACATTAAAGATAAAATAGCGTGCAAAGTTCTTACTCTATTGTGAGTCAGAGGAAATGTAATATTTTCTTTAATACTGACACTGTTGCTAGGTAATCCCAAACAATTCGAAGGTAGGTTGGCATAAGGAACACAAACGTATTTGTGATGAAAGTATTAATAAAGCCAGTAGCATTGTTTTATTAATGAATTTTTTTATTAATTGGGAGTTAATACATATATTATTCCATAGCATTCTTAATTATTTTCTGTGGTTCTTTCAACTCAGCCTGTGTTCTGTGTGTACGTCCTCCCTCCCCCCCCACATACACACATAAATCACTGTTATATGATGTGGTGGGCATTTAGTCTAATTGCTTCTATGCTAAAATTCTAAATAATTTGCAGGATCTTCTCATCTTGACTCTTATTTTAGCTAAGTAGCCTGGTGGTTTGGAGTACTGTCTTGAGATGCCTGAGTACTAGAAATTGAGTGATCATCTAAAGTTATGAATCACAGAGTAACTTAAATAACTAAAGAGAATTTTTCAGCAAGATGTCAGATGCTCCATCTTATTTCTAATAAATTATCAGTCAATGAAATAAACATGGATTCTTCAAACGGAACACCCTTCAAGGCACTTGGAGCATGGAGCTTCTACCAGGCACTTTCATGCCACATCATTTAGGTGGGCTGGTGAGAGAGTGGCCCATCATCCTGGGTCTGACTCTCCCAGAATGGCTGGTGTGGAAATAAGGTTTTCTTTCCAACTTGTACCTAACTTGATTTCTTTCTCTTTCATGTTCACCACGTGGTCTTCTATACTATCACACAATGTGGAAAATACAAAAACCAACCCCTTACAATTTCTGAAATGCCTCGGGTATTTCTGAAAGAAATCATTAGTTTACTACCTTTTTCTTTTTCCTTCTTCCCTCATGGAAACAGGCCATGGAAATGGGTGTAAGATTCTTGAGGGTTTAAAATTTTGTTTCCGTTAATGTTGATTGCAGCACAACAAGAAGAAGTTACTCAAATATAGGACAAATAAATTTTACTGTAGAACCTCACGAGTAGCTCGATTAATTTCAAAACTATCAGGAAATGACTATTTTAAATGTCCAGTAATTTTATTAAAGGACACTGCCAGAGATCTCTGAGCTCCTCTCATAAGTTAGTCATCTTCTTGCAAAACAGCCGTGGCAATTTGATATAATAAAAAGGGCAATGGTTTAGAAATCAGAAGATTGGGAATTCTTGTCTTGGCTCATTCACAGGAAGATTAAATGACATGTTCAAGTCCCCTGGATGAGGAAGTCATGCATGAAGGAGTGAATCAGATGCTCTTTCTCTGAAAGAGTCTTCTGTGAGTCTACAGATGAATTTAGAAACTACACTGGACATAACAGGAAATGTGGGTGAGAGTCTGTTTCACCTCTTGCAGAATTGCCATGTTGTTTTAGAGCACTGGTCTCATAAATCAGGATTCCGTTCTATATAAAGGATTGCACTCAAGTTGGTTTGAGAATTATCGAGAGACCTAACGCAAGGAACTGTAGGCTACGCTTCCAGGAACAATTCCCAAAGTCACGACACAGAACTGAGTCACCATGAGGCTGCTGCTTCGGCCAGGAATGAAACCCCAAAGCCAAATTCAAGTGCCATTAAGTTAATTTCGACTCATAGTAACCCTGTAGCTAGTAACCGAGAAACCAAACTCGCTACCAGAGTTGATTCTGACTCATAGAAGACAGGGTAGAACTGTACCCGTAGGACTCCACCAATAGGTCTGGAAGTAGAAAGCCTTGTCTCCCTCCTGAGGAGCAGAGGGTGGTTTTGAACTGCTGCCTTGTGGTTAACAGCTCAATGTGTAACTACTATGCCGCTAGGGCTCTACACCAGGAGCTGGAACCTTAAAAACTCAAAAGCTGTATGCCCATTTGGAAACCGACCATTAGTGGTGGCAGCACTGAGCCGCCTGTCTCTGCTGTCTCTCTATCAATATCATGCGTGCACTTGTGCCCTGCTGTTTCTGAGCTCACTCTCACTGCCACTGACTGAGTCGATTCTGGCTCATAACAACCTTCTAGGGCAGAGCCGAACTGCCCCTGTGGGTTTCAGAGATGGTAATGCGAGTAGAAAGCCTTAGCTTCTCTCAAGGGGTGGCTTCTAGCTTCAAACTGCTGACCTTGTAGTTGGCAGCCCAACGTGTAGCCCACTCTGCCACCAGGCCTCCTGGCCATTTCTGATGTGGGGAAACCTGAACGCCATCTGAAATCCTAGCTGCAAAGGATTCTTGGGAAAATGTACAGTTCGTTTTCCCACAGATAGAAAGCCAGACCCATTGCCATGGAGTTATTTCTGAATTCGAGTGGCCCTATAGGGTCAGAATTGTTGTCGGGTGGCATCCAGTCAGAACAGAACTGCCCTATAGAGTTTCCAGAGCTGTAATCTCGATGGAAGAAGACTTCCACGTCTTGCTCCTGTTGAGCGACTGGTGGGTTTCGAACTCTGGGTTAGCAACCCAATTTCTCATACTGGATCAAAGGAGCCCTGATGGCTTAGTGGGTTATGCATTGGGGCTGTAACTACAAGATTGGCAGTTCAAACTGACTAGCCAGTCCAGGGGAGAAAGGTGAAGCTTTCTGGTTCCATAATGATTTCCAGCCTTGGACGTGCTGGTGGGCAGCCCTGCTCTGCCCTACAGGGCTGCTCTGAGTCCTCATTCGCCTCAGTGACAGTGGAATACTTGGTGGAGGAGCCTTGGTGAAAGCGAGCCAGGGCTGAGAGGCGTGTGGTTTACCAGCCACTCCACAAGAGAAAGATGTGGTAGTCTGATTCCATCAAGATTACAGCCTTACAAACCATTTGGGTCAGTATTATGCTCAGTTACGGGGTCATTATGAGTCTGAATAGACTCGGTGACAACAGGTATACTAGACAGCAATACACCTTGACAAGGCAATTGTGTGCTAGCCACCAAGCCAAATATTTATGATGAATAACATTTGTACAGCTTTTTAGTTTGAAAATTAGGTTCATATACTTTTTACTTGGAGCTAATGTAAAGCCAATCTACACAGAAAATGGATTCTGACCATTCCCAAGAACATACCATTTTTTCAAAACTGAAAGTAGTAACTGTGTTCATTCCTAAAGATACAAGGCTTGTATATAGAAAGGCTTTTAAAGTTAGGGTTCTCCTTCCAGACTGACCTTCTCACTGGTTCTGTGTCCATCTCTGTCTGTCTTCCTACGGGAACAGCCTCCATCTTTTCAATTTGATGTGCTCTTTACCGCGCAGACCTGCGAATGAAGAGTCAGAGCCCTCCGAAGTGGATGCTCCTGGCCGGTGGCATGGTGTCTATGTTAGCAGAACATCCCCAACATCGTCAGAGTCTATAACCACTGTTAAGTCACTTATCAAGTCGTTTGACTTGGGACGTCCAGGTATTTATTTACATTTTGTTTTACAAGCAAAACATCAAACCTTGACCCAATGTACCAAGCCTGTCTCTACACTAGGTCCAAGTTGGACACAAATAAAAGGGCTCTTTTTAGATCATGCCTTATACAGGCACTGTCTGCAAGAGCCTGGCTGAGGCTCCTGTGAGACATTGCAGGGTCTGGTTTATGTTTAACGGAAAGACAATTTCCTCTTTCCCTCCAAGGTTACCTCTTCCTTACCTCCAAGTCCTGCTTTGCCGTTTCTCGTTCCTGCCTCGTATGTCCATGAAATTCAGATCACTCCTATTCACCTTCTTAACATTTCATGAACAATTAGCAGGGTAAGCCAAAGACTTCATCCCTTAGGGGATGGAGCATTGAATTTAATATATGCTTTTGGCTTTCTTGTTGGGTCCTCGGCCATAATCCTCTTGCAATATGCTGCTAGACTCTTCTGTCTAGTATTGTGTGTGAGCACCCTGCTGATCTGTCATTCCTGATCTTGATACATTCTCGACATTTTCTGGAACTGTCTGGCTGACCCATAATTCTTATATATTTGCTCTTATCCACATATGAACGATGTGCATTTGTACCTTATAAATGCATATACATACATACAATAAATAGAAGAAACAGCGTGCATTTATTCACAATATCCCACTCCTGTTGCAACAAATATGTCCATTATATTAGAAGACTGAAGTAAGAAGCAATTCTCTCTGTGTATCTAGTTATCCCTGCTAAAATAGTTTGCAACTAAATTGAAGCTCAAAAAAACTCTAAGTGTTCAAGTGTTAAAAGTTATTAAAGCCCTATAAGGGCATTCCGCTGTAGAGATGGAAATGAGTGAACGAAAATGGTTTGAGCAAGAATTTCCCTTTCCTTTCTTGCCATTACACCACATTTTGTTTTTCCATAATTTCCTCCATCTAAGACCAATCCCCCATTTAGCTAACTCCTCCTCTTTCATAACCCAATTCAGCACAATTCCAGAGGAGAAAAGAGTAAAACAGGATGTGAAACATTTAGGAATAGTTTCGTAATCACCAAAGAAGTCACCAATCAGGAATTACTATTTGCTATTTTAAAAGGGAGCAACACCTAAACCTTCCCTTTTCTTTTCTTGGCAGGTGGAGCGGGACAGAATGTGTCTGTCCGTAAAGGCCCCCGGAGCCCCCTGAGCGGAATACCAGTGAGGACTGCGCCCGCCGCCGCCGTGTCTCCAATTCCAGAGGAGAAAAGAGTAAAACAGGATGTGAAACATTTAGGAATAGTTTCGTAATCACCAAAGAAGTCAACAATCAGGAATTACTATTTGCTATTTTAAAAGGGAGCAGCACATAAACCTTCCCTTTTCTTTTCTTGGCAGGTGGAGCGGGACAGAATGTGTCTGCCCGTAAAGGCCCCCGGAGCCCCCTGAGCGGAATACCAGTGAGGACTGCGCCCGCCGCCGCCGTGTCTCCAATGCAGGTAGAAGCAGCGCGTCCATGGTCTGTGGTTCCGTGATGATCCCTTACCCCCAGGCAACCTGAGAAAGGAAAATCAGTTGGTGTAGTTTTAGGGCAACATCAAACATCATTGTTAACAAGCTCAACATGATAATAACAAAATGGTCACAAAATGATACTTTTGATATCTAATTAACATCCTAAAGTGACATTGTCAACTTTACAGTTCTGCTAAGAATTCCTTTTCTTTGCTTCTCATGCTACTTCAGAAGTTTTCCATTACTTTTTTTTTTTAATTAGGGGCTCATACAACTCTTACCACAATCCATACATACATCAATTATGTAAAGCACACTTGTACATTCATTGCCCTCATCATTCTCAAAACATTTGCTCTCCACTTAAGTCCCTGGCATCAGGAAGTTTTCCATTACTATCATGATCCCAATTCTACCTTACAAATCTGGCTAGACCAGAGGATGTACACTGGTACAGATAGGAGCAGGAAACACAGGGAATCCAGGACGGATGATCCCTTCAGGACCAGTAGTGAGAGTGGCGATACCAGGAGGGTGGAGGAAGGGTGGGGTAGAGAGGGGGAACTGATTATAAGAATCTAC
>NW_022105908.1:7426016-7430144 GCF_000313985.2 Echinops telfairi | reverse complement strand
TTATTTTCATATCTCAACACCGACTACTGTCTCCATTAACACATCTTTCTGTTGTTCGTCCCCCTGGAGGCAGGGAGGTGTTATGCATTAATCATTGCGATCAGTTCCCCTTTTTCCCCCTCCTCCCCCACCTGTACCCTTATCC
Organism: Echinops telfairi; assembly: GCF_000313985.2. NCBI lineage: Eukaryota > Metazoa > Chordata > Mammalia > Afrosoricida > Tenrecidae > Echinops > Echinops telfairi. The sequence goes on along the minus strand of NW_022105908.1, from coordinate 7,429,999 downwards.
TCCTGTTCCTGAAGAGTTTCTCTGACCCGGATTCCATGTGTTGTGAGCTCTTATCTGTACCAGTGTACATGCTCCAGTCTAGTCAAAACTGAAAGGCAGGATGGAGTCATGATGGTGAAGGGTGAGAAAGCCCCAAAGAACCAGAGGAATATTGTGTGTTTCCTCAGTGCAATACTGCATCCTGGTTGACTCATCCCTTCCTTGTGACCACTCTGTGAGGGGATGTCCTATTGTCTCCAGATGGGCTTGGCACCTCTGCTCTGACCCTGCTCTTTCTCCACAGTATGGTTTTTTGTTTGTTTGTTTGGGGTCTTTTGGTGCCTGTTACCTGATTCTGTTGACAGCTCACGATCACACAGGCTGGTGTGTACTTCTTCCATGTGGGCTAGATGGCCGCTTGTTAACTTCAAGCCTTCAAGACCCCAGATGCTGTATCTGTTGATAGTTGGGCACCATCAGCTTCTTCACCACATTTGTTTGTGCACCCATTTTGTCTTCAGTGATTGTGTCAGGAGGGTGGGCATCATAGAATGCCAGGTTGTTAGAACAAAGTGTTCTTGTGTCGAGGGAGGGCTTGAGCCCAAGTCCGTCTACTTCCTCAATGTATTGCCACATAAAGATATGTACCTAGGCCAATACCTCTATTGTTATGAATTAATATATTTACATAAGTGCACAACTATGTTTATACCTCTATCCATAGCTTTGCTTCCTAGATCTTTCCCCAGTTTCCTTTTACCTTCCTCCTGCCCCACCATCATGCTCGCCCTTCTTCTGCTTCTTAGGACTTCCTCTCAGCTAGACTGCTGTTGGGATCGCTGAGAAAAATATAAAGAGCAGTTTTAGGCTTAAAAAGCATCCTTACAAACTCTCCAAGTTGTCATTATGCACTTGCCACTAACCGTAAAGTTGGCATCTGGCACTTCTGTGCAGCAAACTGTCCAGTCCTGGCCATCCTCAAGATTGTCGGTCAGTCGGAACCCATTGTTGCAGCCCCAGTGTCCGCCCATCTCACCGAGGGTCTGCGTCTATTCGGTGTCCTTTTACTTCACCAGCATGATGTCCTTTCCCAAGAACCGAACTCTCTGGACAATAGGTCCAAAGCAGGTGAGGTGAAATCATGTCCTCCTCACTGCTGGCTGTGGCATCCTGGCTGTGCTCTTCCAAGACAGACTTGTTTGTTCTTTCGGAAGTCCACGGTACTTTCAATAGTCTCTGCTAGCACTATAATTCAAGTGCGTTGATTCTTTTCTGGTGTACCCCTTGTCTGCCAGTTTGTCATACTGTGGTGGCTTGCTTGTTACTGTGATGCAGGCAGCGATGCCACTGGTATTTCAAATACCAGCAGGGTCACTCAAGGTGACCGCTTTCCGCAGCGCTTCTAGACTAAAAGCAGGCTGTGAAGAAGGAATAAATTGTCCACTTCTGAGGGATTAGCCGCTGAAAACCTTATAAATAGAAGCTGAACATTGTCAGAGTACTCGATGTCTTTTAAGCCTAATTGCTTTATAGTGTTGTTTACTTCCTCCATTTTCTCATTGATCTTCTCTCTGGTTGAGTTGAAGTCTCACATTAGTATTATTCTAGAACTGTCTCTCACTTTAGTTCTGTTAAGTTTTGTTTGCTGTACTATCTTGAAAATCTGTTGTTAGGTACAAGTATTTTTTTGAATTGTTATATCTTCTTGCTGGATGGAACCCTGTACTAATATATAATGGCCTTCTTTGTATCTTGTGGAGCCTGGTGGCCTAGCGATTGTGCATTGGGCTGTTAACTGCAGGTCAGCGGTTTGAAACTATAAAGAGAAAGACAGGACTTTCTACTCCTGTAAACAGTTACAGTCTTGAGAGCTTACAGGGGCAGTTCTGCCCTATCCTATGGGTCTTTACAAGTCAGCATCGACCTGTTTTCAGTGAGCTTGGTTTGTTTTCATTGGTTGTATCTTGTAAACCTTTGTGGATTTTAAATCTATGTTGTCTGATAATGTAGCCATCCCACCTCTTTTTTGTTCCTCAGTTTCTCTTTTCCTCTCCCCTCTTTTAGTTATATATTTACAGTGCAATGTTTTTATTCACTTCTTCTTTCTTTTTCTATAGATCTTATAGTTGGCTTTTTTTCTCAGTAGTTGCTTAAGGAATGACTGTTCACAACATAACCACCTCTTGTGAGTAAAGGAGAAGGGCGGCCAGAAAGAGGAAGCCCTTCCACAGGATGGGTTAGCGCCATGGCTGCAACACAGGCTCAAACGCAAGAGCACCTGGGAGGATGGCGCAGGCCGGGCCCTGCTTGTGTTGGTTGTCCGTGGAGTCGTTATGAGCCAGACCCGGCTCGAAGGCACCTGACAGCAACAACAGTTTGAATGAAATAACTTCATTACAATGAGAAACATATGGTCTTTCCCCTTTGTATTGATATTGTCATAAAGTACACTGTGTTATATGTCCATTCACATTTATAACTTTTCAAATATAAGCACCTTTTCAGTCATATGCAAGGGCTTCAAAAAGTTGGTGGGAAAATTGAGTTGAAAGATGAAGGAGTTTTTCTGTGAATTCTTTGAAGCCCCCTAGTATCCAAAAGAAGAGGTATAAACCAAAGGTATGGTTTTTCTTTGTCCTTACAAGGAGCCCTGGTGGCATAGGGGGTTAGCTTATGGGTTGCTAACACAAGACCAGCACCTCCATGGGAGAAAGAGGAAATGTCATACCTCCTTAAAAATGCACAGAAACTAACAGGGACCCCTGTCCTGTAGGGTCACTGAGTCAAAATTGGCTCGATGGCAGTGAGGTTGGCTGAGAACTACCCTTGAATTACCATCTAATATCTTTATGACTTTGAGTTATTATCTAATATCTTTTCCTTTCAATCAAGGGACCCCCTTGAGGATTTATGGTATTGCAGGCCTTTGGGCAGTGGCTTTCCTCAGCTTTTATATGTCTGGGAATATATTCATTTATCCTTCATTTTCAAGGGATGAAATTTTAGATTCATGGATTTTTTTGGTGGTCCCCCCACCCCCAATTTAAATGTTATCTCGCTGCTTTTTGGCCTCCATCATGTCTTCTGAGAAATCAGTTATTAATCTTATTGAAGATCCCTTGTACAAGGGGGGGACTTCAAAAAGTTCAGGGAAAATTCCATTATCTTTTCATTTTAATTTTCCCTGATCTCTTTGAAGCCCCCTCCATTTACTTTTCTCTTCCTGTGTCCAAGATTCTCTTTGTCTTCAGTTTTTTACACTTCGGCTACAATGTATCTCAGTCGGATCTCTCTGAAGTTCATTGAGTTTCTTGGGTGTGCACCGTCATGTCTCTCATAAGGTTGGGGGCATTGTCAGTCATTATTTCTTCCAATGTATATATTCCTGCTGCCGGTTTCCCACTTGACACTTCTTCATGCACCTGTGTGCATACTTGATGTTGCCCCACAGATCTCTCACTTGCTCATAATTCCTAATTCTTTTTCTTTTAAATCATTTTATTGGGGGCTCATACAACTCTTATCACAATCCATACATACATACATTGTGTAAAGCACATTTGTACATTCGTTGCCTTCATCATTCTCAAAACATTTGCTCTCCACTTAAGCCCCTGACATCACCCTCCCTCCACCCTCCCGGTATCGCCACTCTTACCACTGGTCCTGAAGGGATCATCTGTCGTGGATTCCCTGTGTTTCCAGTTCCTATCTATACCAGTGTACATCCTCTGGTCTAGCCAGACTTGTAAGGTAGAATTGGGATCATGATAGTGGTGGGGGGAGGGGGGAGGCGGCGGTGGGTAGCATTTAGGAACTAGAGGAAAGTTGTATGTTTCATCATTGCTACACTGCACCCTGACTGGCTCTTCTCCTCCCCGAGACCCTTCTGTAAGGGGATGTCCATTTGCCTATAGGTGGGCTTTGGGTCCCCACTCCACACTCCCCTTCATTCACAATGATATGATTTTTTGTTCTTTGATGCCTGATACCTCATCCCTTTG
>NW_022105908.1:7391325-7425332 GCF_000313985.2 Echinops telfairi | reverse complement strand
GTACCAGGCTTCCTAGACCCTCCTCACTCACCACTAATTTGGATCACTTGTCAGACTTCGTAATTCCAAAAAAATAATGTGTTCCTAAAAAATAATATTTTAAAACATATCCCTAAATATACATCCACAGAATATTTTAAGAAGGGCACTTATAAGCTGATTAATAATGACTAGTCCTGGGAAGAAAATTCACTAGGTGATAGTCGTGGAAGAGAAGACACTTTTCACAGTATGCCTTCTATATTCCTTTGGAGGACCTGCCCATGCTGTTCATTATCTATTAAATAATTACATTATTTTAAAAGAGCCCCTTGGTTCTAATGTGTGTGGGAACTGTTATAAATGTATACCTGGGTCTGTGCTTTCCTTAACTACAAGTTCACCCATGCTGGTTCCTTTGGTCATTACAGAGGCATTCAGCGTACAGCAGCCTGCGGCCAGCAAGCAAAGGAGTAACTCCGCGCCTGGATCTACCCGACCTTCCCTTCTCAGGTAAATCACCTGAACGACGAAGGACTTTCAGCTTATTTCCTTGCCGGGCTAACCGTTGCCCCTTTTCTTTGCGTATTAGAAATTTAATTGGCGACGTTTATTCAAAGCCATTTCAACCTGGCAGTGTATCTGTTACGGACATGACATCCTAGCGGTTCAGGCAGAGGGGGAAATAGAAGTGTACTCTGCCAGCCATGCTTCTCAGAGTGCACATAGTGAGGAGAAACACCAAGCTTTGTTCCTCTTTTTCTCTTTTTAATGAATTTCAAGACTATCTTCCAATCTCTTAAAAAACAAAGAAAATGAACTATTTTAAGAACGTAATCTGGGTGTGAATGTTTATTACTCCCACAGTTCCTAAAATAGGCCTTTCTTAGTGATATCTTCGCCTTTGGATGAGCTCTCCATTCTGTGGTTATGCCGTATTTTCCTAGTCAAAGCCTGACAAAGAAGGGGCTGTGGTCACAGGATTCTTACCGTGCCACAGTTCCACTTGTGCCAGCGCTCTATGCTCATAGCCGAGGGGCAGTAGCTCCAGAGTTTGACTGCTTGGGTGTGAGTCTTGATACTGCCCCTTATGACGGTGACCCAGTTAGTCTCCTCTGTGCTATGGTTTCCTCGTGTCTAAACCATGTCATAGAACTCTTGCATGGGAACACACAAAAAGCATGTAGAATAATACCTGATATGCACTAAGCACCGTAACAATACGTACTGTCATCATCCTCTTACCTGCTGCCCTCTGCTCTATAATTCACACACCCAGAACACTTTCGGCCTGGTAGCATGTTTAGGTTACCTGTGGTATATCTTTAAGATGTCATTTATACATATCCTGTTACTGAGGAAACAAGGATAAATAAATAGAACACTGTATCAATTATTTACTAGCACCCTTTGGAAAGATGGAGTTCCCGGGTGATGTGTTGTAAAGCACAAAACACTAAACCAAACTCGCTGCCTTTGAGTCAGTACTGACTCATCGCGGACCCCCTGCGGGTTTCCAAGACTGTAACTATTTATGGGAGTAGAAGATCCAGTATTTCTCATGAGGAGCTGCCAGTGATTTCGAGCTGCCTAGCAAACAGATTGCAGCCCAACTCAAAACCAGTACACCAAAAAAAAAACAAAAAACCAGTACACCAAGAGGCCCCAGATTCAAATATTATATATAAAGGCACATGTATTATGTCTTGGAAAGGGCAGACAAAGACACATCAACCAGATTAGGGAGACCATCAGCAAGAAGGCATCATGACGTCGAAGGTTTTATAGAAAACTGCTACAGTAAGACATCGGAGTGCAAGGGAAACTGTCACAAATCATATCTGGAGGCAGATCATTATATCACAGTAGCATGAAAGACTACAGAAGTCGGAAGGGAACCACGAACCATACTTGGGACACGTATATTATCCAAGACAGAAAGAACTTAAAAGCCTGGTTCAGGGCCATTCAACCAAGGCAGTCAGAATGATTCATGAGCATGTGAACCCCAGCACCAAAGTTCCATCCAAGACACACCCGAGCAAGTCGTCAGGCCTCGGCCCCTACCCCTGGACTGGCTAGTAGATTGTAGTAATCCACTTTCTAATGCATTCTGCGTGAGGGAAAACTATTCTCACCATTAATTCACAATTAATGGTGAGCAAGAATTCAGGGGAAGCTTAATCTATGTGGACACTAAAAAATGGATTCAGGGCTATCACTATAAAACGCACCTCTCTGCAGACTTGGTGCTGAGTCTAAGCTGTAATTCAGGTGCAAATGGTTAACACACTTGGCTGCTAAACAGAAGGTTGAGGATTCAAGTCTCCCCAGAGGTGACTCAGAAGAAAGGCCAGATGATCGGCTCAAAATGTTGTCCATTGAAAACTCAAGGGAGGAAAGTTCTAATCTGATACACGTTAGGTTACCAGCAGTTGCCGTCATCTCACGAGCAATAGGTATTTTAGAAAGTATAGAAAATCAGAGATTTAGTACCTAGATCACTTAGCTAGAAATGCAGGTCGTCTCCAGATTATGAAAGAGTTCTCTTTCTAAATATGTCTTTAAGTCTAAGTTCTATATAAATTGGAACCGTTTTCATCTAATGTCATTTAGTTCAATGTTTGTCATATTATACTTTTCTATCAAAAAAAATTAAGAAATATTTCCAGACACCCTAAAAATCTTTAACAAAGTAATACAATAGTAACAATGTTTTGATGCATGTTGAAAAGTTATACCTGTTGGTTATTATAAGTCATTGTATATACCTGGAATTTTTAATATTATAGACCTTAAGAAGTTGATTTGTAGCTATAACTTTTATGTAAGTTGGAGATTCATAGCCCAGACACTGCCTGTACTTTGTTACTAAGTATAAAACAAAATTTATTTAATATGGTTTAAATAAAAATAAGAAATTCAAACTGTATTTCTTTTAGATCACAGCCAAACATGGTCAGGTTTATTCTTATATTTCTTAGCAGTCTAAGATTAGAAACATAAGGTAAACCCAGAGAAGGGATATATGGAGATAGAAATTAAAAGAGAGTTTGGAGTTTGAGACCCAATAGGTCAGGTACCAACCGAGTATTTTATGGAGGGGAGAAAAAGGAAGGTCAAAAAAGAGTATTGAAGAGAAACAATGATTGAACAAAAATCTTCCTGGTTTGAATTTTGTATACCTGCTATATAATGTAAAATAGGGAATCACGTGGTTGTGTGCATAGTGTTATGGGTGCAGTGCTTTTGATCATATTATTTGTGCCCTCTTCTCTCTGTCCCATCAGCATTAAAGCTTCCTTTTGTGTATAGAAGCTTTTATTTTCATTGACAAGATAAATACTGAGTTAAAAGTACAACAGCTATTGCCCTGAAGTAAATAGTTTTTTTTACTACCATCCCTTTGCTCCTGCCAAGCACCTGTCTACCTTGATGATTATATTTTCTATAATAAAAAAGGATTGTGCATTGAAAAAAATTGCTTGCTTTCTGGCTAGCCTTACAAACACTGAGGTCACCAGAAGCTGCAGAAACTGTTGTTTTGTTGTTTTCTTTAGTGATGCAAACACTGTTATTCTCTGCTCTTTAGAACTAATTATCCTTAGTGCCAACTTCACTCTACCCATAATTGAGGGCTATTAGCTGTACAAATATTGTTTTCTTCCATGACTATTTCTGGTGTAATAGGTGGAGACCATGGGTTCTGCTTTATTGCTAAGCTACTGTTTGGCATTGAGCGAGTCTAGATTCAGTGAGCTTGAATTTCTTCTGGTCAGTCTAAAATTCTCTCCCATTTTATTATTTTGTGGTCCTTTAAATATCTCCCCTCAAGGAGGATTCAGCTTCTTTCATGACAAATTTCAAACCATGTTTGTTTTTTGTTTTTTTGTTTTCAGCAGCGGGTAATTGGTGGATTTTTCATATGTGTCTAGTGAAAATACATGTAATAAAACATACTGTATGTCAGCAGTTTATACATATACAGTTGAAAAAGTTCTTCAAACTCCGGGTCCATTCTTGCTATCCTTTCCCAAGGCCTTCCACCACCATTAACATAAACTCAATATCCTTAATAAGAAAAAAACACTTTTAAACTACCAATGGAGTCAAGGAAGAAATCACGTATGTCTTAGTATCAAATTATAATGAAAGTACAGCATACCCATATTTAACCAGATTCAATAAAGGCAATACACAAGGGAAAACCTCAGAAATAAATGCCTTCACGAAAAAAGAAGAAACATCTCAAATCAGCAGTCAAACCCTACAACTTGAGGAACGAAACAGAGAATATCAAACTGAACCTTAACCTACCAGTAGAAAGAAAATAAGATTGGAGTGGTAATAAGTAAATAAAAAGCAATAGAATCAACAAAACCAGAAGTTGGTTCTTTGAAAACATCAATAAGATTGCCAAAACTTTAGCTAGTCTATCAAAGACAGAAAAGAGACAGAAAAGATACAAATAATTCCATTAAGGAATCAAAGAGGAGATGTTACAACTGGCCCTATAGAAATGACAGAATATTATAATTAACAAGGGAGCCACAAACTGGGTAGCTTAGATGAAATGGGCATGTTCTTCAGAGCACACAATCTATCCAAACTGACTCAAAAAGAGTCAGCAAACTCAGTAATAGCTGAAGAGATTGAACGAGTGACCGGAAAACTTCCACACATACACAAAAAATCCTAGACTTTGGCTTCACCAAAGACATGTACGAAATTTAGAGAATTGGCACCAATCCGGTATAAAAACTAGAGAAGGAATGCTCCATGATTCAGTCTATGAAACAAAATTATAACCTGGATACCAAAACAAGACAGACACCACAAGAAAACAGAAATATCCTTTGTGAATATACTAATGAGGTGCTCCAAAAAATTCATAGAAAAAAATCCATTATCTTCCCATTTCACTTTTCCACAAACTTCTTGAAGCCCCCTCGTAGATGCAAAATTTCTTAACACAATACTAGCAAACAGAGGCCAACAGTATATTAAATGAATCAGACACCATGACCAACAGGGATTTATTTCAGGAATACAGTGCACCTTTCAACATTTGAAAAAGATTGATAAAATACAACACTCTTTCTTGATGAAAACTCAAGAAGCTTGCATTAGAAGGGACACCGTCAATGTGAGTGATCCAGAGCATATATGGAGAGCTTTTGAGCTACATGAAACTTCATGGAGAAACACTGAGAGTTCTTCTCTTGAAGGTGAGGGTAAGACAAGGGTCCCTGCTCATCACTTCTGGTCAGTCTTTCATGAGCTATCTTAGCCAGAAGTCCTGTCTTTATACCAAACAATAAAAAGAAAGAAAAGGTATACAGACTGGATGGCATGATCCTATGTAGAAAATACAAACCTGTTCAATTGAAGCTTTGTAGAGCTAATAGGGATTTAGCAAAGTTGCAGGGTCTACGACCAACAAGCCAAAATTATCTGTGTTTCTATATATTAGCAATGAGAATCTGGAAAGGGAAGTTAGATGAATGATTCTGTTTATAATAGCATATAACAGAATAAAATATCTAGGATTAAACTTCACAAGGGATCTATCATTTACTATGTGGATTATAAAACTCTGCTAAAAGAGGTTAAGAAGATGTAAATAAATTGTTCTGTGTTCATGGATTATATGCTGTTAAGGTGTCACTATTACTCAAAACAGTCAACATAATCCCAATAAAAATTCAAACAATTTTCTTTACAGAAATGGTAAAACCATTCCTCAACTTTATATAGAATGTCAAAAGGCTCCACCAATTAACACAAAGCTGAAAGAAAAGAAAAAAGTGGAAAAACTCATACTTACTGATCTCAAACCCATTTCAGAGCTATCAAAGCAGCACTGATATGAAAATAGACACAGACCAATGGAAAAGAACTAAGAGTTCAGAAATCAACCCACACATCGATGGTCAACTGATTTTTTTACAAGGATGCCAACTCTAGTCAAAGGGTTAAGAAGAGGCTCATCAGTAAATAATGCTGGGGAAATTTTATTACCATATGCAGAAAAGTGAAGCAGCACTCATGCATCATACCATACATAAAAACAAGTGCAAAATGCAGATCAAGGGTCTGAATAAGAAGTAAAACCATAAAAGTTTCTGAAAATGCAGGGCAAAGCTGTTGGGCTTAGCTTTTAGCAATCAGTTATCTTATTAGATGATAAAGTACAAACAGCAAAAGGCAAAATAAATAAGTGGGATGTCATAAAAGTGAAAACCTTTTGTTCTTCAAGCGACTGTACTAGAAAATGAAAGACAGTCTACTGACAGAGAGTAGCTTCAGAAACCAAATCTCTGATAAGAATCTAATCACCAGAACTTGTATAAAACTTTGACAACCATAAAAATGCAATTAACCCAATCACAAAAATGGACAAAGGACTCAAATAGACATTTCACCAAAAAAGAAGGCTTTTAAATGGAAAGATGCTCAACATCATTAGCTACCAGAGACATGCAAATCAAAACAACCATGAAATATCATTTCATTCTTAATAAAATAAATGTGAAAACAGAGAATAGCAAATATTTAGCAAAGATGAAGAGAAATTAGAACCCTTATCCAATTGCTGGAGAGAATTAAAATGGTATAGCCATTATAGCAAACAATGTGACAGTTCCTCAAAACATTAAAAGTAGAACGACCATAAGACCCTGCCATTCTACTCCTAGGCCCTAACCCAAATGACTTGAAAGCAACTGGAACAGATACTGTACACCAGTGATCATGACAGCAGTAGTCACAACAGCCAGAAGAAGGCACAGCCGAAAGGCCCGTCAGTGGATGAATGGATGTACCACATTGGTACAGACATACAGTACTACTGCTTAGCCAATGAGAGAAGTGAAGTAATGATGCATGCTACAATATGAATGCAGCTTGCAGATATTATGCAGAATGAAATAGGTCTATCAAAAGAGGTCAAATATTATATGAGCTTTCATATATAACAAAGGCAAGAATTGGCAAAGGTATAGAGAGCAAAATGTATTAGTGGTTACCAGAGGCAGGGGAGGGGATAAATGTTTTTGTTACTAGGTATTGATTGTGACTCACAATGACCTTGTGTATGAGGGTAAGTTAAAAAGTTATGCTACTAGTATTCTACTTCATGCATGTATGGGTTTATTATAAACACAGCATGTGTCTGCAAGACACTGGATGGTTTGTAAGAGTTCAGCAATAGTGCTGATCTCCAAGTAAGTACTTGCGTAGACATGCAGGCTGAACAAGTGTCGAAGGGAGTAGGCGTGTGTCCATATATATATTTTTTTCACAGAAGAAGTACCGTATAATATCTATTCACCTTTGCTGTAAATATATACATGCATGTGGTACAGCATACAAAGGGCAAAGTTATGAAAACTTCTTAGATGGAACCAAACACCTTGAGAGAATGAGTTAATGGGCCTGGATGAACAGAACCAAAGTCTTGAAAGAAACCAAGGTCAAGAGCATAGCATAGTTCTCTACGTTTGAAGGGTTAGGAAAGAAGGAGGGAGGGAAACAGGAAACGCAGGGAGGAAGTAGGACAAGTGGTGGTGGTACGTTGAGGGAACTGCAGTGCATGAGTTGAAACAAAATATATTTGAACTGCCCAATGTAAAACGGATGATCTGCTCTGTAAGCCTTCACCTAATTCACAATGAAAAAAAAAATTTTTAAAGAATAGAACTTTTAAAAATAGAAATATAGTACATGAGACAAATTCTTGCCAACCTGGCTTCTAAGTAGTATTCTGGTTGGACGTCCTCCAAAATAGATTTACTCATTCTTCTGGCAGTCCAGGGTATAATTTAATATTCTTCTCTAATACCACAATTCAAAGACATCAATTCTTCTTTGTTGTTGCTTTAGCTGCCCGACCCGTGGGAACCCCAGGCACAATGAATGGAATGAAATGCTGCCCACTCTGGCACCACCACCACAATCCGTGGTGGATCAGAGCTTTTGATCCATAAGGTTTTCATTGTCTGGTTTTCAGGTGTAGATCATTGGGCCTTTCTTCTGGCCTGTGTTAGTCTGAAAGTCCACTGAAACCTGGTCATCTTCATAGAAATATGCAAGCCTCCACTGAAAGGTGTTGAGAGAGCATGATGTACACAGATCGAGAATCAAACCTAGGTTTCCAGTATGGGAGGTGAGAATTTTACCCCTGGACCACTACTGCCCCAATATTGGACACTAACAAAGCCAGTTGACCTCAAGTTGATTCCAATTCATTGTGACCCGATAGTACAGGGCAGAACTGCTGTAAAGGCTAGAAAAGCATTACAGAGGCAGCCTTCTACCTCTTTCTCCGGCAGAGGAGCTGATGGATTTGAACTATGGAGCTTTTGGTTAGCAGTGAAGTGCTTAACCACTGTGCAACCGGGGATCCTCTCATTGGCCACTCAAACTCACTGCCATCGAGTCAGTTCTGACCTAGTGACTTTATAGGACAGGGAAACTGCCCCTGTGGGTTTCCAAGACTACAACTGTTTGTGGAAGTAGAAAGCCTCATCTTTCTCTCATTCAATTATATGGTCACTTTTGCCTGGAGAATCCTGGCTGGAAAACTCTATGTCCCTATTTGCATTTTTTTAAATCCACAAACTATGTGTAACAGTACTTTTGAAGCCTGATGTAGTATTAGCGTGTGCCTGAGAATAAATTGTGATGACGAATGAAGATTCTTTTCTTCAAGCATGAGTGATTATATTGTCTGCTGTTCCCACAGATCTTCTAAAAGGAAGGGCCGAGGACCTGAAACCAGACTCTTACCTCCGAAAGAGTCCTTCCCTTGAATCACTGAGCAGACCCTCGTCTCTGGGTTTCGGGAACGCAAGGCTGCTGAGCACTTCCACCAGGGCGCTGAAACCGCAAAGCAAACTCAGGTATCAATTAAACAGTAAGACATCAGAAAAGCATGGAACTGACAATTTTTTATTCTTTCCTCTGTTTTAACTTGTGGTCATCCTATAAATGATTCCCGAAGGAATGCAGTTACGATGCAGTACCTGTCTTTAAAGAGTCTCATGGGAAGGCACTAAACTGTGTAGCATTATGCAAAATGGGTTCACCACAAAAAAAAAGAAAGAAAAAGAACTCATTATCATCAAGTTGATTCCGATTCAGAGCAGCCCTGTAGGACAGAGTAGAACTGCCTTTGTGGGTTTCCAAGGCTATAAATCTTTACTTAAGCAGAAAGCCTCAGCTTTCTCCCATGGACCAAAGGGTGGATTTGAACCACCGACCTCATAGTTAGCAGTCCAAAATGTACCCAAGTACACCACAAGAGCCCCTTAAAAGTAGGATGAAGGGTCATAAAAACAGTATGATCAAAGTACTTGGGGGTTCCTAGTTGGATCATGAAGACCAGGGGAAAGAAGTATCATTTTTGCTGGAGGCTGGTGGGATTGGGGCGACGTTATCATACCAAGTTCACTGAATCGTGGCTGGAATTGTTTGACTACACCGGACGGGCCTTCATGAGAGTAAGGACCTGGCATATATACTTTAGCTTGTCAATCAGAATTTGTTGGACATATGCCTGGGATACCACAGATAGAAAAGCAATTTGGAACCATATTGTGAATGATCTTCCAACCCAAGGTAAAAGACTGATACTTATTTTGGCAAAGCAACGGGGAAGCAGTACATTTGTGGGATTGTTTTGTTTTTTCAAAAGTGTTCTATAAAATTAGGCTCCTGCTTTTTTAAGGATAGTCCATCAGAAAACTGTGGCATGTGAGGAGGATTTAGAGAGGCATTTTGAAGTTATTGTTGAAAGAGAACTTTGGCAGTGATGGAAGAGAGAGAGAGAGAGAGAGAGAGAGAGAGAGAGAAACCAGCCAGGCTGCTCACAAAGAGCCTATCTTTAGCCTTAGGCCCCTGCCACCTCTTCCCTTTTCAGTGCACCTGGTCTCCCAGACCCCTGAACATCTGTCTCCTCTTTGCTCTCTTTCCTGTTTCTCTGTGGGTTAGACTTCTAAAACATTGAGTGCATCTTGCTCTCCACCCTCTCAGAACTGCTGTCCGCACTTAGATCCAGATTCTTTATCCTGGTATAAGGAGTGAAATCACCTTGCAGAAAGCACTTTGGTCTTTGCTCTTGGTTCGTTCAAGTTGGACCACACTTGAGACCAATGAGTGGAGACTGGGTGCACCAAGAGGCCAGCAGTTCAAAGCTGGTAAAACCTCAGGAGACGTGATATCATCTGTCATGGCCACATGATGAGGCCAACAAGAGCCTTGAACCCCGAGGCTCAGCTGGAACTTCCTGGTTAGTGACGAGGCCTGGGAGAGAGAAATGGCCGCGTTGCACTGGGACCCAGGTATCATCCTATATGCCTCTTTTAGTCCTTTTGTGGTTGTTATATTAAAGCCATTATGCCAGGTATGGTGTTTCCTGTGACATCTGAAATTCATTCCAGTGAATTTAGGGGTTGCTCCCTGGGCTGAAGTGCACAAGTTCTGGACTCCTGAGGTTGTAGCTAATACCCACTGTTCTAGCCTGTGTGGCTAGGGCTAGAATGAAGGGCTGTGTGGGCCTGGGGTCTAAACAGAGAAGGGAAGCTGAGATTTCCATAGGACGCAGTTGGCAGGTGGAATGGGATTTGTTACCCACCTCATCATTTGACATCAACAGTGTGTCTCCTTGGACTGGTTGGTGTGTGCACCCGGCCTTCTAAATGTCCCAGGAGTTAGCCACACCCCAACTCACCTGCCAACATCCCTAGCTCTTCATTCCATCTAAAAGGAGTTTTAAAAGCAGGCTTTAATTCTAGCCTCCTCAATATAATGTGAGCACTTTTAACTACAAGTCTTTGCTTGCAAGTTCTGGCCTGAACTGCCTTTCTATTGTCATGTTATCCTCCTAAATTTTAACTCTCTTTCAAGGCCAAACCTTCTACTAGGTTTCAGCTTAACTCCTGGTGGCACTGATATGACTTCGACGTTTTTCACTCATTTTGGTATTTAATTCTTGTACTGCTTTGTCGTGCTACTAACTGTTGTGGAGTGCACCCGTCTTTGTTTCTGTTAGGCACGAATTGAATAATAAATTGTGCTTATATTTGGGCATCTTTCTCAGCCCTTTGTATTGTGTTACACAGATAGCATTTCACTCAAAAATACAGATGCATAAGTAGATAAATATACACCTTTAGGAGGAATGGCTTTAATAAATGTTATAGCTACCACTATGATGAGTATTATAAAGGGATTTATAAAACTGAATAAATTCAGCCCTTATTATATCTCTGGGTATAGCTGATATTTGAATCTTGTTGATGTGCAAGAAATTTAAGTAATTAAAGTAAGTTTTAGGGATTCTAATTGGTGCAATTCTGAAATGACTCTTTTTTGCATGCTAAAAAAAAAAACACAACAAAGTGCTACATATATATCAGTATGCCATATTAAACTGTTCATGATAAAAAGTTAAAATTATTTTGATTTTATGGTCATGTAAGTGAGATAAACAAGTGACTAGAAATTACTTACTTTGAAAGATCATTATTATTCATTATTATTATTTTGGTCTTCCTACTAATTAGCTTTATTATTTTTTCAAGAACATTGATGGAAGACTGGCATCTATTTATTCTGAAAATCTTTTCCAAATCATTTTAGTTTCTCTCATTTTCCAGAAATTTGACTCTAAAATAAAATAAGGCTGAGTATAGTAAACACAGGCAAAGTCACCTAACTTTGGCCACAACAAACTTGACTTGTGTTAACAGATTGGCCACATGCCAGGAAACACAGTCATCAAATCATACAACAGAAACTTAAATTCAAGTGTGAAATGATAGTCTTAAAATCTTTCTACCGTAATTCATACTGCTGAGGTCTAGAATTATCCTATTACTCTATTTAAAATATATTTTTTACTAAATATTGGATGGATCCAAAACAGTTCTGACTCACAGACTCTCTGGAACAAAATAGAACCAAGGCTGTACATCTTTACAGAAGCGGACAGCTTCATTGTTCTCTCGTGGAACGGCTGATGGGTTTAAAGCCTTTTAGTTTCGGCCAACTCTTAACCCTGATGAAATAATACTAATATACATGTAAAGATTAGCAATACAGTGGAGGCTCATCTGGCTACCCACCCGTCTGCCAGCCTACGAAAATGAGGATTATGATTATTGTAATGTCTTCATATTCTCCACCTCTCTAGGAGCCTTGGTGGCATAGTGGTTAAGCATTGGGCTGCTAACTGCAAGGTCAGCAGTTCATATCACTAGCCACTCCATGGGAGAAAGATGGAGTTTTCTACTCCCACAAAGAGGTACAGTCTGGGACATCCACAGAGCAATTTCACCTGTCCCAGAGGGTTGCTCAGAGTTGGCATCAACTCAATGGCAGAGTTTGGGTGGTTGTTGTTGTTGTTGTTGTTGTTTTCCTCTTTACCTGTGTAGGTTCTAATATCCATTGCAAAGGCTATGCAGAACTCACAGACAAAATTCATGATTAAAGAGTCTCTTAAGGAAATTATTAAGTTATGATGCCATTGGGAAATGCTCAGGGTTAAGGTGTTTATTTGGACTTGTTACAAAGTTCTGGCAAGTCTGCTAATAAATGCCCAAAGGGTATGCCACTTTGCTCTAAGTTTCAGTCTGAAGGCATTCAGCTTAATCTCTGTGGGTCAGCAAACCCAGCTCCCTGAAGTAAGTGTCCAGAAGCACCCACTTGACAGCCAGCCTCCTGCACAAAAGCACACAGCTTTATTTGCTCCGTGGGTTGTGAAGTCCATCCATCTGTTTCATTCTCTGGCTCCTGGTTCTGCTGCTGCTCCTCTGGTGCTATAGCTGTCTTCCAGATTCAGGAGGTTCCCTGCACAGGAATTAGAATAAGCAGATACAGAGAGACCAAAGTTTACTCATGATTCCCAAGAGCAGACGTGAGGGAGAGATTAAACTAGGAGTTATTGATTTTCTGTTAAAGGTGATGGAAAATTTAGAAGTGGACAATGTTAACAACCTGATACATGTAACCAATGTCACTGAACTATACATGCAAATATATTGAGATGGCAAATGTGATGTGTTATATATATGTCACAATTTAAAAATATGTTATTAATGTGACTGATTTGTTGTTTCTTGAGCGTCTTGCTGTATAAACCTAGGCTTTTGCTTTTCCAGTTACTTCTTTGTGTATCACTTAAGGTTATAAAAATTAGCATCTTCTCTTTACTGTGTGCTATTCTTTCTAACTAGTGTGGAACGGAGAGACCCCCTGACTGCTTTGGCCAGAGAATATGGTGGCTCCAAGCGCAATGCTCTGCTGAAATGGTGCCAGAAGAAGACAGAAGGTTACGCGGTAAGAGAATATTGGCCAACATATCCTGAACTGGGGAGAGAAGTTGTCTGGTGCCACCAGGATGCGTTCCATGTGTGCACATGCGTGGGTTGGCCAATGCATGTGTATTCAGGATCCTTCTAGGCTCCTAGGCAGGGTTACCCTGTGGAGTTTTATCTGTGGTACTAAAGAAAGGAACCCAATCATGGACAAGTGGAACTGCAATCCAGTCTGCACTCCCCTCAACAAATCCTGTACTAAACACAGAGCTGTATCTCTTAAGGTGCTTGTGCGGGGAAGGGCCAAGGACACTACCTTTTTATCAGCCCCAGCGAAACATAAGTTCCCAGGCTTCAACCAAAAGAGACAGGTTTTGCTAAATCATCGTCCTAAAGAATACTCTAACCCGATACAGGTGGGCATCCATATTTTTTCCCCAAATTGGCTTTTTTTTTTTTTTTGGAGTTGTTTGCATTTAGCTTAGGGGTTTCCATTGCCTGGGATAGCATTCGTTTTCTGTGAAGATTAGACAAGGATGGAATACCTGATAGCTATTTAAGTTTGTTTTTTAATTGTGAAATAGCTGTACTAAGATAAAAGTGTCTGAAATATAAACTATAGCTTCATGAATTATTATGAAGCAAAAACCCATGAAATCACTACTCAGATCTTGAAACAATGCATTGCCAATGCACCCAGCCCTTCCATATGACGCTTTGCAGCTGTGACCCTTCACAAAGATAACTACCGTGTATACTCGAGTACAAGCCGACCTGAATATCAGCCGAGGCACCTAATTTTACCACAAAAACTGCATTAAAAATGTGCTGAAAAACTCGGCTTACACACGAGTATATATAGTATCTGCAATTCTTTGTTTTCTACAAATTTATACATTCCTAAACACTATAATAGTTTTGCTTCATTTAAATTTATATAGGTGTATTAACAAATTATGTACTGTTTGCGTCTCTAGTTTTTACACATCATATTTAGTAGGATTTATCCATGTTATCACATTAGCTCTAATTTGCTCATGGTCTTCTCCAATTAGTAACTTCTTATGTGATTATACCATTAGTTATTTATCCATTCTATTAATGATGTGCTTCTAAGTTATTCTGGTGTGAGAGTGTTCCAAGGAGCCCGGGGCTGTTCTTTTAGATATCTTCTAAAGCACATGTATGCTCATCTTCTGGATACATACTTAGGAATAGAATTACTGGGCAACAGGGTTTGCTTTTATTAAATTATAGTAGGTAGTTCCAAACAGATTTCCATAGTGGCTGTAAAATTTCCATCCCATCAGGAATTTTTGAGAGCTTTCTCTCTTTTTCATTTTCACCAACCCTTGGTCCTGTAACCTTTTGGGTGTGTAGTGGTCTCTCACTGTAATTTCGGTTTCCATTTTCCTGCCGGTTAAGGAGATTGTACACCTTTTCATTTGCTCACGGGACATTTGGAGTTGGGCAGCGCAGAGGTTTTGCCCATCTTACAATCGAGCTTTCCATTTTTCCATTTGCGTTTAGGGACTTAAAGTGGTATCTTAAAGTGCTTGTTTGTTTTAATATGAGGCAGCTTCGCAAAATTTGCACACAATTGGAATTTTAAAATATTATTATTTTTCCTTGAGTTTTTTGAACCTCCTGGTATATTCTGGTGATAAGTCCTCTGTCGAACAGATGTAGCACACGTTTATTCTGCCGGTCAATGTCACTTGACTTTTCAGTCTTCTTGACTTGATGGCATGAGTTTGATTTGGCTTTTGAATGGTGTCTTTGAGGAAGAAAGTTGAACCTTTCTGCTTCCTTAAAAATCTGTCTTCTCTGAAACCCAACGCAGGGGTTCTACCCTGTCCTAGGGTCACTTTGAGTCAGAATCTACTCAATGGCAGTGCTTTGGGTAATAGTGTCTGTTAATGAACAGAGTTCTTAATGTTAATTAAGTCTAATTCATCAATTTTAAAAGCAGATTTATTGGCACTTAGTCCACATATCACACAATTCAGTGGCTCAATCATATCAAGAATTGTACAATCATTACCACAATTAATTTCAGAACATTTTCTCTCCCCCTCCATGATTAAATCATCTTTAAAATGAGTTGTGTAATCACCTTCAGTTCTAGTGCTCCCTTCCCCTCCCACCTTCAGTGTTTACTCCTGAAATCCCTTCACCCGCCGATCGCCCCACACACACATCCATCCCCTCTTGCATCACTTCATATCTCTATGCATCCACTCCATAATTCATCAGTCTTTTTTTTCTATTGCTTGTGCTTTTTATATCCTGCTTAAGAAATTTTTATCTGAAAGATAAAAAGAAAGAAAGAAATCTATCTGCTGTAAGTTAGTTATGCAGATGTTTTTCTTTGTTGTCTTCTAGGAGCTTTATTTTACATTTTGCAATAAGTAGACACCTTTTTAAAATGACCCAATCTTACTCTCTTCATCACACTCAGGCACGGTTTTCCTTAGCAGTACCCTCTTTCTGCCAAAACTTCTGAAGACGGTGACAACCAAACACTCCCTGCCTCACATCCAGCTTTGGGGGATGGTAGGATTGGGGAAATTTCAAAACTACAAGAAAGGCAGGCCAAGACCTACCCTAGATAGTTAATTAGTGGAACTGGGATTATCATTTCCATATCAGCAGCAGCTGGTATCTTAAAGTCAGAATCTACTCAAGAATTTCAGTATCGTATACCTTTGACTGAAAGCAGAGCCTACTAGAAAGATAGTTACTTGTATTTGATTGACTATACCAAGGCATTCAACTGTGTGGATCGTAACAAACTATGAATAACCATGAAAGAATGAGAATTCCAGAGCACTTCATTGTGCTCATGTGGAACTTGTACATAGATCAGGAGACAATTGTACGGACAGAACCAGGGAATGCTGCCTGGTTTAAAATCAGGCATGCTTATTCAATCTGTATGCTGAGCAGATCATCAGAGAAGCTGGATTATATGAAGAAGAATGCAGCATCGGGGTTGCAAGAAGGCTTATTAACAACCTGCGATATGCAGATGACACAACCTTGCTTGCTGAAAGTGAGGAGGACCTCAAGTACTTGCTGATGAAGATCACGGGTTGCGGCCTTCAGCATGGATGACCACTCAGTGTAAGGAAGACCAAAATCCTCACAACTGGACCAATAAGCAACATCATCCTTAATGGAGAAAAGGTTGAAGTTGTTGAGAATTTTGTCTTGTATGGATCCACAATCAATGCTCATGGAAGCAACAGTCAAGAGAGCAGAAGACAAGACCTCTTTAAAGTATTGAAAAATGAAGGATGTTACTTTGAGGACTAAGGTGCGCTTAACCCAAGCCATGGTATTTTTTTATTGCCTCATATCCATGTTAAAGTTGGATGTTGGAAAAGAAAGACGAAAGAGAAATCAGTCACTTGAGTTGTGCTGGCAAAGAATATTGAAAACATTGTGGACTGCCAGAAGGACAAACTGATCTTGGAAGAAATACAGCCAGAATGCTCCTTAGAGGCAGAGATGGTGAGACTTCATCTTACATACTTTGGACCTGTTTTGAGAAGAGACCAGTCCCTGGAGAAGAACATGATGCTCGGTAAAGTGGAGCGGTAGCAAGGAGGAGGAAGACCCTCATGAGTTGACACCGTGGCTGCAACAATGGGCTCAGGCTTAGGAACCATTGTGAGGATGGCGCGGGACCAGGCCGTGTTTCGTTCTGTTGAGCGCAGCGTGTCTCTGGCTCAGAACTGATGGGATGACACCTAACAACAACCTGTGACATTAGTTTCTGTTCATCTTACGTAAAAAGGAATCTAGTCAATTGATCTATGTATTGTGATGAATTGTATGAGCCCCAATAAATTGATTAATAAAAAAAAAAAAAAGAAATCTAGCCATGCGTATCACTAGTTGTAGAGACACCCAAAATGCAAACTACTTTCTGACCCATTTGTTTTTCTCTCAGCTACTCTGGCCACTCTTCTTCAGCCCCATTCTAAGCGTTAAACCCATCCCACCTCAATAATGACACCCCTAAACATATTAGCCCTGCTGCCAAGGATATGGGGGAGAAAAGAAGCCGTCAGGGGGGAAAAGCTGGTTACAGGAGGGTTTAGGGTAAACTAATGGCCATGGCAGGGAAACATTGAAGAATTTTAACGGATAGTCAACCAGAAATGAGGTCTTGATTGTGGCTGAGCCACTTGAGCCCTAATGTTTAAGGGAAGTAGCAGGGCGGATACAAGGAGAACCTTTTCAAAAGGAATCAGCCCTTTAGGATGTAATGTTATCATTAAGTTACAGGAACTAAACTTCCAGGCAGAAATGTGAGATTACTATTTCCTGCTGTAGTGATTTTACTGTTGTTTGTTTTATGAACATCTTGAACTGGGTTTCAAAACATTTTATGTTTGATGAAAGCCAAAGCTCATTTTGCCTGGAGAGTATTTTTCATTCATTGTTAAGTCTCTGTGAATTTAGAGGGAAATATAAATCATCTGGGTCTGTTTTATTTACCCTTCACTAAGTATTCTTTGTCTAGACTTGTTTGTTTATGATGCCTCATCTGCTTTCTGCAGCTTGTTCTCTCCGGCGTTGTTGCTTTGTTGGTAGGTGCCGCTGTGTCGGCCCTGACTCGTAGTGACTCTGTGTACAGCAGAACGGGCACTGCCCAGGCCTCTGCCATCCTCATAATTCCGACTCTCTGGAGTGAAGCCCATTGCCATCGAATCAATTCGGACTTAGAGTGACCCTACAGGACAGAGTAGAACAGCTCTCTGGGATTTCTGAGGCTATAACTCTTTAAGTTAGCAAACAGTTTCGTCTTTCTCAAGAGGACCAACTCATGGGTTTGAACTGCTGACCTTGAGATTAGCAGTCCAGTGATGCTTCATTATCAAGGTTCCTGACTCAACCAATTGATGAAAACTCAGATGGTTCGCAATCTTTTTGAAAACAAATGGGAACCCAGGCAGCATAGTGGGTTATGTAGTGGCTACTAACTACAAGGTTAATGGTGCAAGTTCACCATCACACCATGGGAGAAAGAGGAGTTCAAAGATGTGCAGCCTTGGAAAGGCTGTATAGGGTCACTGTGAGTCAGATTTAACTTGATGACAGTATCGAAGAGTCAATTGTGGCTCATAGCAACTGCAGGTCTCAGCCTGGAAATCCGTACAGAAGGAGAATGCCTCATCTTTCTCCCGTGGAGCAATTGGTAGGTTCAGACCACCAATCTTTTCGTTAACCATCCAATGTTTGACCCAGTGTGCCCCTGGCATCCTGTACGGTATGTCGAGATTCTCCATGTATTGATCCACTGCACTTTCTATGGTGCCTGATAATATCTTAGATGCCGGAGCTTCAGTGGTGAACAAAACAGGCACCAATCTCTGGCCTCATGGAATTTATATTCTCTCATACAATATCTCTATCTATCTATGTATCAAAATATATATTGTATTAGGCAGTGATCTGAACTATGGAGAAAAATAAAGCAGGGCCGGAGGCTTGGAGTGTGAGGTGCATGGAATCAATTTTAAATACAAGTGTTCTGGAGGTGGTATTTGAATGATAGCCCAAAAAAGTGAGAACATTTATGTTGTCATCAAGGTCTGGGCATTGCAGATCCCTGGCCATGCAGCCAGAGAGCCACTTGTGAAGATGTGGGGTGTTGTGCCTTATCATGTTTTATGGGAGGCGGTGAAGATCTGGGGAGAGTCAGGGCGAAATGCCATGCATTCATCAGAGGTATTACAAAGTGACAGAAAGGCAGAAGCCACAGAAAAATGACCATTCTTAGGCTAACTGAGGTCAGAGAGAAATGACAAAGGACACTGCAGTGCCACAGTTTGTGGCCTCAGAACGTCAGAGTGCCCTGCATTGCATTTTCTGGGTGTTAGTAAGACCTCAGCACTGTAATGCTTTAGTCCATTGAGGAATGTCTTAGTCCTAGAAGAATGAGGCTACATATTCGGTTTAGAATTTAATAGTTTGTGTTAGTTGCCATCCAGTCAGCTCCAACTCATGGCAATCCTGGCAGCAGAACCTACCATGGCCCAGGGCAGCATTAGCTTCACCATCATTGGTATATTTGAGTCAGTTGTTTCAGTGTATTTTGAATGCCTTTCACCCTTTGGTGCCCCTCCCCCAACACTCTATCCATCTGCGTTCTGTTGTGGTCCACAGGTTGTCACTGGCTAATCCTCAGAAATCAGTCAGCCGGCCTTTTTTCCTCATCTGTCTTAGGCTAGAAATGCCTCTGAAACCTGTACACCATTGGTGGCCCCGCTGGAATTTGAAAGACCAGTGACATAGCCCCCAGCATCATTGCAGCACACAAGCCCCTGCAATGTAACAAACTAGCAGATGAGGGTGGGGGTCTGTGAGACACCTCTTGTTTTGATCATTTTACAAGGAGGGGGCTAGACCTAGACATTCTCAGCCTTTGTGACAGACAAGAAAACCCTATGCCATCCAACAGTCTGCCTGTCTATTTTTATCTATATATTGATAGATTTGTATATCAGTGGGTTAAACATCCCACGACTCTTGAATTCATTTACCACTTAAGTGAACATTCCATTTTATATACCATATCCTCTATATTAGTAAATGAAGTCCATTCCCTACAACCTGCTCTACAAACTTTGTGGCCATAGGGTGTTTCCTAGTTGAAGTCTTCATGCCCAAGAGCTTAAATAACAACAGAATGTGGTGAATAGTTGACTATCTCAGGGAGCTCCTAACTCCTCAGGAAACTTGGAAGAGAGTAACTGTGGTTTGTGATGAATAACAGTCTCCACAGGCTTAAACTCAAATGAGACCTTTCCTTTTCCTGTCTCCTGTTTCTCTTCACATTGCTTCTATAGTCGCTGGTGTATTAATATCCTCTGCCTCTCTCTTATCTTATTTTTTTTGCAAGATAAGGCAGTAAGGAAGCTTGTCAACAAGATGATTTCCTCCCAGCAGCCCATCACTGTGATTCTGTTAACCAGACTGAATCAAAGTTCAAGAATTTTGTCTGGGTTTTTTCTTCGTGAGACACTGTGGAGACCCCGCTAAGGCTGTAGGAACAGCAGTAGTGAAAAATCGGACTAGGAGTGATACCGCATTCAGCTGAGGCCAAAAAATCCAGTAAGTGGTGCCCAATAGTTCTGATCAAGGCAGGTCTGGGGCAACACCATTAAAGTACTTCGAATGCTGACCTGAGACAGGCACCTAGGTCAGTTCTGTGGATTGATTGCCCTTGCTGGCTTCATTCCAAGTGTGATCTGCGTACTCATTTCATTTATGTATACATGCACCGAACACCTGCTAGATGCTGTGCTGCTCAGCACCAGGAAACAGTTGTGGACTCCATGAAGGGGGTTGGCCAAAGGTAATGGAACAGGTAACGAAGACAGAAAGGAGAGCAGAGGATTAAACAAGATGATATATCAGTGACTGGGTAGGTACTTTAGATTGGGAGGTACTACAAACAGTAAACACATTCAAATACTAACAGAAGGACTAGATGCCCAAACCCAGCCAGAACTGCCTTAGAGCAAAGGCGTGGGGATCTACTTTCAAAAAATTTAAAAAAAACAACCAAACAAACAAACAAAAACTCACTACCATGGAGTCAATGCTGACTCATAGTGACCCCCTGTGGGTTTCGGAGATTGTAACTGTTGACAGGTGGAGCTGCTGGTGGTATCAAACTGCCAACCATGTGGCTAGTAGCCCAACTTGTAACCGATAGACCACCATGGCCCCTTGTGGAGTGCAGTTCTGATACTCATGGAGGAGCAGTGAATTGGAATCAACTTGGATGCAATTGATTTTAAAATGGTCATCCAACCTGGAGAACACCACAAAAGTACACTCATTGAAAGAAAAAAACTTACATCACAATAAAGCTGATATTAAAAAAGGAAAAGAAATGCAGTTTGTTACAAGGGCTTCACCCGGGAGAACAGCTTGTGGGAATGAGAAGTAGGTATTGTGAAGTAGGACGTTGTTGTCATTGTTAGGCGCACTGAAAGCTTTGATTCGTGGCTACCTGATGTGGAACGGAACAAAACATCCAATTCCATGCTGTCCTCCCAACAGTAGGTATGTGGGAGTCCGTTGCTGCAACCACTGTGTCAAACAGTGCCATTAAGGATTTCTTCTTTTCTTGTTGACCCTCTACTTTACCAAACCTAATGCTCTTCTCCAGGGATTGGTCTCTGCAGTTAACACGCCCCAAGTAAGTGAGACCGCCTTGTGACTGCACTAATTCCAGACCACATGTGTTTGCTCTTCTGGATGACCGTAGTACCCTCAGTATTCCCCATCAGTATCACATTCAATTGCATCAACTCCTCAGGTGTTTTCCTTGTCCAGCTGTTGAATTCATATGAGGTGATTGAAAATACCACGGCTTCGGTCAAGGACACCCTTATCATCAAAGGGACATCTTTGCTTTTTAAGATTATAAAGAGGACTTTTGCAGCAGATTTGTCCTTTTCTCTTTTTGACTGCTGCTTCCATTGACATTGATTGTTGATCAGTAAGATCCATCACAGCTTCAATTTTTGTTATCATTTATCGTGAAATGGCTTGTTTGTCGAGCTGTGAGAATTTGTTTTCTGGATGTTGAGGTATACCCCATATGGGGTCCTCGATCTCCATCAAGCAGTGCTTCGTGTAGGGAACTGCTGTGTCAGTTACAAAGATGGTCAAGCTATAACATTTTAAAAACATGCGCCCCAAAACTTCTTGAAACGTGGATGAAGTTGAATGACATGATGTTGTTTGTAGTAAGTCAGTCACCATATATGTGTGTGCGTGTGTGTGTGTGTGTGTGTGTAAACTCACTGCCATCAAGTCAATGCTGACTTAAAGCAATCCTTTCTGAGTTTTTGAAACTATAGCAGTTTATATGAGAAGAAATCTCAGACTTTTTCCTAAGAAGCTGTTGGTAGTTTCAAACTACCAACCATGTGAATCGCAGCCCAACACATAACTATTACACCACTAGGGCTCCTATATGTATGTATATATGTATGCATGTGTATATGTGTGTGTTTTTTCATCGTTATGGATGACATGAACAAATAAAAATACAAAAGCTAACATTCATTAGTAATCACCAAGTAAGGGTGGAGGAGGAGTTCAGTCTCTAGATAGTAGATACTTGCTATTTTTGATGATGGAAAGATAACACCGGATGAGGATGCAGTATATACAGCTTGACAAAGGCAAACAACATTACTAAAAAGTATACAAGGCAAAAGGATCTGTTAGTAATTGCTGTGACATACATAATTTTGAAACAGCAGCAAAAACTACCAGAAATATATGTGCAGGTGAGTTCGTCTATAGGCATATATTTTCACTTTTTAATTCTGTATATTGGTCAGCTGAAAATTGAACCACAAGGGTGACATCAGTGCCAGTCTAAGAGCCATAACCTTTGGCCAGTCTCTCTCAGACCAGTAAGCTTGGTCCTTTTTATGATTTTGAGTTTTGGTCCACATTTTTCTCCCACTCTGCTCAAGACGTCCTGTTGTGATCCCTTTCAGAGCAGTCGTCTGGGGGCCATCTAGGTCTTCTGGTTTCAAGCGCTAACTGTTTCCTTCAGTCTTTGATTTTCTTCACACTTTTTTGCTCCAGACAGAAAGAGACCAATAGTTGTACCTTAAGTGGCTGCTCACAGACTTTCAAGACCCCAGTGGTGCTCACTAAGGTAGAATGCCGAACACTGGCTGTGTGGACTGTGCCAGCTGACCTTGATGTCAGCTGAGACTATGGTTTCCAAGTCCCAGGCCTTGCCACTCATGGTATTTGGTTATGGTTAAGAAGTTTTCATAACTTATCCACAATTGCCTGGGCTAGTTCACTGCCCAATTTAAAAGCTGCTCTGTCCTGGATACTCTTACAACTACAAGTAGCTGTATGACCTAGTTATGGCCAATGAGATACAGGCAGAGTTCAATGCATGTGGCTCAATGCATAAGTTCTTTGAAAGGTAGTGCCTCCTTTGTCCTCTGGACCTTTACTTCTTTGTACCTGGAAATCATCACAATACCTGGAGGAGGAGCAGCCACTTATGGCCTGAAGATGAAAGCTATATTCCAGGGTTAGGTCAGGGAGGATTGAAGAAAGGAGCCCGGGTTCTCATGACTCTATAAAGTTACGTACCTTTTAGTGGAGACAGATTGGAACTGAGGTAGTCAGAGTCCAGAATCCCTGTTACAAATAGTTTAACAAGTGTTGGTTACGGGGCAGAAGGTGTGGGGGACAAGAAGGCAAGACTAGGTATGCTTGTACTCATGATACAGGTGTGAGACTGCTAAGCTAATTTACATTCCACCTCAGATCTGGGGTTAGCAAACTATGGCTCAGGGTTTAATGCCAATCCACTGTGTGATTTTGTAACTAAAGCTTGATTAGAATATAGTCATTTCATTTCTATATTGTGTATAGCTGCCTTTGTCGAGTAGTTGCACTAGCGGTTTAAAGCTGTATGACCTGTAGAGCTGAAATTAATTACAGAAATTATCTAGTCCTTTACAGACATTCCCTAGCCCTCACCTTATATAAAAAGATATATGAGTGTCGTTTGCTATTCAAATCATACTTGGTTCTTAAGTTTCAGATAGCAAGAGGCAAACATTCAGATAAGGAGAAATTTTATCTAAATCTATTCAGTTTCTGGATTTGTATTGCAAAAGTTCAGCTAGTAAGGAATACCTGTACTAAGTCATAAGTATAGACTATATTATCTTAGACCCATGAGCTAGTACTGTATTGTCCCCTTTAGAGAAAAAAGAGAAAAAAAGAAGCAGTCTTTGAGTTGTCCAAAGCAAATCTTGTTTTGAACTGGGAAGAAGACGTAATTGCAGGGAAGCTCTGTTTTTCTGTGCCTGCATTCCCACAGACAGCACTGAAACACTTTGCTCACCCAACAGCAAGTCCCCTATGAGATGAGCCATTTGGGGGGGCTCCACTTGTTTTCTTTTGAGACAAGTCTCTTGTGGGCCACAGCACACTTCAAAGACTATGAACTCCTTTTATTATTGTCATCGGAGCAATTCTTTCCCTGATTCCCAAAAGAAGATAAATGCAACCATTTACTTCTACTTTAATGTACTCTAACAAGGCTCTCTCTTACCCGGTGCCTCTGTATTTGCATCTGCTTTGAAACAGAGTAGATTGCGAAGACATTTTAAAGGCCATGCTCATTTGTCTGGAAACTGCAGTAGGATTTGCTTGGAAGATCGCAATGAAAGGCTTTATTTCCCAAGTCGTGATAGACACGCAGGCTACTCTTGGTTGTCTTTATTTCCAGTTGATTTTATTTCATGAGCCAGCCTGCTTTGGAGTTCCCTTTCACCGTGTGTGTGTGTGTGTGTGTGTGTGTGTGTGTGTGTGTGTGTGTACGTGTGTCCAGATATGTGTAACCTTGAGTAATAAAAATTGTTTTCTTAATGAGAATAGTAAAGAGTAGGGTCTACAGGACACCTGTTGGATTATTTGTACAGTACATGGGAGGGGTTTCTTACCTTGCTACCATGCCCCTCATACCCCAAGGAAAGGCAAACTGTGCCCAACAGCTTTCTGGCACATAAATTTTAGAAATAGAACTGAGAGAACTAATACATTAGGATACAAAATTCAGGTGCTAGTGGGCAACCATATTTTGCCAGTGCACAAAACAGAAGAGTTCACACAACAAGCCAAGACAACTATCTTAAAAAAGATTGCTGACAAGGTTGGCCCTTGGTTGGCATCTGGGACTTTGGATTTCAGGAGGATTCCTATCATCCACAGATGAGGAGACTGTGCATAAGCTTTATAAACATGTGGTGTATACACAACACCTATGTGCTTCCAGGAGTGCGGAGTTTGGGTACGCTCCATACAGAAGCTGCTTTGGTGACCAACCCTCCTAAGACACACCAAGGCACCGAGTGTCTAGTGAGCTTCCCCGGCAGTCAGCTCTGCACACCTGTTGTCACACCTCATTGCTAGAAGAATTAACCAGATTTGCCTCATGTGACTTTTCCTCTCTGATTTTGCTTTGTGTCCTTTTACATTAATAAATTTGTGAGTCACCTATGGAAATAATAATCTATAATTTATCAAGGGTTCATGAGGGAGGCAGGTGGGAGATATAGGGGGAAGAAACAGAGAGCTGATATCAGGGCCTCAAGTGGGAAGAGAATGCTTTGAAAATGATGATGGCAGCATTTGGGCAAAGGTGCTCGACACCCTGGATGAATGTGTGGATTGTGATAAGAGATGTAAGAGCCCTCAATAAAAATATTTAATAAAAAAAGAGTAATAATAATAAAACAAAAATTTGTGAATCACCATGAATATGATCTTATCCTGAGATCTATAAATCTTCCTTGTGAATTATCAAATCTAGGACTGTTCTAGGGGAGCCCTTGGCACGCCCACATTTACTCAGAAAGTGAAGAAACCTACTGAAGTGACAGAAGATTAAACAAAAATTGAAAAATACATATTTAAGAACAAACCCGCTGCTTTGAATCCATTCCAACTCATAGTGACCCTGAAGGACAGAGTAGAACTGCCCCTGTGTGTTTCCCGGATGGTGAATCATTACGGGAGTGGAAAGCTTTCTTCTCAGAGCAGGTGGTGATTTCAAACTACTAACTTTGTGGTTAGCCCCTCAGTGCATAGCCAACTATGGCACCAGGACTCCATGAAAAGATTAAACAATAAGCATGAAACGTCACCATTCAGGACCAAGCAACGTTCATTTGGCTATCTGAAGGATCTATAAAATATTAATACCTTAACAAATGAGCCCTCCTTATTTCAATGAGTTCTTGTTGCTTGAGAGTTCCTATTGCGGTGTTTGGTGCTGTCAAGCCGGTTCCACGTCTAGCGACCTTGGGTGCAGCTGAAGGACATGCTGCCCAATGCTCCGACATTCTCACCCTCATTGCCAGGTTGGAGCCTGTTGTTGTAGCGATGCTATCAGCCCGTCTCGCGGAGGGTCTTCCTCCTCCTCTCTGACCTCTAACTTACCAAGCATGCTGTTCTTCTCCAGGGGCAGATCTCTCCTCTGACACGTCCAAAGTATGCAAGATAAAATCTTGCCATCCTTGCTAAGAAACATTCTAGTTGTATTTCTTCCAAGATAAATATGTTCTTCCTTCTAGCATCCTATGCTGTATTTCAGTCTTTTTTTTTTCCTTTTGCAAAAATCACAATTTAATTTAATTTAATTTTTTTATTGGGGCTCGTACAGTTCTTTTTTTAATCATTTTATCGGGCGTTCTTAACTGCTCTTATAATACTCCATACATCAATTGTTCCAAGCATATTTGTACATGTGTTGCCATCATCATTTTCTAAACATTTACCTTCCATTTGAGCCTTTGGTATCAGCTCCTCTTTTTACCCTCCCTCCTCCTCTCCCACCCTCATGACCCTTTGATAATTTATAAATTACGTGTTATTGTTTTCATGTCTTACACCGACTGCTGTCTACCTTCACCCGTGTTTCTGTTGTTCATCCCCCTGGGAGGGGGGGAGTTATGCATCAATCATTGCAATTGGTTCCTCTGTCTCCCCTCCTCCCCCCACCGTCTCCCTACCCTCCTGGTATCGCTACTCCCAATTCTGCTCTTGAGGGGTTTATCTGACCCGGATTCCGGGTGTCGTGAACTCTTATCTGTACCAGTGTACATGCTCTGGTCTAGCCAAAACTGAAAGACAGGACTGGGGTCATGACAGTGAGGGGTGAGGAAGCCTCAAAGAACCAGAGGAATATTGTGCGTTTCATCGGTGCTATACTGCGCCCTGGTTGACTCATCCCTTCCTTGTGACCCTTCTGTTGAGGGAATGTCCTATTGTCTACAGATGGGCTTTGGGTCTCTGTTCTGGCCCCTCAACAATATATTTTTTTGTTTGTTTGTTTATTTGTTTTGGGTCTTCTGGTTCCTGTTACCTGATTCCATCGACACCTCATGATCGCACAGACAGGTGTGCTTCTTCCATGTGGGCTTGTTGCTTCTCTGCTAAATGGCCGCTTGTTTAATTTCAAGCCCACCGCAGAAGCTATATCTTTTGATAGCCAGGCACCCTCAGCTTTCTTTACTACATTTGCTTAAGCACCCATTATGTCTTCAGCAATTGTGTCGGGAGGGTGAGCATCACAGAATGCTAAGTTGTGATAAAGTATTCTTGCATTGAGGGAGGGCTTGAGCAGAGGCCCAAAGTCCATCCACTTCCTCAATGTATTGCCTTATAAATATATGTACCTAAGCCAATACCTCTATTTTTATGAATTAATATATTTACATAAGTGCACATCTATGTTTATACCTCTATCCAAAGCTTTGCTTCCTAGATCTTTCCTGTTTCCTTTTACCTTCCTCCTTTCCCACCATCACACTCGCCCTTCTTCTGCCTCTTAGTAAGTCCTCTCAGCTAGATTGCTGTTACTCCAACAGCACCAGAATCTCTATGTCCTCCTCATTGTTGATTTTAATTCCCCAGTTGTTCCCCTGTTTATGGCGTTGTTTGCTCACTGCTCCCTTCCCCCACCACTTCCTCCCCCCAGGTCCCTCTGTAACCATCAGTCCCATTGCTTTCTCCTCGGGCTTGCTTCCCATGCCTCTCTTATATTGGTGGGCAAAACAACAGTAACAGAGACAAAACAAAAAGAGAAGAAAAAAACTAGCAAAAAACCCCTGAAAAAAACAATACATAATTCTAGGTCTACCTGCTGACCTTTATGACTACATCCCCACCGGTCCTGGGGGGTTGCAGGAACTGCCCTTCCTAGTCGATTTTGGGGGCTTTGTAGCTTGGCTTGGCTCCTGTTGCTGGTCTGTTATGTTCCCTTCTTGGTTGGCCCTGCTGTGGGGATGGTCAGACCAGACATACTCCCCACCATGTGTCCCCAGTTTTGTCCTCTGTCGCAGTATGCTCCAGTAAGGGGACATCGTGTTTTGAACTGTTGTCGGCCCTACAACAGGTCCTCTCTGTGCCTTGGTGCCTCCATGCAGGGACGTCATCCTCAAGGCTTGGTGCGCCAGTATGGGATCTAGTCCCTCACTCTCTCTTTTTCCTACTTGATTTGCTTCTTTGTGGACATGACAGGCCAGCCCCTCTCCCCAACCTGCAGGATTGGTGTTGTCCTCTGTAGTACATATTTCTGGGGGTGCGGGTAGGGTGGGGGCGTGTCACTTTGGCTCTAATTGGGGCTGGCCCTGTAGACCTCTCTATTCATGAGTTGCTCCATGTGGTTATCTTACCCTCAAGGGTTGGCGCACCCTGTGTGGTCTGCAGTCACACTCTCATTTCTATGGAGACATGAATAATACCCTCCCCCTGGTGGATTAGTGCCTTTCTTCCCCAGTGTCATCATCTCCCTCTTCCCCCCCTCCCCGCCACACACTTTCCCCTCTTTGTGTTGGAATGACATGTACATCCTTGGGTTTGGTTTCTCCCCCACCCAAGGCTCTTACAGTTCTTATAACAATCCATACATCAATATCAAGTACATTTGTACATATGTTGCCATCATCATCATTTGGAAAACATTTTCTTTCTACTTGAGTTCTTGGTATCAGCTCCTCTTATTTCCCTCCCCCCCCCCATGCTCCCACCCTCATGACCCCTTGATAAATTATAAATTATTATTTTCATTCTTACACCGTCCACTGTCAACCTTCACCCACATTTCTGTTGCTCATCCCCCTGGTGGTAGTGGGTGGGGGTTATCCATCGATCACTGAGACCTGTTCCCCTTTCTCCCTTTCTTCCCCTGCCTTCCCCCTGCCCTCATGGTAGTGCTATTCTCATTACTGTCCTGTAGGGGTTATCTGTCCTGGATTCAGAGTGTCAAGAGCTCTTATCTGTACCAATGTACATGCTCTGGTCTAGCCATATTTGTAATGTAGAACTGGAGTCAGGATAGTGGGGTTGGGGAGAAGCATTAAAGAACTAAAGGAAGATTATAAGTTTTATCTGCACTAACCTGCACCCTGGCCGACTTGTCCCTTCCTTCTGACTTTTCTGTGAGGGATGTCCAATTATCTACAGATGGGTTTGGGTCTCCCCTCCAATACCCCCCTGCTTGTTCACATCCATCCAATTGTTTTGAGTCTCCCATTGCTTGATACCTGATCCCGTCCATACCTCATGATCACACAGGCTGATGTATTTCATGGTCTTTACCAACATCAGAATTCAAAGACATCAATTCTATGCTCTTCCAATTTGTTGTTTCTCTTTTAGCTGCAAAAAACTGGTTGACGATACCACGGTTTGGGGCAGGCAGACCTTAGTTCTCGAAGTGAATTCTTGTTCATACTTTTCCAACATTTTATCCAATGCCATGTGTCATTTTCTTAATTGACTTCTGCTTCCACTGGCATTGATTGTACATCCAATTAAAACGAAATCCTTGATAACTTCAATCTGTCCTCCATTTGTTATTATGTTGCTTATTGGTCAATTGTGAAATATTTTTATTTCTTTTATATTGAGGTATCATCCATGCTGAAAACTGTAGTCTTTGGTCTTCATCAGTAGGTGCTTCAAGTTCCCGTCACTAATCAGCAAACTAGGTGTGTGATCCACTATTGAATGTGGTTAATGAACCATCCTCCAGCCCTGATCCTGCATTCTTCATGCAGTCCAGCTTCTCAGATTCTTTGCTCGGCCTACAGATTGAATACAGGTGGTGAAAGGATACAACCCTGACACACACCTTTCCTGGTTTTAAACCGTATACTATCCCTTTGTTGGTTAAAGCAACCTACAATCCTGTCATACCACCCACTCTTAGACAGAAAGCCATGAGGATATCAATGAAAATGGTGAACTAGGGAAATCCAAAGCTCTGTCCCTTTACAAAAGCAGCAAATAAGTTGGTAAAAACTCTCAGAACCAACTTTTTCTGGAACTCTGGATTCTAAATTTAAAAATGTACAACCTCTAGGGGAATGCTGAATAAAGAAAACACACACACACACACATATTGAGTTACAGTAAGAGAACACTGTGGCATTTTAACTTATCCTGGTACTGCCCTCCACTTCCCACCACGGAAGTAGGCTTGAAGGCGGTAGTCAGCATTTGAAAGTATCAGAGGGAGCAATGCAGACCTTATTCTCAAAGTATTCTGGTTGTCAGTTGGCTCCCTGAAAGATTGGCTTAATAGTTTGCCTTTTTTTTTTTTTTTTGGCCTTCATAGAAGATTCCCAGGGCACAAGTGGATTCCTGCATGGTGTGGAAAGCATTTAAAGGCAAAGCTATTAGCCACTGTCACTTGGGGTAGGAGATAACAGTAATAGCAAATAAAAGACCAAAAAAGCCTGGGAAACAAAAGGCTGAGGTAGGAAAGTGTCTTTGAGAAGCTCCCACAGAGAGGGGGAGATAGGGGAAAGGAAGTGGTATTAACAAACCCATGGACAAAGGAACAACAAGTGATCCAAAATCAGTGGTGAGGAGGGTGTAAGAGGCCTGGTAGGGCTTGACCAAGGGCAATGTAACCAAGAGGAATTACTGAAACCCAAATGAAGGCTGAGCATGAGAGTGGGACAAGAAAGAACCAGGAGGCAAAGAGCATTTATAGAGGTCTAATTACAGGCATGTACATATGTAAATATATTTATATATGATGATGGGGAACAGATCTATGTGCACATATTTATAGGTTTAGTATTAAGGTAGCAGATGGACATTGGGCCTCCATTCAAGTACTCCCTCAATGCAAGAATACTTTTTTCTATTAACCTGGCATTCCATGATGCTCACCTTCCCAACACTATTGCTGAAGACAAAGCAGGTGCATAAGCAAACATGGTGAAGAAAGCTGATGGTGTTTGGCTCCCAAAAGATATAACATCTGGGGTCTTAAAAGCTTGCAGGCAAACAAGCATCCATCTAGCTGAGAAGCAACAAAGCCCACATAGAAGAAGCACACAGCCTGTGTGATCACAAGGTGTCGAAGGGATCAGGGATCAGGCATCAAAGAACAAAAAATCATATGTGAATGAGGGGCAGTAGGCAACTTACGGAAGGGTCTCAGTCAGGGTACAGGGTAGCATTTCTCTAGTTCTTTAATGCTTCATCCCCCACACTCTCATGATCCCAATTCTACCTTACAAATCTAGCTAAACCAGAGCATGTACACTGGTAAAAATAAGAGCAGGAAACACAGATAATCCAGGACAGATACACCCCTCAGGACCAATATTGAGAGTAACCATACCAGGGGAAGGGGAAGGTATGGGGAAAAAGGGGGAACCAATCACAATGATCTACATATAACCTCCTCACAGGGGGATGGACAACAGAAAAGTGGGTGAAGGGAGATATCAGTCAGTATAAGACATGAAATAATAATAATAACTTTTAAATTATCAAGGGTTCGTGAGGGAGAGAGGTTGGGAGAGGGAGGGGGGAAATGAGAAGCTGATACCAAGGATTCAAGTAGAAAGAAAATGTTTAAGAATGATGATGGCAACAATTGTACAAATGTGCTTGACACAATAGATGGATGTATGGGTTGTGGTAAGAGTTGTACAATCCACCAATAAAATGATTTTTTTTAAAAAGAAGATTGGGTTTTCCTCTCAAATTTGAAGGTCTATTGTCTGCCTTGGCTAGAACTTTTACTATTTTGCTGAATAGCGATTGTGAAAGAAAGCATCCTTGTCTTGTTATCGGTCACAGAAGTTTGCGCAAGAATGGTGTTATCTTCCCTTTAAATGTTTGGTAGAATCCACTGGGAAAGTCAGATGATCCAGGAATTTTTAAAGTAATCTCTTTACTTTTTACAGTTATGTGGAGACTTTCTACTTTTCTTTTTTAAAATCATTTTATTGGGGGCTCTTAAACAGCTCTCATAGCAATCCATACATCAACTGTATCAAGTACCTCTGTGCATATGCTGCCATCATCATTTTCAAAGTGTTTTCTCTCTACCTGCGTCCTTGGTATCAGCTCCTCTTTTTTCCTCCCTTCCCCACCCTCCCACCCTCATGAGCCCTTAATAAATTATAAATCATTATTTCTATATCTTACACCATCCACTGTCTCCTTACACCCACGTTTCTGTTGTTCATCCTCCTTGGACTGGGAAGGGGGTTATACATTGATTGTTGTGATCAGTTCCCCTTTATCCCCCCACCTTCCCCCTACCCTCATGGTGTCACTACTCCGATTACTGTCCCCGAGGGGTTTACCTGTCTTGGATTCTGTGTGTCGTGAGCTCTATCTGTACCAGTGTACAACATCTGGTCTAGCCAGATTTGTAAGGTAGAACTGGGGTCATGATAGTGATGGGGAGGAAGCATTAAATTACCTAGGGGTATTTTGTGTGTTTCGTTGGTGCTATACTGCACCCTCGCTGACTTATCCCTTCCTTGTGACCGTTCTGTGAGGAGAGGTCCAATTGTCTACAGATTTGGCTTTGGGTCTCTACTCCAACCCGCCTCGTTCACATCGATGATTATTTTGGGTTTTCTGATACCTGATCTCATCGACACCTCATGATCACACAGGCTAGTGTGCTTCTTCCATGTGGGCTTTGTTGCTTCCCTGCTAGATGGCTGCTTGTTTAACTTCAAGCCTTTAAAACCCCAGATGCTGTGTCTTGTAATACCTGGACACCATCAGCTTTCTTCACCACATTTGCTTATGCACCCATTTTGTTTTCAGCAATCGTGTCGGGAAGGTGGGCACCACAGAATGCCAGCTTATTAGAACAAAATCTTCTTTCATTGAGGGAGGCTTGAGTGCCCAATGCCCATCTGCTACCATGATACTTAATATATAAATGTATGTACATAAACCTAGATCCCTATTGTTATATATTAATGTATTTATATATATTCATGCCTATATTTATACTTCTATACATGTCTTTTGCCTTCTACTTCTTTCCTCTAATTCCTTTTACTTCCCTCTTGCCCCACTATCATGTTTGACCTTCATTCGGCTCAGTAATTCCTCTTGGCTATATTGCCCTTCATCCAACCCCATCAGGCATCCTCTGCCCTCCTCACCATTGATTTTAAATCTCTTGTTGTTCCCTTGGAGTTTTCTACTTTTTATGGGTCAATTTAGGTAGTTTGTGTGTTTCAGGTTTTTTACCCATTTAATCTACATTTGTTGGTATACAGTTGTTCATACTATTAATTATCTTTCTTATTTCTATAGGGTCAGTACTGTCTCTCTTTCATGTCTGGTTTTAGTTATTTGTGTCTTCTCTCTTCTTTTCCATGTCTACCAGGCTAAAAGTTTGTGAATTTTATTGAACTTTCAGAGAACCAGGTTTTGTTTTTGTTGATTTTCTTTACTGTTTTTTCTGTATTTCATTTATATGTGCCTAACCCCCCTCCCCCGGTAGCATCCTTTTCTTATTT
This sequence comes from Echinops telfairi, assembly GCF_000313985.2. Lineage (NCBI taxonomy): Eukaryota > Metazoa > Chordata > Mammalia > Afrosoricida > Tenrecidae > Echinops > Echinops telfairi. The sequence goes on along the minus strand of NW_022105908.1, from coordinate 7,391,650 downwards.
CACAGATGTAGTATCATCTATTAATTTCCCTGATAACAGGTAATTTTTATTCTCCCTGTCTAGGTTGTTTCCTAACGATTTCATGGTTTCCTAAAGATTCTGTTGTTGGCAGTTTGGTCTCTAACTCTATGCTAGAGGCTTTATCAGAGGACTGATGATGCTTGGTGTCCGCTCATGTTTCAGTGTGGGAGTCCACAAAGCTGACCATCGGCCCATAGCTTGTCTACGGATGGGGCTTGTGATTGGGCTTTCATTTCGGACTGGGGCTTGTGATTGGGCTTTCATTTCGGACTGGGGCTTGTGATTGGGCTTTCATTTCGGACTG
>NW_022105908.1:7386034-7391213 GCF_000313985.2 Echinops telfairi | reverse complement strand
ACTGGGGCTTGTGATTGGGCTTTCATTTCGGACTGGGGCTTGTGATTGGGCTTTCATTTCGGACTGGGGCTTGTGATTGGGCTTTCATTTCGGACGCTGTGCCTATGCTGGGACTCTCACAAACTCCTATCATCAGTAACATCTGCTCTTTCCCCTTGAACTGGCCAGATTATCCAGAACAAGAACCCTCCGTGTTCCTGCCTGTGGGTATTGACCTGGAAGCCAGGAATAGGACACCAAACCAGAGGACAGGCAGTGGACCAAGGCTGCCAGACTATCTAAGCATAAATTATGTAATGTTCATTTAATTTCCCTGTTTTGGTCCATCGCTCCTGCTTCAACTGTGCTCTGTGTCCAGCCTGTCCAGACACCCCTTTTCACGCTCTAGTCCTCAGGGAGGGTCTGCCATGTGATTGTGCAGAGCAAACGGAGTCGGAGACCTATCTGCTTTCTGAACTGAATTCCACGCCTGTCCTCTTGGCTTTCACCACCTTCATTCGCGCTCCCACAGATTGCTGTGCCACCAATTTCTTGAGCCTTTGGGGGAATTGACACCGCACAGCATGTTGATGCTTCATCTTCCCCCACTGCTGGCATGGGATATAATTTTAATTTGATATCGATATTGTTATTGATATTATTACAATATGTGTATCTTAATGTTAATACTGCGTGGTTTAAATCAGGAAAGGTGTGCATCAGGGTTGCATCGTCTCAACACCCTTAAACAGTTTGCTGAGCGAATCATCTCAGAAGCTGAATTATATGAAGAAGATTGTAGCATCAGGATTAGAGGAAGGCTTATTAACAACCAGCAGTAGGCAGGTGACACAACCTTGCTTGCTGGAAGTGAGGAGGAACTTGAAGCACTTGCTGATGTAGATCAAAGGCTGCGGCCGTCAGTGTGGGTAACAACTCAATGTGAAGAAAACCAGAATCCTCATACCTGGCCAATAGGTCACTTCATGACAGACAGCAAAAGGATTAAATTGGTCAAGGATTTCATCTCAGCTTGGATCCACAATCACTTCTCATAGAAGTTAGCAGTTAAAAAAAAATCAAAGGACATATTATGTAGTATTAAATAAAAAGTGGCACGGAGGGAGGTCGGGGGCCAGCCCCAACCGCTAATACTCCTATTACTACTACTCGGATTCAGTAATACTACTTCAGGGTTCGGTAATGCACAATTGTACAGTTGAGATATATAAGTATTATATTAAAGTCATGGAGAGCATGAGAGATATTACAATAATGCAGTTGGACATATTACATGATAGCATTGCTCACCTCAGACCAGCTTGGTGGTCCACGTGGAGAGAGGGGGAAGGGAAGGAGGGAAAGGGAACAAGGGAGATGGGGAAGAGAGTCAGGGAGGTCAGAGTCCGAGGGGTCCGAGAGCTCTATATTGCTGACCCATGCCTATATACCTTTTGGGGGCATGCCAGCCCACTAATTACAGGTAGACATACGTCACAGGGAGGGGTTACACTATAGGGTTCCCAGTAATGAGAGGGTGGTCTCTGGGTCTCCATAGAAACCATTATCAGTAGGGTGCAAACCCCTCCTACAGGAACCAAGCTAATGACCTTAGGCTCCAGACAGAGGTAACCCATTGTCTCTAGCAGCAGGGAGTAGGGCTAGTGCAGCCTGGCAACTGATTGCCTTCAGGGGAGGGAATGCCTGCGCATCTGACCTCCCCCCACAATATTACATTGAATAAATTTACTGCACAAAACCTCTTTTGAAGTTTTGAAGAGCACGGATATCACTTTGAGGATCCGAGCCATTGTACTTTCAATGGCCTCATATGCTTGCGAAAGTTAGGCATTGAATAAGGAAGACCAAAAAAGAATCAGAGCATTTGAACTGTGGTGCTGGTGACGAATATCAGAAGTACCACAGACCGCCAGAAAATGGAACAAGTCTGTCTTGGGAAAGGTACAGCCAGAATGCTCCTTGGAAGCAAAAACGTGAACTTTGGACATGTTGTCAGGAGAGAGCAGTCACTGTGAAAAGACATTGTGTTTGGTAAAGTAGAAGGGCGGTGGAAAAGAGGAAGGCCCTCAGTGGGATGGCTTGTTAGCAGGGGCTACAATAGTGGGCTTATGTAGCCTCATGATAATTGTGAGGCTGGCCTAGGCTCAGGCGGTGTTTTGTTGTGTTGTACATAGGGTCCCTGTAAGTCTGAACTCACAACATCTGATCATTTTCCATTATTTTGTTATACTTGTCGATTTTCCCAGTACTGAGTAAACGACTTCAAACGATTGTGTTTCCTTTGTTCCAGGACGTACACCACCTGTTCTCGTCTTGCTTTATTGCATCCGTAAACGCTAAAACCACATAGAATAACTCTTTCGATGATGGATAACCTTGTCTGGTTTTTCTATTCAGGATCATGTCTCACCTCCAACTCTGACTTTTCCATTGTTTCCTGATGCTGTACCCTTGAGACCTCTGTAGAGCGCAGTTTAATCTGGACGCTCACGGGGTCACCCTGAGCAGACGCACCTTCACGCCGACTGGTTCAAATGGTGCCGGCTCTTTCGAAACTGTACTGAATTCCTGTTACCAGGCTCTTGTCGTGAGTTTACTTAGTCTTTTGGCTCTTCTGGATCGTTTGAAGGAGGCAGCTGTATCAAAACATTACGTGTGTTTTCATACACCCCTAAGTGTTAGACATCATCCCAGCTTCAGGAAGCTGAAAACAAGATTTTCAAAACAAAATGCGAGAACGTTCCCTCCTAGTAAGATCTGAGGTTTCTTTAAAGTGCCTTTCTCCTCTGTACTCCCTGGGGTCCATTTGTCATGGGCTAAGGACCTCTTTAGATGAAATATGCTAACAACTGGTAGTGAATTCTTACGCTATGAAACACCAAAAGCCATTATCTCACCATCATTAAGCAAAAGGAGGCCTTGATGTTTGCTGCTATTTCCTTTCCATCCCCAGGACACATGTAAGTCTGTTTAGATAATAACCGCCCCAAGTGAATCCACATTGAGAATTTTTTCCATTCTCATAGTTATGAAATGTTTATCTGGGAAAGGGAAGTAGTTAAGCCACAAGAAGCATGTGGTTTCAAAAGTTGAATCTTGTGTCAGGGGTGGGGCAGGGAGGGGGAGTTCACAATGGGTTGAGGATTGTTTGTCTAAGTCATATAAATGTAAATTAAACTTGGTCTTGGAACAAACTTCCTTAGTTAGTACATATTTTCTTAGTAAGCACATCCCAAAATATAGAAGTTCTATTTCTCTTTACAAAAAATAAATTTCCCTCACTAAAAATATTCTATTGGGAGCATGAGAGCATCATTCTTTGGACAAAATCCTATTGTTCTTTTAAACTTTACAGGTTAACCTCTGACTGTGTAGGAAAATAGCCCTATGTTACGGGGGCCAGGAGAGCAAATAAGGTAGAAGAACCTTGATAGAACAAGCGGGCAGAGTCCATCAAAATTCATTCCACATGTCTGCAGAGATTTCATGTAAGGATAGTTATTGCAAGGGTTTATAATAACAAGAGACAAAACAACCAAGGTAAACTGTTAAATATATCCATGTGATGGGCCCAAATACAAGAGGGCTTCAAAAAGTTCATGGAAATGGAGTTTAAAGACAACTTTTTGAAACCCCTTCATCTAGCTATTAAAGAACAATAAAGTATATAATGGAGATGCGAGTTACAACTAGCACTTGTAGGATGCTTCTCTTTGAAGACAATGTTCTAAATGGTATACATGTTATTTGTGCATGTAGTCTTGAATACAATTTCATAAGGAATGTACAGAAACCTCGGCATAACATGTAATTACCCAGTCATACAAGCAAATGGCAGAGCTAGGAGTAACCCTAGTGTTGCCCTGGTTGCAGAGAAACAAACTCTCAGAGAGACACTCATATGTATATAAGAAAGAGCTTTATATACAAGGGCAATTGAATATTGAGAAAACACCCCAGCCCAGTCCAGATCAAGTCCATAAGTCCAATATTAGCCCATATGTCCGATACCAATCCATAAAGTCCTCTTCAGACTCGCAAAACACATGCAATGATGCCCAATGCAGGAAGATCACAGGTCAGTGGGTGGGCAATCTTGTGGATCCAGTGGCATTGGAAGCATCTCACTGCTGGCAGGGGTCTCCATGTGGCTCCTCTAGCTCAGGGCACTAGCCTTGTTCCATGTGTCTTGTGAGCTGCAGTGTCTCCCAGGGAGTGAGCTAAGAGAGAGAATCTCCCGCCTCCAAGGAAAATAAAGCAGTTCCCAGAATCCACAGGAAAAGGCCATGCTCCCACAGAGGCCTCATCCGCTATGACAGGCTAGACTCCACTCCTTCACTCTTAATCCTCTCAAATTGACAAATGATGATCTAACTACCACAACTGCTAACCCAAAGGTTTGCAGTTCAAACGCACTAGTCTACTCCTGAGAAAGAAGATGTGACATCTGCTTCTGTAAAGATTTACAGCCTTTATCAGAAAAAAATCATGGTATGGTATTAAACGTTTAAAACAAGCAGGATCTATGTGAGGTGTCAGCCAAGTACAAACAGAAGAGGCCCACCAGCCTGTGTAATCCAAGGACTGTAAATAATAAAATTCAAGACCGGAGGAGGGAACTGTATGGAGCTTAAATTCTGAGGACCCAATTTGTAAAAGGTTATGGTTGACAGTGAAAGCTCAAAATTCATTTTCAGGGTTCCCTCATGGCTTAAGTCTCTGGTGAATCCCTTCTGACCATTGACCTGGGATGTGAACAGACATGGTATCAGACAAAGTGCTTTGGAAAGTAGGTTAATGCAGATAGAGTCTGGTTCAAACTTAACATCTTATCACTTGTTCTCCCTTCTGACCCATTTAAATTTTGTTCCAGTTTTTAACATTTTCTGCTGTCTTTTCAATTCACATTTTTCTCTTTTGTGTTATTGTTGGGGGGTTATTTGTTGTTGTTGTTTTCTATATTTGAAATCCAGGGTAGATATATCTATAGAGACAGCAACTGGCTCAATAGTTTCTTCGAGGGGAGGTTGTGGGAAACAGGAAGCTCATAATAATGAATACAAGAAAGAAGAAAATGTTCTAAAATTGATGATGGTGATTACTGCACAACTCTTTTTACTATGATTAAACCATTGAATTGTATGATATGTGAATTATATGTCAAAGCTGTTTGCTATTT
>NW_022105908.1:7366229-7384705 GCF_000313985.2 Echinops telfairi | reverse complement strand
TGGTATGGTTAGTTTTGTGACACAGGGAGATCCGGGACCCAGAGCTGGTTATAATTCTTTTTTTGTTTTTTGAGGGGTTTTTTTTCGCCCTCTTTTAGGTAATTTATATTTGTCCTGCCATGACTCCATTCATTCTGATTGTCAGCTCAAAGGAAAGAAGGAGGGGACTCTTTGCCTCCTGTTTTGTCAGAATGACATGAGACATTTTGCGTGTCTTACGCAGTCTCTGAGGCACCATGCTTTGTTGCTTATTAGTCTCACGGTTTCTCGTGCCCTTCCTGACTCTGCTGTTGCATTTGATTCTCTTGTAGCTACCAGGTGTCACACCTGCCTCCTCCAGCATACGTGGTGAGCCATCGTGGGCCAGGGACCACATTGTTGTGTTGGCGTACTCCCTCAGTGCTCAACGAACATGTGTCGGATTTAGTTAGAGATACGAGAGCCGTGAGAGTTGAAGGCTAAAGCATTTGGTTCATAAAGTCAGCGGAGGAAAGAAGGGGAAGAGTGTTCTTCCAGAAACCCATGGAACAGAAATCAAAGAGCAGAGTCTGGGCCCAGGAGAAAAGGAAGCTACAGGGGCCCTGGTGGTCCAGTGAATTAAGTGTTAGACTGCTAACCATAAATCAGCAGTTCAAACCCACCAGCCACTCCACAGGAGAAACATGAGATTGTTTGCTTCTGTAAAGATAGACAGCCTCGGAAACTCTAGAGAGGGTTACTATTAGTGAGAATTAACTCTGTGGTAGTGGAATGACAACTTAAAAAGCCTTTGGTGGTGTTGGGCTGCTAACCACAAGATAGAGGATTCAAACCCACCTCTCAGGTGAGGCTGTCTGCTTCTGTAAAGATTTTGTCTCAGAAACCCCAAGGAGCACTTCTACTCTGTCCATAGAGTTCATATGAGTCAGACCAAAGTAATGGCAGGGGGTTATGATGACATTGACCTGTACCAGGCTAGCCCTGCTGGTTGAACTACTGGGGTCTGGTGGGTAGCACGGGATGGGGATGCCTGCAGAAATGAGTGTGGACCCACCTACATGGTTCAGAAGGTATCAAGCAGCGGGGCCCAGCACAGGGAGGAACCATGGTGGGTGGGGACTCTGGAGTGTGTAAGTGAAAAAAAAGAGGAAGTGAAAAAGACATTCCCCCAGCCACTCTTCGATGTGAGTATCTTTTTGATCCTATCTGCAGGGTGAGGTTGTCTGGTATCTGCCTAAACATCTCCAGAGATAGAGCAGTCCCTTGGTCCTTAGAAAGCACTCATCCACAGAGGCATATCCTCCTGTGTTATCCCTTCTAACGGATCCTTTTCTTTCCTATCTAAGCTAGCTAAGGAAGAAAGGACAAGCAGAATTACTATCATTTAAATATTAATAATGCCAAATCAATATTTAAATGTAATACACTTCTAATTGAAATCCAAACAAGATTTTTGTTGTTGTTGTTGTTGCCTTTGAGCCTAGCAAAACAGTTAAGAATTCACTAGAAGAATAAGTGAGAGGGGCCGGGGGAGGGGAGGCAAAAAAAGAAAAGAGAATAAATGAGAACAGTCAAGAAAGTGTTGACAAGTAATAATGCAAGTGGGTTACTCAACCTGATTGGAAATGCAAAGTAAAAAAGTATTGATGCTGGGATTTCAGTTCATGGGTTTGTTCCAAGCAAAACATGTTTACATACGTCTTTATGGTCCATGGATGGCTTCGGGCAACTTCTCTTGGTAGTGCACTTGTGTTAGTCTGGTTAGTGTGCCTTCAAAAAAGATCCGGTCAGAACATGGCTTCCCAGGGAATGTGGTGGGTCAGTTCAAGTCAAGGCAGGGAGTTCAGTTCAAAAGGTTAAGGCAACTATCTTGGTGGGATTCCAAAGAGGTCATCTTGACAAACTTTCTCTAAGGACGCAGGGTGATGAAGAGAGTTTATTTATGAAGTTTTGAGAAAACGGAAAACTGCATTCATGAGAAAAAAGGCAGGTTGCACCAAGGACTTTTTTTTTTATCATGACAATGCACCTGCTCATTCTTTGAGGTCAGCAAGCTCATCTTCCAAGAATCTCACTGGGCAACCTTATCCTAGCCACCTTCCAGTCCTTCATTCGTTTTGTTTCCAAAACTCAACGAACATTGAAAAGGAGCATGAATTGAGGCCCTGGCTAATCCCTAACAGCTGTTGAGACATGGTGTAAACCGAAGAGCACAGGACCCTTTAGAGAAGGGTTGCAGAAATGGAAACAGTTCTCCAAAGGTGCACAGACCTTGACGGAAAGTATGTTGAGGAAAAAATGGCCTCACATTTTTAATATTTTTGTTTAAGAAAGATTTCCCTGATTCTGTATTCATGCTTTTTAATGTACCCTAGTGTATTTGCAGCTGTGGTGATGAAGGATGTACTTCAGACTCATTCTCACCCACCTTCCAGATTCCCAGCAGGATAACACAAAGAATGGCTACAGAAATGCAGGCTCTATGGCTCACTGTTTGAGTATTAAAGTTCAGTGTTTGACTAGATTGAGTAGGGCAAACAAATATTTAAATCTTAAAACTAGTTACTTCCTGACTTAATTAGGGGGGAAGAATGAGCCTTATCTTTAACATCATTAATGAAGAAATAAATGACTGGAGCTAAAATGTGAATAAGATCAGAAGAGGAAATGAATTCCAAGGAAACTCAAAAGTTGTTTGCTTAAGGGACAAAAGATTGGTTCCCATTGACACAGAGAGTTAATGCTCCCCTTTGCAGTCAATAGAAAAGAAGTCAAGTGAAGCGGTCTAGCTATCTGGTAATCTCTATGAGATTATCCCAAAACGTAGTGGCTAAAATAAAAATGTTTCTTTTGTTCACACATCTGCAGTTTGGGCATGACTCCTCTCTGTTTTAAACTGTCTAGCCCTTAACCAGGAGGACTTAGTGGAACAGGTGGGACCTGACAGGTTTTCTCCCGAGTCTGTAGTTGGCTAGACTTGCTTCCACACAGTTTGGAAATCCCCATGACCCCAAGAGAATTTTCCAGTTCTTCTTGGTAGAACCGTCAAGGCGCCTAATGATCTTGCTTCAGAAGTCACAGATTTTCACTCCCACAGTCTTTTGGAGAAAACTACAGCCGAATCCATTGCCAAGAGTCAGTGCCGACTCACAGCAATCCCGTGTGTCTCAGAGTAGAATGGCTTTCAGTCGTTTTCAGTGACTGTGATCTCTAGAAGTAGATCAGCAGGGTGTTTTCTTCTGAGGTACCTTTGGGTGGACTTCAGCTGCCAACCTTACTTTTAGGCATCGAGAACTTACCCATTGTGCCACCCAGGGTCAAGCAAAAGCAAACTATTATGATTGCCCCACATTCAAGTGCAGAAGTAGACTATCAATTATTTCATAGAATCTTTAGCCATTTCATCTGACACGATTGCCCCATATTCAAGTGCAGAAGTAGACGCTATCTCTCAATTATTTCATTGAATCTGTAGCCATTTCATCTAACACAAAAAGAAAGAATCAGTGTTTCTACCCTGCCAATCTAGCGATTCCTTAATTCCATCTTCCTTCCCTCATCTACAGCCAAACCTATACCTCTTCACCAGGGTCTTTAAAAAATGGAAGGCTGTTCCCCATAATCTACTCTACTCAGAAACATACCATGACTAGCACTCGCATTCAGTATTGGTCTAGTTTATATATACGAGGGGGTACCAAAAAAAACACAGAATTGTACTGAGCAGAGGGGAGCTCTCATTGTGTGCATTTTTCCCTGTTACATAAGCATCAAGCACCTTGCTCTGGGTTAGTGGATCCATCGCCTGGGAAGGCTCGCTCTGGTCACAGTGAATTTTTTTCGTAAAAGCAGTTTCACTTGAACCTCATTTTTTGTGATGACTGATTTAAGAGAAGAGCGTGTGGCTGTGAAATTTTGTTTCCTGATCAGGAAAAATGCCTCAGAAACTGTTGTGATGTTGAACACAGCTTACAAGGACAGTGCTTACAAGGGAAAATTCAAGTGTATGAATGGCTTTCTCGTTTCAAAAAAGGTGAAATGGTGATTGATGACAGACCTTGTTCTGGACATCAGTCAACTTCCCAAGTGGACAAAATGTTGACTTGTAGTGCATTTGGAGTTTGTTCTATCATGCCAGACTGTTAACCAAGCTTTCTATTTAGAGGTTCTGAAAAGACAGTGTAACATTTTGTGACCAAAAAAGGCCTGATTTGTGCCAGATGGGGGACTGGCTTTGACACCACAACAATGCACCTGCACTAGCAGCCATCTCAGTGTGCCAGTTTTGAGCAAAAAACAGCATGCCTCTCTTGACTGACGCACCTTACTCACCTCACCTCACTCCATATGACCTCTTTTTGTTTCCATGAATGCAGAGGGACATGAAAGGACAGCAATTTAACGACATAGAAGAGGTGAAGGAAAAGTGAATGAGGTGCTGTCAGCCACCCAAACAGATGAGTTTGAAAAATATTTCCAAGAATGGAATCACAGATTTGACAAATGTATTATCATATATACTCGAGTGTAAGCCTACCCGGATATCAGCTGAGGCACCTAATTTTACCACAAAAACTGCATTAAAAATATGCTGAAAAACCCGGCTTACACATTAGTATATATGGTAAGTGTAATGGAGTGTACTTCGAAGATGATAAGGTTGTTAAAGGCTCAGAAACCCAATGGAGCAGTTCTACTCTGTCCTGTCAAAAACCAACTCAATGGTGCTACCCAGGGTCTGCCCTGTAGGGTCAGACTGACTAAATGGCAGTGGGTCTACATCTCCCAAAGAGGTCCTAAATGTTCAGTGTGAATTTGAGTACTCCTGGACTCGACTGCGTATGTGGGACCTTTGTGACAAGTGAGATTCTTTTATTCTCTGTAAGCTATAAATTGTTCCATTTCCACCCACCCCTCTTCCCCAAAATAAGGACCTCAGTCCAACTCCACAGCTGTGGCAATAAAGTTCTATCAGGAGAAGCTCCAGAGGGATCCCAGGAGTGGGATCCCAGGAGTGGGATGTTCAGATTCCCATGTGCCTGAGATAACTGGTTCCTGCTGGGATGAACATACCACATCTTTTCATCTTATTTTTTCTTTTTTAGTCCTTGTCAGTAATTTTGTTCAGAATGCACAGAGTCAATCCATTATAGTAGTTTCATGGAGGAGCTTCAAGGTCCTCAGAGAAGATAAAGGAGTGATGGGAATAAGGCCAAACAACCCAGCTGTCCTCAGTGGATATTACACAGGCCCTATTTCAGCTCACCAGCTGCAGCTCCACTCACCAGTGATTAATGCTTTGACCAAATGTCGGAGTTTCCAGGCAACAAAAGGCAAATTACATGAATCTTCTAGAAGCAAATGTTGTGGGTTGTTGGGTTTTGCTTTGCTCCTATCCCACTGCATCATTTAAGGGTGTTGCCTGTACACTCACCCTTCTGGAACTTTGTCTGCAATCTTAGGGATTCACCAAAGTTAGATTTCCGGCTTCACATATACTAGCCAGTGAATTCCTTTCCCTCAAATCACTTTTGCTGCAATAAGGGGGAAAAAATTATGTATCTTACACAATACGGAAGCTCTCCTAAAAAACATGGTTTATTTTGCCGATGCTTGAAATGTTACCAGCTTTATAGCTGAGACGTTATTACCTTACAAAATTGTGGATTCTACTAAAAAATTTTTCATAAAATATGTGTACACTAGAGAGAAAATGAAAAGATAATTTTCAGTGAGTCATTACCATTTCCCTTGGACAAATAATCAAGTTTCTTTTTGTAGTTGTTCCTGTTTCCTCTGCCTCCAGTAAGTCAAAAACTGTTAACATTCAGAGCAAACCCCTTCACCTTCAGCCCCGCAAGCTGTGTAGTAATCTTTCTCCTTTGACTTACTTATTTATGTTCTCCTTAATTGAGGTGTGACGTGCACGTTTACAGCTCAAGGGATTTCCCCACAGGGAATGATGATGTTGTTAGGTGCTGTGGAGTCTGCGCCAGCTCAGGGCAACCCTATGTACAATAGAAGGAAACCCTGCCTGGTCCTGGGCCAGCCTCGCAATTGTTATGTTTGAGTCCACTGTTGCAGTCATTCCATCTGATATAGTTAAAGTTTATCGTGCCAACCTGGCCGATAAACACATGTGGGGTTAATTGAAGTGTGGAGAGAGAAATGGCTCAGTGAGCCTCCCCTTTAGAGTTAACGGGTCTCTTGCTTTGTGATGGTCAGACCAGGGTGCAGCTGCCTTAGCCAGTTCCCTACTTCAGCTGGCAAGGCTCACTTCCTGCGAGACATCCCTGAGGAGAAGCCGCATGGACCTACCCCGATGCAGCCCTGGGTGCTGGAGCAGCCATGTGGAGACCCCTGCCAGCGCTGAGATACTTACACGTTCACTGACTCAACTTTCCTCCTGCAGTCAGCATCATAGTGTGTGTTTTGTGAGATGGAGGAGGACTTTGTGGATTGGTGTTGGACATATGGGTTAATGGGTTAATGTTGGACTTATGGGCTTGGACAGCACTGGGTTGGGATGTTTTCTTGATGTGCACTTACCCTTTATATAAAACTCTCTCTTATACATGAGTATCTGTGGATTTGTTTCTCTGAAGTACCCAGACTCACATACCATCTCATTAAGGGTCTTCCTGTTTTTCACTGCCCCTCTGCTTTACCAAGCAAGATTGTCCTTTGCCAGAGACTGGTCTCTCTTGCTAACCAAAGTAGGTGAGAACATTCGTCTCATGGCTGTACTTCCTCCACGCCAGATTTGGTTGTTCTTCTGGTACTTCCCATGGTACTTTCGATCTTCTTTACCAACACCATAATCCAAATGTTTTGGTTCTTCTTTGGTCCTCCTTATTCAGAGTCACTGTACCAAAAGAATTAGCCATCCCTTCAGGAGGTAACATATGAGAAATAACCAATGGTGCTGAAGAAAGAAGTTCAAGATGCACTGAAGGAACCTCTCCCTAGACCAAGTGGCGGTCATTGGCACCGAATAAGGGGATACGTATATAAGCAAATGCTCTGAGTAACTGGACGATATGAAAAAGAAAGTGGCACCAGGATTGGAGGAAGACCTGTTAACAGTCAACAATATGCAGATGACACGACTTTCCTTGCTAACAGCCAAGAGGACTTGAAGCACTTTGTATTTAAGATAGACTCCAGCCTTCAGTATGGATTATAACTCAATGTGAAGGGGGAATTAATCCTCACAACGGGGCCAATAAATAACATCATGATAAATAGAGAAAAGATTTAAGGTGTCAAAGACTTCATTTTACTAGGATTCATAGTCAACACTATCAGCACTATGGAAGCAACAATCAAGACGTTAAATGACATTTTGCATTGGGCATATCTGCTGCACAAGACCTCTTTAAAGTGTTGAAGAGCAAAGAGGGCAATTTGAGAACTAAGGTGTGCCTGACCCAAGTCATGGTAGCCGTATATGCATGTGAAAGTTGGACAGTGAACGCTGCTGTTGTTGTTAGGTGCCACTGTGTTGGTTCCAACCCATAGCGACCTTATGCACAACAGAACAAAACCCTGCCTGGTTCTGTGCCAGCCTCAGTTTTTCCTTTGCCTGAGACCATCATTACAGACACAGTATCAATCCACCTTCTTGAGGGACTTCCTCTTTTTCACCGTCCCTCTACTTTACCGAACGCGCTATCTTTCTAACATGTCTAAAGTATGCAAGACTAAGTCTGGCCATCCAGGCCTCTTAGGGCAAGGCAGATCGGTTTGTCCTTTTAGCCGTCCATGGTACTCTCGGTATTCTTCTCCGGCACACTTCAAACGCATCATTTCTTCTTCAGTCTTCTTTGTTCAATGCCCAGCTTTTACATGCGCATATGGAGCAAGTGAAAGTTCTATGACTTGGGTCAGGCACACGTTAGTCCTCAAAGTAACAGCCTTGATTTTCGGTACTTTAAAAAGGTCTTGTGCAGCAGACTTGCCTAATGTAATGTGTATTGGATCTCCTGACTGCTGCTTCCATGAGCATTGATTGTAGATCCGAATATACACGTTCTACATGAGCACAATGAAATGTGCTCTGGAATTCTTATTCTTCGCAATGTTATCCAAAGTTTATTATGATCCCCACATTTGAATGCGTCTGCGTAGTCAATAAACTACAAGTAGACATCTTTTTGGTATTCTTTGATTTCAGCTCAGATGTATATGAATGTCAGTAGTGATATTTCTCATTCCATGTTTTCTTCTGAATCCAATTTGAATTTCTGGCAGCACCTTGCCCATGTATGGATGCTGCATCCATTTTTAAATTATCTTCGGTCAAATTTTGTGATATTCAGTCAAAATGATTGTGATATTAATGCTATTCTCTGATAATTTCCATATTCTGAATTTCTTTTAATATGCACACATCACATATGCATCCTTCCCAATCGATTTGTCAGGTAACTGTCTTGCAGATTTGGCATAGACGAGTAGGTGCACCCATTGGCATAGACGAGTAGGTGCACCCATTGGCATAGACGAGTAGGTGCACCCATGCTTCATCAACTTATTGAAACATGTCAATTGGTATTTCATCAATTCTTGGACTCATGGTTTTTTGCTAATGCCTTCAGTGCAGCTTGCACGTCTTCCTGCAATACTGTTGATGCTGGTTATACATTACCTCCTGAAATGGTTGAATGTTGAAGTTTTTCTTGGTACAATTTATATTATTATTATTATATTATTATTATTTTCCCATGTCTTGCACTGTTTGATGTCTCTCTTTATCCCCTTATCTGTTGTCCATCCCCTTGGGAGGGGGTTATAGGTAGGTCATTGTGATCGGTTCCCCTTTTCTCCCCCCACCTTCCCCTTCCCCTCCTGGTATGACTACTCTCAATATTGGTCACGAGTTTATTTGTCCTGTATTCCCTGTGTTTCCAGCTTTTTTTTTTAAAGCATTCTATTAGGGGCATATACAACTCTTATCACAATCCATCAACTGATCACACTAGTTTTCAAGGGCTTTTTTGCTGTGCTGCTTAGTCTTTGGCCTCAGCCAATGGCTGTCTACTCCATTCCTCTTCACTGACAAGCACTGAGGGCAGTTGCCTCGCACTCTCCCTTTGTTCTCATGCTTGAGCCGCTCTTACTCATCCCCACCCCTAATTAGGCATTTCACTCCCATCCAGGACTAGGACCTAGAACTGTACTCAACTTGGATGCTGGGGTGTCTAGGATGAGCTCGGCTACTCATGAGCTCACTTGTGTTAGGCCAGATTAACAAGAGAAACAAAGCCAGGTACACTCGTGTATGTCTAAGAGAGAGCTTTATATCAAAGAGTACTCATATATTAAGAAAACAGCCCAGCCCCATCAGATCAAGTCCACAAGTCCGATATCAGACCATAAGTCCAATACTGGTCCATAGATTTCTCTTCAGACTCACGTAGCTACTCACAATGAGGTCCAGTGCAGGAAGATCACAGGCTGGTGGGTGAAAAGTCTTCTGGATCCAGTGACAGTGGAAGCATCTCAGCACTGGTGCGAGTCTCCACGTGGTTCCTTCAGCTTTCTTGAGTGTGTTTCCTCACTAGGGAAGTGAAACAGAGAGTGTGTGTGGCCTGCCTCCAGAAGAAAGAGGGGAAGTTCCCAGAATGCTCATGAGAAGGCCACGCCCACAAGGAAGCGTCCTCAGGCTGTGACCTGATTGACAGCTAGACTCCATCCCTTCACTCTTACTATCCTCAAATGGACATGAGACTGTGTAACTAGCACATCACTCAACTGTTGTCTTCCTGACTAACATCCATGATTTTGCTTTTGTCCATGTGAGTAGGTTTCTTGCATGGTTTCCTTGGTCTTTCTGGTCATTACAATGGTGCTGGATCCTAGACTTTGTACCCAAGGTCTAGGCACCCAGCGTAGCATTTGGCTGCTTGTTGGGTAAAGAATTTAACTTTGCTCTAAGTAAATTAGTCTTCACCCTCACTTCCTGAGAGCGAATGCTAACTATGTAATTTCCTCAGTAATTGAGGTACTTTTGTTGGTGTCCAAGCCACCCCTGAGGGCTCATGCTAGTGAGTGGGAGCTGAGGAGGCCAGAGAGACCACCCGCTGAGCTCAGGAGGGAGGGGGGCGGGGTGATTCAATTAACCATGACCACATAATGAAGCCAGAAAAGGCTCTGGACACACAATCTCTGCTTCTCCTCAGATCTCTTAATGAGAATCCAGATTCCACACAGGTTACAGTAGTCTGTAGATGGGTCTGCAGATGAGACGTCATGGAAGTCATGGGGGGTTTCCAAAATAAACTGGTAGATGTGATAAGGCAAAAATCAGTTCATCTCTTTTCTGACTCATTTTATATCCATATGGAAAAAGCGTGAGCATTATCAAGTTGTGGCACACCACAGCAGCAAAGTCATCAATACACATCTGCACAGTCACAAAGCCACGTCTGTAATCACAGCGGAAACAAAACCATCTGCTGAGTTGTGTTCAGGGCTCTGCAGGTCGATAGTCATCTCATTCGAGGTATCATCATTGTACACAGATATTCCATTGTTACACCAGCTGTGTTGAGTTGGCAATTGTTGACACTCTTGCTGCCCAAATAGAACCAGACACTATTTCAAGTGTGATTCACATCGGAAAACACATATTTCCAGGAACTGAGACACCACGGAATGGGATTGTTCCTACTGGAGACACGAAGGGTACAGTTTGTATCTAATGGGGTAATGCTACTAACCAATGATTATAATACCAGCTAGTGGCCCTCCACCTCTGCCGTCAGAACAGTAAGATGTCTTGAGAGAGAATGTTAGGTAGCTGGAGGCAGAACTAAGGGTTGACCCTCTACACACCAAAGCATCACTCCCCCATTACAGGAGGTTGGAAGCTGCTTAAGGCTGGAGGTCATGCACACATTCGGGTCTTTGAGACAGGAAATCCGTAAACCTGGGTGGGACCCCATCTAGGCCAGGTGGGCTTCATTCAGCCAATGGGGTCAAACAGTATGAACCATTTTGTTGACCACGCCTCCCAAGGTGGGGGCAGGGCTAAAAAGCCAGAAGTTTTTCTCTCTGGCCCGACTGGAGTCCTGAGTGGCCAGGCCATGCATGGTCCAGCACATTTGTGCCGCTTCTATCCTTTATAAACTTACTTGGATCACAAACTAGGCTTTGGCATGAGTTCCTTCTCACCCAAAGTGAAGGACCAAGATATTTCTCCCATGAGAGAGACCTAAGAAAAGGTTACAGCCTTTCAGGACTTTGGTTTGGTTAGATAAGTAGATTTGGAATTTCCATCATAATTCCTGAACACAGCAAAATGGGACACCCCCGCCCTTTTCACTTAGAGCAGCGGTTCTCAACCTGTGGGTCGAGACCCCTTTGGGAGTCAAGGACCCTTTCACAGGGGTCGCCTAAGACCATCGGAAAACACATATTTCCAGGAACTGAGACACCGCTCCTCTATCCGTCTCCAGGCCGATCAGCCCCCATGCAGATACGCCCACATATGAGTACCCTGTGTGAAGACTGTTACCCATGCCACACCATGCTTCAAGACAAAATTTAATTGATTTGTCATTAGAAATGAACATTTCACAATATATAATTACATATTGTTTTGGTGATTAATCACTGTGCTTTAATTATGTTCGATTTGTAACAATGAAAATACATCCTGCATTTCAGATATTTACATGATGGTTCATAACTAGCAAAATTACAGCTATGAAGTAGCAACGAAAATAATTTTATGGTTTGGGGTCACCACAACATGAGGAGCTAGCTGTATGAGGCATTAGGAAGGTTGCGAACCACTGCCCTGGCGTTTCCTCTGTGATCTTGCTGCTGAAATGGCCTCTGCTGCTCCCGGAGAGGCCGTGAGTTTCAGTCTGTCCCGAGGCATTGGCCCCTATCCATCCTGAAGTTCTACATAATTTTGAATGATTTTCAAGCATGCCTTTGGTCTCACTAGAGTTTAATCTGTCATTTTTTTATAGTTAGAGATGAAACACTACACTCAAGTGGCAGTTAGCTGCCACACTGGGTGCTTTCTTGATTTTATGAGCTGGGTGGCATCATCGATCCTGTGGATCCACTTGCCCTCTATCGGTTGTGCAGAGAAAGAAAGAGAGTTGTCTATATTATAAATGGCACAAGTGATAAATGTATGTGGAAGGCTTTCATGATTTATGAAAAGAGATTCGGGAAGCTTCAGGTACAAAGTTTGTGAAGGAATGATGGCAAATCAGGCAGGAATGCAGGGTCTGGCCTGTTCAGACACAATTCCACCAAGCAGTAAGGAATGATGCTGTCATCTCGTCCTGGCACAGAAAACGTAGCCCTTATTTCATTTAGCCCCAACCTACGAGAATGATCCCCCTTGATTAACTCTAGAAACTGCTCTCTCCTGCCCTTAACTCTCTCTCTCTCTCTCTTTCTCTCTCTCAGTAGATATGAATCAAGCAACCTCTTCCATGTGCTTTCAACATTAAACATGTTAGTTGCAATCCTTGCTGAGCTCCCCTGTCTCGTGCTAGCTCCTCACCTCAGGCTTCTGTGGATGGCACACAGAGAAAACAGAACATGCGCTTTGCACCAGGTTGTGTGAGCCAAAGATGAAAATAACAAGACTCAAATATGATGAAGGGAAAAGTACCAGCTTAAATTGTGAACACCCAATTTGTGGAAGGCTATGGAGGACCGTGGGAGCCCCAACCCCATCCACAGAGTGTCTAGGCAGATTATGCGGCTGGCAGCTCCCCTCTCTAGCCACAGGCAAGGGTCTCAAACAGCTTTCCTCTCAGATGGAGATCATTGTGAGCGTGATTCTGTTGGATCGACCTTGACACTTGTGTCAGTTGACCTCTCTCTTGACCCAACCTGAATTTTGTTCTAGGTGCAAGTATTTGTTGCTTGATCCGTGGCAAAAATTTCTTCCCAGGCTTTTCACATATTGATGATGGTCTTTCTTCCTTACTCATTATTTGTATTTTTATCTTTGTATTATTACTATTTTATCCTTGCCACTTTATTTTGATTTTGTTTTTTATTGTTTCTGTTTGGCTTCCCAGTTTGTGAAGCACCAAAGGAGTGGATGCATAAAGATAATAACTGATGTAAGGGTTTCTATGGGGATGTAGTGTGGTGGGGGGAGTGGAGAAGGCAGGTGAGGGGATTTGGGAGCAAGCAATGTACACAGGAGTGGGGAGGGAGCACCAGAACTGATATGATTACATAATTCAATTTAAAAGCAACTAAAAACCATTAAAAAGTGTTCTAAAATTGATTGGACATTTCTTTTTTATATGATTGAACTATTGAATTGTATGGTATGTGGATTATGTGCCAATAAAACTGTTAGGGGGGAAAAACATGTCTTTTGGAAACAGTGGAACTGGAGTTTTGATCCTGGTTCTGAGAATTGCAGCATTTATTCAGACTATTGCACTCCGCAGTAAGCCCTGGTGGCAGAGTGGTTAAAGTGCTCGGCTGCTTATCAAAAGGGTGGGTGTCTGAACCTACCAGCTGTCCCAAAGGAGAAAGAGGTAGTTGTCTCCTTCCATAAAGTTGGTTTTTTTTTAAGTTTGGAAAGGTATTTATTTAAAAACAGGAAGAAGCTTTGGTATTTCAAAACCCAACTGTCATCAATTACTAGAAAGTTAAACCCCTCCCCCAACCCCAAAGTACAAACCCACAGGTCTCCAATGGTCAGGGGAGTGCCCGGAGGGCCTCCCATGGCCTCCCAACGCCAGAGGCCACCTCAGTGGGGAGCCACCGCCCAGCCTCACCAACTGACAGGGACCCAAAAACCACCCAACCACAGCCACCAAAAAAAAATTAAAATGTTATTCTACAGAGAACACATTACATTCAGCTAAGAACAGTTTGTCCTAAACAAGTTTCTCAAAAGAGGGTCCGTTTCCTGGGTGGGACAGAGGAGGGGGGCGTGGAAGGAGCAAGTCCAATTTCAAGTATTTCCATATGGGTTCATTTGATTGAGCCGAAAGCTTACACAAAGTCCACAGGCTGTCCCTCTCCCCGTGCAGAGCTGCGCCCCCCCTCCCACAGCAAGGCACTGAGAGGGGTGGCTTCTGGAGGCCCCTGGGTGGAGCACCCCAAAGTGTCCGTGAAGTGCTGTGCATGCAGCGGCGGTCCACCTGCCCATCTATCTAGCCCTCAGACACGGGATCTTCCTAGTGGACTCGTGTTGTACTTGTGTTGTGCTTGGCTTGCTTCACTTAGCATAATTTCCTCCAACTCTCCCCATGAGAGGATGTGCTTCATGCGATCCTCACAGCTTTGGAAACTATGAAGCAGTTCTTTGGTCTTGTAGAGACGCTATCAATTGAAATTGACTCAACGGCATTGTTTTTTATTTGTTTTTGTTGTTTTTTTAGCTTATCTGTAAAATGGGTATGTGTATAGAGAGATCTGTATATAAAATCTCACTCCAGAGTCGACCTACCCCTGTGGATTGACAAGATTCTCGCTCTACAGTAATAGAAACCCTTGTTTTGCTTCCTTGAGCAGCGGGTGGTTTTGAACCGCTGACTTTGGGTTAGCAGCCCAACTCGTAACCCCGACCCCACCAGAACACCTTAAAATTGTAACAATATTAATCGTGTCTGATTTTTATGGAGTTCCTGGGTTGAGCAGTTCATGCCATCAGCTGCTAACTAAAATGTGGGACCTTTGAGACCATAGGTTCCCAAGCTTATTTGGCCTCTTGCCCCTTTTTCAGGAAAACAAAACAAAACAAACCATTACTCACTGCCTCCCCCCACACACAGACACACAGCAATTAAAGACTTTTTTTTTTCTATAGCCCATAATCCAGGATAAATGTAGCTATTAGCTTTGAAGGTGTACCCCTGAATTGTTCCAGTGCCCCCCAGGAGGCACTCCTGGTGATGTACTTCTAAAAGTGGATCACTGTACACGCTTGTGAGCACAGTCCTGCTCTGACCCACATGGGGTAACTATCATTCAGAGATGACCAGATACCAACTAGAATGGTTGTTAGGAGAACTGACTGGGAAAACACACAGTGACCGATTGTAAGCACTCAGCAAACATTGCTGTCCTTTCCAACCTGGCTAATATTGGAGCTTTATACAAGAGGGACTTCAGAAAGTTTGTGGAAAAATGGAAGTAAAAGATAATGGATTCCCACACACACACACAAACCTTTTGATCATTAAAGTCTGTGAACAGTACAAATTGTTTGAATGTATCTGCTGAGCAAAAGGTTGGCAGTGTGAGACCACCCAGTAATGCTGCAAAAGAACGGCAGCCTGTGGAACCACCACCGTGAAGATCCCCGCTAAGAAAGCCATGTGGGGCACTTTTGCATGGTGACACGTGAGATCACCATGAGTTGAATTGACTGTCTTAATCTTGGCTACAGAAGACCTGACTTTCTATTTAAAGTATGCCCTTTTTATTGGACAGGTTATCACACACGTCAGCATTGTCTGTTTGAAAGAGTACTCCCCAGTGTGGTGCTGACCTGGCCCCAATGCACACATGCCACCGGAGTCACCATGCTGGCCCGGCTTCCTCCCAGTCAGAGGCAACAGGAGAGAGGAGTTTGGAGATGGCGTCTCAGGCTACTGCTGTGTGGCAAAGGGTGGAAGAAAGTGTGTTAGCTGGGTTGACTAGAGAAACAAATTCATAGACACTCATGTGTAGATAAGAAAGAGCTTTATATAAAACAGTAATTGTATATTAAGAAAATATCCCAGCCCAGTCCAGAACATATCCATAAGTCCAATGTAAGCCCATATGTCCAATACCAATCTATACATTCCTCTTCAAACTCATGAACACATGCAATGACACCGAATGCAGGAAAATCACAGGTCAGTGGGTGGAAAGTCTTGTCGATCCAGTGGTGCTGGAAGCATCTCAGTGCTGGCAGGGGTCTCCACGTGACTCCTCCAGCTCCAGAGCTCTGGTTCCATCAGTGTAGCTCCATGTGGCTTGTCAGCAGGAATGTCTCTAGGGGAGAGAGTGTGTCTGGCCTCTAGTGAGCTATTTATCTCTGTTGTGCCTCCAAATGAGGTCATCAAGCTGCGACCTGATTGACAGGCTAGACTCCACCCCTTTGCAAGTTGACAGATTATGTAACTGCTGCAGGAAGGGAACTGGATTTTTTTTGGGGGGTGGGGGGGGACTGGATTTTTGACAAGAGCTTTAATGCCCAACTTTCCTAAGGGTTGTCTAGTTGTTCTTTCCTCCTAGATTTGATACTTATAACCTCTGGTTGAAACTATGTCCCACTCCCACCCCACTTGTTCTTTTCTCTTCTTGAACACACAAATCACTC
Source organism: Echinops telfairi (assembly GCF_000313985.2). NCBI lineage: Eukaryota > Metazoa > Chordata > Mammalia > Afrosoricida > Tenrecidae > Echinops > Echinops telfairi. Next base: position 7,368,411 of record NW_022105908.1, on the reverse strand, counting down.
ACAAAAATATAAACCAAGGTGTCTCCTTTCCTACTTCTAAAGTGGTATCTAGGTCTCGTCAGTAACTGTTCAACCCAGAGAGACTGGTGGAAGCCAAAATCCAATTAATCAGCTTACCAGGCAGCCAGGCTAATGCATGACTACCTTGACAACTGAGGCTTTTTGCTTTTTTAATCATTATATTGGGGGCTCGTACAACTCTTATCACAATCCATACATACATCCATTGTATCAAGCACATTTGTACATATGTTGCCATCATTATTTTCAAAGCATTTTCTTTCTACTTGAGCCCTTGGTATCAGCTCCTCATTTTTCCCCTCCCCCTTCCTCCCTTATGAACGCTTGAAAATTTATAAACTACTATTATTTTTCCATGTCTTGCACTGTCTGATGTTTCCCTTTACCCCCTTGCCTTTTGTCCATCCCCCTGGGAGGGAGTTACAGGTAGGTCATTGTGATCGGTTCTCCTTTTCTCCCCCTTCCCCCCACCTTCCCCTTTCCCTCCTGGTATGGCTACTCTCAATATAGAACCTAAGGAGTTACTCTGTCCTGTACTCCTTTTGTTTCCAGCTCTTATCTGTACCCATGTACATGCTCTACTCTAGTCAGATTTGTAAGGTATAAAAAGAACCAGAGGAAAGCTGTATGTTTCATCAGTGCTATACTGCACCCTGACTGGCCCATCTTCTCCCCATGACCCTTCTGTAAGGGATGTCCAATTGCTTACAGATTGGCTTTGGGTCTCCACTCTGCACTCTCCACCTCATTCACATTATGATTTTTTTGCTCTGGGTCTTTGATGCCTGATACCTGATCCCATCGACACCTCATGATCATATAGGCTGGTGTGCTTCTTCCTTGTGGACTTTGTTGCTTCTCATCTAGATGGCCACTAGTTTATCTTCAAGCCTTTAAGACCCCAGACGCTATATCTTTTGATAGCCGGACACCATCAGCTTACTTCACCACATTTGCTTATGCACCAGCTTTGTCTTCAGCGATCGTGTTGGAAGGTGAGCATCTCAGAGTGCCGGATTATTAGAACAAAGTTTTCTTGTGTTGAGGGAGTACTTGAGTAAAGGCCCAATGTCCATCTGCTTCCTTAATAGTAAACCTATAAATATATGCTCATAGATCTATTTCCCCATCATCATATATAAATATATTTACATATGTACATGCCTGTATTTAGACCTCTATATATGCCCTTTACCTTCTAGTTCTTTCCTCTATTTCCTTTTACTTTCCTCCTGTCCCACTATCATGTTCAGCCTTCATATGGTTTGACAACTGAGGCTTTAATCAGGCATTTTTGTAACACAATGTTCAAGAGCATTTAAAACTTGCCTGTGCTTGAGTCACAAAAACCAGAATGAAGAGGCATTGTTATGATTCTACCTTGCACTCAGCCATTATTCTTCTCGGAGGAAATGGCATTGCAAGCTGACTCCAGAGATGATGTCTTCCTGAAAGCCTATGTTTGTACGGTAAGTTCTAGGACCTACCAGGACATTTCTGGACTCTAGCTAGCAGAGAGAAGAGGTTTGATAGGAGAGGACTTATGATGAGAACTCCAGTTCCTGGTCCATTCTTCAGCCAGTTGTATTAACTATATAACTCGTGACCCCACCTCCTCTGGCATTTAACGTCTCTCCTCTGTAAGGACACACTAGCTTGGCTAAACAATAAAGAAAGTCTAGAAAAAAAGCTCAAATGACATTATAGGCCATTTCCTTTTAAAACTTTAAGGAAACTTCACAGGAAACATCATGTCAGACTATGTTTATCACACATTTCCATCTCTGCATATTCTGCAAAACTTGCCTGCACACGCTTGGGGAGTCCATTCAATCTCTTCCCTCCCCTACCAGTTAACTTCATGTCATCGTTCCTCACCAGACTTCTCCTTTTAAACTCAGAGGGGTAAATCACTGTGACTCATTTACAATGGTATGATTTTTTATTCTTTGATGCCTGATATGTGGTCTCTTCGACACCTCGTGGTCACACAGGCTGATGTGCTTCTTCTGTGTGGGCTTTGTTGCTTCTGAGCTAGATGGCTGCTTGTTTACCTGCAAGCCTTTAAGACCCCAGACCCTATATCTTTTGATAGCCAGGCACCATCAGCTTTCTTCACCACATTTGCTTATGCACACATTTGTCTTCAGCGATCGTGTCG
>NW_022105908.1:7359905-7364294 GCF_000313985.2 Echinops telfairi | reverse complement strand
GATGAGAGTTCCTATCTCACCACAGCCCCTCCAACACTTGTTGCTTTCTGATTTTTTGAATTGGGCTATTTTTGAGCGTGTTAGGTTGTATCTCATTGTTGTTTTAATTTGCATTTCTCTTATGGCTAATGATTGGGAACATTTTCTCATATGTTGGTTGGCCATTCAGCTTTCAGACTATGAAACTTCCATTCAGGTCCTTTGTCCACCTCTCAAGTGGGCAATTAGTTTTTTTCTTATTGTAAGCTTGCAAAGTATTGTAGATTTTAGTAATAAGGCCTTTGTCTGGTGTGTCATTGCTAAAGATGTTTTCCCACTCGGTGGGCTCTCGTATTACTCTCTTGGTGAATTCTTTCAATGTATGCTGGTGACTTATCTTCAGTACATCCCACTTGTCTCTTTGTGACTCCTCTGTGTTTGTATCCTTCCCTATTTCCAATAGCCTGTGGATTCCCTGTGCAAGGTTCTCAGGTTTGTCCCAATTCCCTCATTAATGGCCCTAATTATTTTGGGTTTTATCTCATGGATTGTGATCCACCTTGAGTTTATTCTTGTGCATGGAGTGAGGTAAGGGTCTTGCTTCATTTTTGTGCAGGTAGATTTCCATTTTTTCCAGCACCATGTATTGAAGAGGGTATCTGCTTCCCATTTGATATTTTTTGGCCCTTATCAAAGATCAGTTGCCTGTATGCTGATGTTTTTATTTCTGGGTCTTCAGCTCTTTTCTATTGGTCTGAATATCTGTCATTATACTGGTACCACACTGTTTTGACTACTGTAGCCGTATAATATGTGCTAAAGTCAGGTAGTGCAAGCCCTCCAACTTCTTTGTCCTTCTTCTTGAGGAGTTCTCTGCTAATTCTGGGCTTCTTCCCCCTCCATATGAAGTTGGTAATCAGTTTTTCCAATTCTTTGAAGAAGGATGGTGGTATTCGTATCGGGATAGCACTGAACTTATATAGTGCCTTGGGCAGAACGGACATCTTTACTATATTGAGTCTGCCAATCCACGAGCATGGGATGTTCTTCCATTTATTGAGGTCACTCTTGGTTTCTTGTAACCCACCTAACTTTTTTACCGGTAAAGCTTCCCAGTCACTGGTGATTTGGGGGAGCTAACAAGTAGATTGCTGGGCAGGGTGGGTTGTCTTTTCTGCTGATAATCCTCTCCAGTTGTGGGGAGAGGTGTGGAGTAGCAGGAGCCAGTTCAAGACCATCTAGGTAGTCCTCGAAGAGCTTCAACTTGATCTTGGTCTACTTGTTTTAAGTGGTGCCATGAATTGTGATGGTGGTGGTGGTGGTGGTTCTTTCTTGGTTAAATAAGCCTATGAGACGAATTGTTTTGAGAATGAGTTGTATCAGAACCTTTAATAGACCAATATGCTTAGAATGGGAGGACAAACATTCCCTAGTGTTTTGAACATGATGCTTTTTCTTTGTGCTACTGGTGTCATGGTGGGTTATGCACTGGGCTGTGAACGACAGGGCCAGCAGTTCCAACCGGCGCCTCTACAAAACTCACAGCCTCCAAAACCCTTTGGAGTTTCCTTTGAGACAGTTCTGTTCTCGCCTCTAAGATCACGAGGAGTCAGAAGTCAACACGATGGCAGTGCCTTCATTATTTTCATTTTCTGAATAGACCTAGAGGCACCATCAGACCAGTCCTGTTACTAAAATTAAATGTACTCCTCGCAGATTTGAGTAGCTGATTTGTATCTTGCCTTACTGAAAACTATACGGTTATCAGTATACTGTACTTGTCTTAACACAGTCCCATTTAAGTTTTGTTACTTTGCATACTTCGGTGGTTAATGCTGCTTTTTCCCCACAGAACATTGATATCACCAACTTCAGCAGCAGCTGGAGTGATGGTTTGGCCTTCTGTGCTCTGCTCCATACCTACCTGCCTGCCCACATCCCGTACCAGGAGCTGAATAGCCAGGAGAAGGTAAGTTACTGCTGAGTCACATTTGCTTGTCTTCCAGAAAATACAAGGGAATTCCTAATTCTAGTGATACCTTCTAATGTGGGTGGATTCGCTAGACCAGAAGTAGAAAGTAAGATTTGCAAGGACTTTAAAAAGTTCCTGGAAAAGTCTTTTAATTCTGCTTTCCATGATCTTTTTGAAGCTCCCTTAATTGATACCAGGCACAGCCGTCTCGTTCTTAGTCAACACTTCTCAGTTTCCCTTCTCACTATACATTCCTTGTTAACTTGAAAGTGCAGTTTACTGTGGTAGCAGAAATACCTGTTAGTCTGATAGAATCTCACTTTCAGAGTTACTGAAAGACTTTGGTTTACATTTGTCCGTTCTATTCCAAAAAACCAGCTCAAACAAACCTGAGAAGCTGTATATTCTATCATTTTTTTAAAAGGCTTTTTATTGTTAATTGGGTAGCTTACCTCAGTTTTACAGTCAGTGATCCATACACGTTCTATCTCATCTCATTCACCGCATTCCCATCAGTGTGGCATCACCATCACACTTCCCCCGTGCGTCCGGTCTCCATTCTTTCTTAGCCCTTTGAACTTCGTCCTTGGGTAAGTGCTGCTCTTTTTATCTCAAATCATTGATTATTCTAAAGAATGCTTACCTCACGAGTGTTATTGTTTCCCTTATAAACTTGCCTAGTGTTTGGCCAAAAACAGAACTTGTAGAATAAGTTCGGTTGCAGACCTGAAACGTGACTGAGGGCCATAGATTCAGGAGGTCTACCAGTCTCTATAAGACAGCAAGCCTGGTCGCCTTCATGATTTTGAGTCTTGTTCTGCATCCTGTCTGTCTCCCAATCTGTTCAAGACTTTGTAATAGTGATCCCTTTCAGAGAGTTGATCACGGAGCTGGGCACCATCTAGTTCTTCTGGTCTCGGGGTTGTGGAGACTGATGTTTGCATGGTCCATTACACCTTTGGCCTCATTATTTTTATGTGTCTACAATTGTGATCACTCTTCTTTCCTCTGGATAGAGAGAGACCCATAGCTGCACCTTCGATGACTACTTATAAACTTTTAAGACCCCGGTTACTTTTCACCAAAGTGGGTTGTAAACCATGTGGACTGTGTTATGCCAGTTGACTTTAGTGTCCCCCGAAACTATAGTCTTGAGCTTCCAGGACCAATGAGTCATTTCTCCAAGGTGCCTGGTAATGCCAGAGAAGTTTTCCATCACTTTTCCCGCTGTGGATTCCACCCCATTCATGTATTTAGTTGTAACAAAGGTAAATATCCATGCATGAATAAAATATCATTTTTCAGATATTCCGAGTACACATCTGCACATTAAAGACTTCAAGAAGTCCTACATAGAAGGAACTTAGGTGACTTTGTGTAATCCAAGATAGTTTAGATCCACCGAACCTTTTTAAAATACATATATAATCACTTATAGTAAAGGTTAAGATGGGCAAACTTCAGGTTAAAGGCAGGCTCTGGAGGTTAGTTATTCTCTGCCGTTGACAACGTGTAAGCGAATAAGTACGGTTGTATACCAATAAAACCTTATTTTCAAAAATAGGGCTGCAGCTCAGATTTGGTTCACAGGCTGTGCTTTAACAACTCCTGACCTCAAACATCCCATAAAACTATGTCCCATAGAGTGTATCCTGTGGAAAATGCTATGCTAGACTCTGCACTTCTTCACTCACCAAGTCTTTATGCATCATGCAAACTAACAAAGACAACAGTCAGCAATAAAGACATGTAATCTTTGTCCTCGTGAGATAAGCAGACAAGAAATTGGGGAGTAAATCCATTATAAGTAAAACTATAAAGAAACATGCTTTAATTGTGTTTGTTTTTAAAAAAAAATCAATGAGAGAAGCAAAGTGCTCTTGGGTGGATAATGGAGAATCTCATTTAGATAATGGTCACCCTGTGCACAATGCAACAGAACACTGCCCAATCTTTGTTTTGTTTTTAAATCATTTTATTGGGGGTTCGTACAACACTTATCACAATCCATACATACATCCATTATGTCAAGCACATTTGTACATTTGTTGCCATCATCATTCTCAAAACGTTTGCTTTCTGCTTGAGCCCTTGGTATCAGCTCCTCATTTTATTGTCGTCCCCCCCTTTGCCATTCTCCCCTCCTTCATGAACCCTTGATAATTTATAAATTATTATTATTTTGTCATGTCTTACACTATCCGATGTCTCCCTTCACCCGGTTTTCTGTTGTCCATCCCCCAGGGAGAGGTTATATGTAGATCCTTGTCATCAGTTCCCCCTTTCTACCCCACCCTCCTTCCACTCTCCCAGTATCACCACTCTCACCACTGGTCCTGAAGGGATCATCCTTCCTGGATTCCCTGTGTTTCCAGTTCCTATCTGTACCAGTGTACATCCTCTGGTCTAGCCAGATTTGTAAAATAGAATTGGGATCA
>NW_022105908.1:7352233-7359110 GCF_000313985.2 Echinops telfairi | reverse complement strand
CCCCCCCCCCACTCTCCCATATCGTCCCCAGAACTGTCAATCCCGTTGTTTTCTCCTCCAGAGTATTCATCCGGCCTATCTTATTTAGACAGACCTGCAAAGATAATAACATGCATAAAAACAAGACAGCAAAACAAAACAACAAAAGAAAACAAAACAACAAAAAGCAAATAACAAAAAAACAAAAAAGAAAAGTCTGTAGTTAGCTCAAGGACTGTTTGTTGGCCTTTAGGAGTGTTTTCCGGTTGAATCTGATGGGGTGCCAAGCCTCGGGCCCAAAGTCTATTTTTGGTATTCCCTGGGGACTTCGTTGCTCTGTTCCCCTTGCTGTTCTGTTGCACGCCCTTAGTGTTTTGCCTCGGTGTGGAGGGATCAGATCAGGCACAATTCCCACATTGTGTCTCCAGTGTTGTTCCCTGTAGGGCTATGGGTCAGGGAGGGATGTCGTGTCTCCTAGTGGGGCCGGCTGTATGGTCTTTTCTGTGGATTGACTGCTCTGAGCGAGAATAGCATCCTCAAGGCTTGGTGGGCCAGGATGTGCTCCACTCTCTCTTCTTCCCTCTTCATTTGCTCCCGTGTGCTTTGATCAGACATGTCCTGGAGCTGCAGCTTCAGTGCTGTCCGCTGAAATAAATTATTCTGGGGGTAGGGGCAGGTGTCCAAGAAGTTAGGATTGGGGCCGTCCCCTCAGACCTCTCCACTGGTTCCCTACTCCATGCCGGTGTGTGGCATTCACATATTGAGCGCCGACACTGCCCATTCTTTCACTCTCCTCATATTTAGTTGTGGATTGGGCCTCAGTGATCCATAGGTTTTCATTGGTTGATTTTTGGAAATAGACTGCCTGGCCTTTCTTCCAAGTCTGGGAGCACCTGAAATCTATTCAGCATCATAGCAATATGTACATCTCCAGTGGCAGATGAGTGGTGGCTGTGCTTGAGGTCAACTGGCTGGGACTTAAACCCAGGCCTTCTGCATGGAAGGCAAGGGAGCCAAGTGGCTGGCAGCTAACAACGCAACAGTAACTTAGTTAAGGAAAACGGGGATGGTCTATCTGAGGAGGTGATACTCATGCTGATATCTGAGGGGCGAATGCAGAGAGAACTACAGTGCAAGCTGGGGGAGCGCACCCAGAAGGTAACAGTCAGAGAGAAGATACCTCTTGGAGTCTATATGGTCAGACCTAAAAATGCCATGGGCCACCTTTGACCCTCACGATCCCCAGAGACCTCACCAGGGGTTCCCCTGCTGTCACCGGATGGCTCCCCACCCAAAGGGAAAGACCCCCCACTGGCCAGTTCCCTTGTCAGCTGGACCAGCTGGATTCCACCCCATCTTCAACCTAAGAGGTTTCACTTCCCACAAAATTATTCAGACATGCCAATCACATTCTCTCACAGGAAACAGGCTTCCCTACCCTCTTGTAACTGCAGGACTGGCTGTCCACAGCCTCTCGCAGTGCACTCAGGTCCCAAGTACAACCCCCACGTGGCCGTGCATGAAATGTGGTGTCTCCTCCTCTGGGCTGTATGTACATGTAATTATAAACTGCTAAAAAAACTGCCGCCAATCCCACCTGACAAGTGGCAAGTGTTGAGCATTCGCCAGTCTCAGCATACTAGGCTGAGAGTCTCTGCCTCACCCTTGTAAGAAGAGGAGATGGTCAAATCCAGGCAAGGAAGTCAAGGAAGCAGAAGGAAGTCAGGGGTGCTGGAGTATACTTAGCAAGGGAATATTGACCCACGATGATATCAAGTGGACCGAGGGGCCAGGTGCTCCAGAAGGCCTTCCACAAATGGCTAGAGAAAAAAGTTGGCACTTTGTTCTAAGCATAGTGTGATACCACTGAAGGATTCTAACCAATGGGATGAAGCCACTCATGATTTTTAAAAGACCCAAGGGAGAAATTCATTGGAAAAGGTTAGCAAGAATGAGAGAGGCATTTCCGGTTGGGAGGCAGCTGCAGTAGTTGGCTCGAGAACTTTGTTTCCTTGGTTTCATTCATTAACTGGAACTAGGCTGGTAGCAATGCAGAGAGGAACACATGGAAAGATTTTAAATGCTTTGGAGGAAGAATTAGTGACAATGGGTAAAGGGGATCAGAAGAGGATTGAGTCACAGATGACCCCAGGTTGCTAGCTAGATAGTCCATGTTCTGAGTTGGAAAAAGAATAAAATCTAAACAAGCAAATCAACTGCTGTTGAGTTGATTCCAATTCATAACGACTGTGGAGGACAGAGTAGAACTGCCCCATAGGGTTCCTGAAGTCCTGAATCTTTTGGGGGGTTGGGGGGGCGGGGGTTCCTGAATCTTAATAGAAGCAGACCACCACATCTTTCTTCTGCGGAATTTTGGAAGTCTTCAGGGTGTAGATGAGCCCGTCTTAGTAAAACCTGCGATGACAGAAGTATTCTCTATCTCTGCTGCCCAATATAAGAACTCATCAGATACGGCTATTGAGCACATGAAATGTGCCTACTATGGCTGAAGAACTGAATTTTTAATATTAATTCCTGTGTGAATAGTACAAGCATAGATGGTATAGTGGAGATCACCTGGACCCCACGAGAATTGTAAAGAGAGGAAGAGGAAGGAACCTTGAGGATGTTAGTGTTGTTGTCGGGTAGAGGACAGTAACTAAGAAGGATCTGCCCCAAAGTAGGAGAAAACCAGGGACAATGATTCTCCCAGAAGCCTTAGGGCCAGGTGACAGCCCAGCCTATAAGTTGTGCCTAGACATGGGCATATCTGGCATCTAACAATGGTATCGGATGTCCATTCCTTCTCCACCTCCTGTTTTTCAGTCATAGCCCTTTCCATGTGATGTTATAAAGATAATTGAGTAAATCATTTGTTGTCTGGCTTGGTGCGGTTGAGTTAGCTCTAACTCATCACACCCTATGCACAACAGAACAAAAACACTGCCTGCTCCTGCGCCATCCTCACAATTTGCGTTAGGCCAGGTTGACTAGAGAAACAAATCCAGTGACACTCATATGCGTAAGAAGAGCTTTATAAAGAAGGAGCTTTATATCAACTCAAGTCTATAAGTCTGATACTAGTCCATAAGTCCCTCTTCAGACTCACACAGCCACATGCAATGATGCGCAATGCAGAAACATCACAGGCCAGTGCGTGCAAAGTCGTGTGGATCCAATGGTGGTGGACACTTCACTGAGCTCTGGCAGCAATCAGGGTCAGCCAGCAGGAAGGTGAAGGGAGAGAAAGAAGGGGAGGTTCTCAGGGCCCTCCTTATGAGCAGGCCACACCCACAAAGAGGCACCATCAGGCTGTGACCTGATTGACAAGTTGAATACCAACCCTACACTTTTATTTATCTTCAAACTGACATGCAATTATGTAAATACCACACAATTGTTCCTATGTTTGCAGCCCATTGTTGCAGCCACTGTGTCAATCCATCTCATTGAGGGTCTTCCTCTTTTTCGCTGCCTCTCTGCTTTATCAAGTATGACATCCAACTCTAGGGACTGGTTTCTCCTGACAGTGTGTCCAAAGTACTTGAGATGAAGTTTCGCCATACTTGCCTCTAAGGAGCATCCTCTGGACTTAATTTCTTCCAACATCACAGCAACACAAACCAGAGTGTGACAAACTGACAAACAAGTGATAAAGTAAATCACTTAGAGTATATAAAACAATTCAAATTAATCAGAAAACCCCTACCGAAATATATTCAGTCTAAGTTTAAGGGCTTTCCTACACACTTTCTGAACAAGGGTCTTCCTGAGACTGTGAAATGCTTGTCTGCAGTCATGCAAACAGATCCAAGTTCTTTCCCCCAAATCAGTGTGATCTTTCGGGAAAGACTGAGCCTAAGAACATTTGTTCTCACACATTGCTTCATGAGCATTGTTTCTTGATGACCCGAACCTTCTGGTCTTGCTCTGGATGGCCCTCTAGCACCACAGGCTGCCTCAAAGCTAGATGCCCAGGGGTCTGATTGTAGCTCTATTACCGAAAAGATGGAACCATGCAGAAAAGCGTTCAGATGTCTCAGCTTACTCAGTTTCCATTGTCCTTATAGTCCAAGACCCTTGCTGTCTACAGAGAGGGTTGATGTTTTTCCTTCTAAGAAGCCCTAGGGAGTAAAAAGAGGAACTGATCACAGTGACTGGTGTATAACACACACACACACACACATACATGAGGAGGTGAACAACAGACACATGGGTGAAGGGAGACAGCAGATAGTGTCCTTTCATATTATTATATTAAAATAATAATAATAATTTATCATTTATCAAGGGGTCGTGAGGGGGAGAGAGTAGGTGAGGGAGGGAAAAACAAGAAGCTGAAACCGAGGGCTCAAGTAGAAAGATAATGTTGTGAAAAGGATGATGGCAACATATGTACAAATGTGCTTGATCCAATGGATGCCAGGATTGTTATAAGAGCTGTAAGAGCCCCCAATAAAATTATTTACAAAACAAACAAACAAAAGAAGCCCTGGTGCTGAAAGGTGTCCGGTTCAGCCGCCCTCGAGGCGCTGAGGAAGAATAACAAGGCACTCTCCTCCTATGAAGAGTTACAGTCAGAAACCCTGTATGGGGTTGCCATGAGTCACAATTCACTCAATGGCCGTGGGTTTAGTTTTGATTGGGCAATTTGTAATGCTGTCATCAGGGAACACATGAGTCAGATCATGAATGACTACAACTCACTGAGGAAATTAGCTTTGTAGAATTCAACATCTGGAACTTTTCATTGTAAGATCTATTGACCTCCACAGCCTCCCATCAACTAGATTTGTGTCCTGCGTAGAACTCTGTTTGCTAGTTACTTCTCACCCACTCCCTTTCTGAAGGAACATCTGTCTTGCCATATCCGGAGTGTCCCATTCAGCAGCACCCCTGGTGGAGTGACAGTGGCTTTAGCGACATTTAGTGAACACACTCCCCGGTGAGGCGTGTGCCCTGGGGGAACTGACATTTATTTGCATAGAGAAACCCAAGCCTACTGAAGTTGTTGATAAGGGTTTTCAAAATACTGGTCAGCACAGGTACATCCACATATTATAAAACCAGGCATGTGCATCAAACTTAAGGAGGGGGGAAGATAATGCAGGGGAGAGCAGAATCAAACAGGGATGCTTTTTCTCAGAGGCGTATTTGTAGTTGGGTGTCAAAGGGAACAAACTAATTTGAATGAAACAGGCACTGGAAACTTCATTAGGCTAAGTAGACTTCAAGTCCAGCCCCAGGCCTAGGGCCTGCTTCAGCTCAGCACTGAGGGATGCTTTCTGATATACACACACATCTAGAAGAGCACCCAGAAATGCATTGTAATGTTTTTAACAACCTAGTAAAATCACAACCTAAAGATTGTACACTCTAGTTCTTGATCACCCCGAGTTTCAGAAAGCATGAGCTGCGTTTATCTGGGTGGAAGTAAGTGCAAATAGGGAATTTCTGAAATAACTGAAATGTCCTCTACGGCATTCAAGAAAGGTACAGTCACAGGATGTGAGTCAATGGAAAGTTTTGACATTGTTTTCCCACTAAAGGTGGCATGTTGGTTTGTCATCCTATGAACATCTTCTGCTTAGGCTAAACACATTGTGGTGATAGAATGGTGCACGGTCATGTGGCTGACTGAAGTGAACTTGATGTGAGAGGAGAAGGTCTGGCCAGTGGTCTTACTCCACCCATCCGTTTTGATGATCTACTCCACTAAGTGGGAACCCCAGTAGCCAAGCTGATGCAGTAACTGGGCCATGATCCCATATCCTGGCTTATATGTGCAAAACTGTAGCTTTCTGTTGATCCCAGCAAGCTCCTTGCAGGCCGGGTGAGACTCCCAGAGTTCCAGCCATAGAGTAGACTATTCTACTTACCCTCAGCACTTCTGTTATCTAGCTAGCCTTCTGCAAGTAGATGTGACAGTGTTCTAATGAGAGAATTACTGTAGGGGTGCTTATCCATTAATGTGCTACCACCGCAAAAATATATAGAAATCATTTTTGTGAACAAAAAAAACTCCCTTTCATTATACTACTCTCTGTTCTAAGCTGTACTGTTTTAAAGTATCTTGAGACATTTTTTCAGCATGCACTATTTTATTTTTCTTTCTTCAATATCTGCTTTTAAAAAAAGGCAAATAGAATCATTAGAATCCCCAGGTCTTAGGGGATTTCTATAGAAAACGTTTGGTTAGAAAATGCCTTCTCTTTAAGCCTTACTCGTAATCAAAAAAAGATGCCAAGTCAAACAATATAAAACTGTTTTTTGCCTGTCACATTTGGCACAGAGATGGTTAAAAAATTGTAATAGTTTCTGCACATTAAGGATACAAGAAAATAGGCTGGCATTAAATATCAGTACAACAAAATAAAAGAAAGAAAGAAAATCGGTATAGCATTTTAGAAAGCAATTTAAAGCCATAAAAAATATTTGTGTCGTGACTTCTGGATGATGCCCCCAAACTGGCATACCAGTAACCTTCAAATCAAAACTAATTTAAAAGAGCCTTACATTAAAGATAAAGACCTCATTGGCATCAAAAAGGCATTTCGGCAGGTAGTCTGGACTAAACTGAAGGAAACCAAGCGTCAGTTCAAAACTGCCTCTCCTTTTATAGAGGTCTAAATAAAGGCATGTACATATGTAAATATATTTATATATAAGGATGGGGAAATAGATTTATGTGCACATATTTATAGGTTTAGTATTAAGGTAGCAGATGAACATTGGGACTCCACTCAAGTACTCCCTCAATGCAAGAATACTTTGTTCTATTAATTTGGCATTCCATGATGCTCACCTTCCCGACACGATTGCTGAAGACAAAGTGGGTGCATAAGCAAATGTGGTGAAGAAAACTGATGGTGCCCGCCTATCAAAAGGTAGAGCGTCT
>NW_022105908.1:7348900-7351530 GCF_000313985.2 Echinops telfairi | reverse complement strand
TGATGAGAGTTGTACGAGCCCCCAATAAAATGATTTTTTTTTAAATAGAGGTTGAAAAAAAATGGAGGATGGCCGTATCAGATCACAAAATTAAGGATGCCACATCCTGACCTAACTGCCACACCACTGAAAATCATGTCCCAGGCAGAGTGACACATATGTATTAGAAATAGGTCACCAGGCCATCGATCCATTCATCCACCCGTCCATCGATTCTTTACCTTCATCCTCTCATCTACCTATCTTCTTACTCATCCATCATCCATTCTTTCTTTTAAGGGTCCCCTGGGTGGACTTGAACCTCCAAACCTCCAACCTTTCGGTTAGTAGCTAATTGCTTCAGCTATTTGTACCACCCAGATAGAATCCTAGTACACTACTGCATAAATACTGCTCATTGTTTTCAGCTTGCAAAATAATCTTAAGAGAACACAGGAGGTTTAAATGTGACTATAGAAATGGAAACAAGTTTGCATGGGTTTGGATTTGTGGCAGGTCCGATCCCATGGGCCTCTCACAGTATCCCATGCCAAAGCAAACTGTCACCCCGAACCATTGCTTGGCTTTACCCAGTGGGCTTAAGGCACTGAAGCGGGTTGCACAGTGGGAAAAAAAAAAAAGAAATGGAAACAAGTGTTGTATATTTTTATCAACTTAAAAGCAAAATTTGACAAACTAGAGGAAAGGATGGGGGAACATATTATTTCTCATATAAAGAGGAGTCAGGAAATACTGTGCATAACTGATTTGTCAAAAATACATGAAATAAGATATATGGCAAATATTTGATTATTCCACTTTTACAAGAAGGCAAGAATAAGCTATCAACAGAGGCCCTCATTTGTGACTGTTAAGGCTGGGAGGTGGAAATCACTCTAGATCATAGATACTTATTTTTGGTGATGGAGAAAGCAGCATCAAATGTGGGCAGAATGAGCACAGTTTGACCAAAGTAAGTGGTAGGAACAAGAAGTTCGCAAGAGAAGATATTTGTGCTAAAGAATATAATATATATAATTTGGCAACAATAACCCAAAAGTCAGTGTATGATCACATATGTGTATATAAGTTTATATGAGTGCAGGTAGATACAGGCATGTGTGTGTATAGCTATATATATATATACATGCCCCCCTGAAAAACAGAAGAAAGCTACACTGATACACAGGGGATACAGGCATGTGTGTGTATAGCTGTATGTATGTGTATATATATATATATATATATAAATAAAAAAAACAGAAGAAAGCTACACTGATACACAGGAGTATAGTGCACTTGTAGTTCCTTCCTTCATTCCACCAGGTCAGACGGATAATCAAGCTTTCTATTTAGAGGTTCTGAAAAGATTGTGTAACAGTGTGTGACCAAGAAAAGATCTGATTTGTGGCAGACTGGGGACTGGTTTCTCCACCACCACAATGCAGGGTCTGGGATCTTGAAAGCTTGTAAGTAGCCATCTAAAATACGACGATTCGTCTCTATTAATTGTGAGCAAAGGGGAAAGAAGAAAACTAAAGTCTCACAGAATAAATAGGCCTAGTAGCTTACACAAGCCACAGCCTAATCTGCCCTGACACCAGAAGCACTAGGCGGCACCCAGCTACCACCACCAACTATTCTGATCAGAGCGACAATAGATGAGCCTTGGTAGAATGAGAGAAAATATGTGGAGAGAACTCAAATTCATAAAAAGCCCCGATTACTGGACTAATTCAAACCTGAGGACCTGCTTAGACTATCACTCGAAGGCACTCTGTCCATCTTGAGCCAGTTGACCACCATTGAGCAAAATTAATTGACCCACAAAATAGAGCATATTATCCAAGAGTATGGTGCTTCATTTAAAAATCATCTTTGTGAGACCAAAGAGTCAACAATCACTCTAAAGCAAAGATGGGAGGAGGATCAAGGGTAGGGAAACTGGAACACTGCAAATACCACAGCCAGAATGCACTGAAAAAGAATTTTGACACATTGCCAAAAAAAGTAACTAATGTCACTGAATAATTTGTGTAGAAATTTTCAAATGGGAAAATAATTTGCTGTGTAAACATTTACCAAACACACAGTAAATAAATATTTTTAATTCACTCTATAACTTTAATGAAGACAAGTGACTGAAGTACTCATTTATTTTAGGAAGACTTTATAAATCAAGAGAGTACTCTAAGCAAATTGCTGAGAGAAAGGGAGGTCATTACCAGAAGAACTAGAGAAAAATTCAAAGTGATTCTCCAAAAGACTAAGGTTGGAGAAAGGAGTCATTTTTTTATATTTAATTTTATACCATGAACACATTTCAAAAAACAGAGAAAAATGAAATTAAAGATGAGGAATTTTCCATGAAAATTTTAAAGCCCCCTCAGATTACTTTGATAGAATTTTTATGTAGCATTATGACTTAACAATTACCGTTAATAGAACATAGTTTGTGTGACGTAGCATTAACAAAGGAAAAATAACCTAAATATCAAAAAAAAATTTTTAACTATCAGGAATTAATCAGTAATTTAGTTATTAATGGTAACTCTGACCTGTTTTTTTTAATCATTTTATTAGGTGTTCATACAACTCATATGACAATCCATGCATACATCAATTGTATAAAGCACATTAGTACATTCGTT
>NW_022105908.1:7337836-7346283 GCF_000313985.2 Echinops telfairi | reverse complement strand
TCACCAACAGTCAGCCAGATGACAGGGTCTGACAGTCCCCAGCTTAAGAGATGTAAATTCCAGTGGTGTGGCGAAGCAGGTCTTGAAGGAACCTCAAATTACAGCGACACAGTCGCAGTAGTGTAGCTTGCAAATTGAGGCAAAGAACAAGCAAGGCAGCCGCATACTGGTCCAATGATCAAAGAGCAAGAGACAAGAGCCACTTATCTTTTCGCCCTTTGATTAATCCCACGTGTGTGTATCGGCCAGGTTGGCACAATAAGCTAACTACCTCAATACTCTACAGAAATAAAGAACATAGCATGATCAGATATCTATGTTCATCACAGCATTATTCACAACAGCAAGAAGATGAAAACAATCTAAATGCCCATCATTAAAAGAATGCGTAAACTCTGGCACATACACACAATGGAATACCATGCATTGTTAAAGAATAGTGATGAAATAAGGTGCCTCATGACATGAATGGACTTGTAGGATCTTATGCTGAAGTTAGTCATATACAAAAGGACCAAATATTGTATGAGATCTCTGCTATAAAAAGAATAAAACCAAGAAAAAGTTTTCATACCAAATTAGGCTTTGATGGTTAACAGGAGTAGGAGGGGAAAGGAGGCAAGAGGAAGTGATAAGCTACAGGCTAGACAGGTGTTAACTTTGGTGAAGGGGAAGATAGTATGCAAGGAGATGGGGACAAGAGGGGAGAGCACGGGGCAAGCCCTTGGGAGGTTTATTAAGTTGTTTGAGCTGTTGAATGCAAAAACAACTATCTGAAATATAAACCCCACCCAATTCACAAGTTTTATAAAATGAGAAATAACCAGATACCATGCACAAAACAAGAAGTAAAAATCAGAGCCATAAGCATAAGCTGAGACTGTGGTGACTCCAGGAAGTGGGGCTAGGTGGTAATGGTGCTAAAGAACTTTTAATAAGTCTATACCTAGTAAAGACAAGTTCAAAGAGCTACAGCCTTTATTTAATGACCAAACAGGAATAAGAGACAAGACCCTGAACTCCCTTAAGCAGAGCATTAGTACTCAGGCCCTGCACAAAGCTGAAGCTCAAAAATAATGCTCTCTTACAGAAAGGAAAAATAAGGAGAGGCCACAGCCAGTCCACAGAGGTGTTACAGAGACTTGTCCCTGCCTGGGACTTTTTGTAATCAATAAAAGAAAATCTATAAGAAAAGAAAACTGATCCAGATACCGTTTGAGATTCAAATTAATAAAATGTGCATTGCAAGTGAGGTAGTTAGTTTATTGCGCCAAGCTGGCTGATAAACACATTGGGGGTTAATTGAAGGGCAGAGGGATAAATGGCTCCGTGAGCCTTGCCTTTCTAGTTCTCAGGTCTCTTGCTCTCTGATGGTCGCACCAGGGTGCAGCTGCCTTAGCCAGTTCCCTGCTTCAGCTGGCAAGACTCACTTCCTGCAAGACATCCCTGAGGAGAAGCTGCATGGACCTACCCCGATGCAGCCCTGGGTGCTGCAGAAGCCTTGTGGAGACCCCTTCCAGCGCTGAGATGCTTACATGTTCACTGACTCAGCTTCTCTCCTGCAGTCGGCATTGTAGTGGTGTTTTGCCAGATGGAGGAGGACTTTGTGGATTGGTGTCGAATATATTGGTTAATGTTGGACTCATGGGCTTAGGCAGCACTGGATTGGGATGTTTTCTTGGTGTGCACTTAACCTTTACATAAAACTCTCTCTTATACATGAGTTTCTGTGGATTTGTTTCTCTAAAGTACCCAGACTAACCACAGCAGGATACCTTTATTGTATACTATCTCTGATGCAGGAAGCTCCTGAGCAGATAGTTTAATTGCTGCTAAAAATATGTACAGAAGCCAAAATTATAAAAGTCACAATAAATGATCTATTCTGAGCTATCACAACACATAAGAGGATTATCTTCTTTTTTTTTAAGTTGACTTAATTAGACAATGTCAAGTGTCAGTGTTGCTGTCCATTCAGCTGCATTTTGTGGTGCCCCTCTATATGCAGAGTAGAACTGCACTCCTCACGAGTTTTCAAGACTGAACTTTCTGAAGCAGATCCTGTGGTTTGTCTCCTGAGGCGCTTCTGGAGGGGTCCCAACAGACAACTTTTCACCTGGTGACCAGGTCCTGAACGGTTTGTCCCACTCTAGCAAAAGAATGCACCTGCCAACTGACTCTGTTCGAGCATATTAAAGAAATAAAAGCAGGACTAAACCCCATATGGAAAGAACGACAATACGGGGGGAAATAGCGCTTTGGAAAAAGAATTAGGAATATTTTCTAGAAATTAGAATGAAAAACATAAGGAATGGGTTGAAAAACGGATTAGATGCAACAGAAGAGAGGATTGGTGAACTGAAAAAATGCATCTAAGGAGATTACCCAGCACGTGAAACGGATATTTAACAATATACTAGAGGGGGTTTATTAGTGTAGGGTCAGCTTCAGATGATAGAACCCACGCATGTTCGCAGAGACCTTTTCTGTTGCTGTCACATCACCGTCGACTCAGTGACCCGTCAGAATTGTAGCCCGTGATGGTTTCAATGGCTGACTTTTTGAAAGGAGCTCACCGGGCCTCTCTTCTGAGATGTATCTGGGGAGAACCAAATTCCCAACCTTTGGATTAGCAGCTAAGTGCATTTGTGCATCACTTAAATCTTGATGTTAATTTTTTTTTCCCATTGAGAAATCCTGAGGTAGTTTCGGGGTTGATTTATTGCTTAATGTTGTAATCAAGGACTCCAGGGGATCTCTTTTCTACACGCTTGGCTTTTTTGTTCCCACTCCTCTTCCTTTATGCCAAGCCCAGATATCACTTCCGCCTGCAGGGCAAGATGTATCATTAGAAGAGGTTGGGAGGAAATGGGGAGCTACCCTGTTTCCCCTAAAATAAGACAGTGTCTTATATTAAATTTTGCTCCCAAAGTTGTACTAGGTCTTATTTTCAGGGAATGTCTTATTTTCCCATGAAGAAGAATACGGTACACATCTATTGTTTATTGTTTTATTGAAAGAGACCTCACACTTCCTGTCTGCTCCAGCTGCGCTGTGGCCAGCAGTGAGCTGCACAGTGGCGCCCACTCCTATGGTCCAGAGTTATGGTAGCTTTGGGGGGGCCTTATTTTAGGAGAGGTCTTAATTTCAGGGCAACAGGTAATAACAATGAGTACAAGAAGGAAAAAAATGTTCTGAAACTGATTGTGGTGATGATTATACAATTCTACTTGATGTAATTCAACTGTTGAATTATGTGATATGTGAATGATGTGCCCATATAACTGTTGAAAAATATCTATTGTTGAGACGGTTTCTAAATTTAAATTGGTCATACTCAAGGTCTTATTGACGAGTTGTACGATGACACCAAGTATATCACACATGAAAGGTCATTAAAAAGACAAGAAAGAAAAACAAAAACGATGTCAGAAGAGACCCTAAAACTTGCTCTCAAGTGTAGAATAGCTCTATCAAAAGAAATGATAGTAAAAACTAAACAGAAAATTTCAAAAGGTAACTCCAGAAGACAAAGTATTATAAAGAAACGTGTAAATACCTGAAGTTAGAAAAAACAAAAGAATATATTCTGTATTACTCATGATGAAAGACAAAAAGCAATAACATAAAAAGAAACAAACTCACTGCTATTGAATGGATGCTCCCTTATAATGACCCTATAGAACTGCCCCTGTGTGTTTCCAAGATTGTAACTCTCTATGGGATTAGAAAGCCCCATCTTGCTCCCAAGGAGTGGCTGGTGATTTTGAACTGCTGACTTTGTGGTTAGCATCCCAAAGCGTAACCACTACACCACCAGGGCTCCTGAAAAAAAAAGTGAAGAAAACAATGCAAGACTTGAGTTGCAATATCGAAAGATTCTGTAGACAAAATATTGAATGATGGAGGAAGCGTGAAAAGAACATGGAAGCAATACATAGAGTCACCAGACCAAAAAACCAGGTCAATATTCAGCCATTGCAAGAGGTACCATATGATGGTATTGGAGTAAGAAGTTCAACTTGCACTCAAGGAATTTGGAGAAAAAAATAAGGTTCCAGGAATTGATGGAATATAAATTGTAGTGTTTCAACAAACCAGTGCAGTGCTAGAAGTACTCACTTGTTTGTCAAGAAATTTGGAAGACAGATACAAACCTAATTGATTGGGAGAAATTCATATTTGTGTCCACTCCAAAAAAAGTGACCTGACAGAATACATAAATATCAAACAATTTCATTAAAGCAAACACAAGTAAAATTTTGCTGAATATTATTTGAAAACAGTTGCAGTGTTATATCAACAAGGCACAGCCAGAAATTAAGCCATATTCAAAAAAAGGACATAGAACAAGGAATATGTCAGATTAATCTTGACTGAAAACAATGAACACTAGAAAGATAATTACCTGTATTTTATTTACTATACAAAGGCATTCGACTCTGTGTAAATAATGAGAATTCCAGAACAATTGTGCACAGGAAGCCCTTGGTCTATGGGAATACTGCATAACTTAAAATTCGGAAGGTGTACTTCTGGGCTGTATCCTTTCATCACACTTATTCAATATCTATGCTGAGCATATAATCTAAGAAGCTGGACGATATAAAGAGCGAGGATCAGGACTGGAAGGAAATACATTAACAGCCTGCACTATACAGATAACACAAGCTTGCTTGCTGAACGTGAAGGGAACTTGAAGCATTTACTGATGAAGATCGAAGACTACGGCCTTCAGTATGGATTACACCTCGGCAAAAAGGAAAAACAAATCCTCACAACTGACCAATAAGCAGCATCATAAACCGAGAAAAGATTGAAGTTACCAATCTTTTTACTTGGCTCCACAATCAATGCTCATGGAAGCAGCTGTCAAGAAATCTAACAACAGATTGTATCGGGCAAATCTGTTGTAAAAGATCTCTTTAAAATGCTAAAAAAGCAAACATGTCACTTTAAGGACTAAGGTGCACCTGACTTCACTGATGTTTTCAGTGGCCTCGTGTGCATGAGAAAATTGGACAATGAATACGGAAGACCAAGGAAGAATCGGTGCCTTTGCATTGTGGTGTTGGCAAGGACTATGGAATATACATGGAGTCCCAGAAGAAGCTACTCTATTAGAAGTATAGCCAGAGTACTCCTTAGAAGCTAGACTGTTGTCAAAAGGGACCTGCCCTAGGGAGGGACATCTACTTGGTAAAGTAGAGGGTAGTAAAAAAAAAAAAAAAGGAAAGTCATCAACAAGATGCATTGACACAGTGGCTCCAACAATGGACACAAACAGAGCAACAGTTGTGAGGATGGCGCAGGACCACACAGCGTTGTGCTCTGTTGTGCACTGGATTGCAGTGAGTTGGAACCTACTCATTGGCACCTAACTAGAACAAACCCCCATCCATTTGTTATACTGTAGCGGCCTACATATTGGTATGGTGCTGGAAACTAAGCCACCAGTATTTCGACTACCAGTAGAAGTACTGGTCTGGAAGAAAGACCTATCTCCTTCATAAATTTAGTTCATCAGAATACCATGGCTCACAACAGAATATTGTCCAACTGAATTGCTTTGAGCACATCATCAGAAGGATTAGCTGTTGGAGGAAGGCATCAAGTTGGGGGACATAAGGGCCAGAGAAGGCCAAGGAGACCCTTCATGAGATAGTTAGGCACAATAGCCATAGGGATGGTCTCAAACAAGAGGTTGGTACAAGACTGGAACTTTCCATTCTGTACATGGCATCACCATGTGTCAGTCAACTCAACAGTAGCTATCTCTCTTTCTCTCGTGTAGAAATTAATCCAGAGAATTTCTTACATTCTCCTTTTTAAGAAGTGAGGGGGCTTACACTTTGGACCAAAATGGGAAAAACAGGAGCCTGATTTGGTCTATCCTCCTTTCTACAATAACTAATGATAGTATAATGTGATGTGTAACGAGTATTTGTTAGATTTTATTATTGCCAGAATACATTTGCCTTCAAAGTATTACAGTTGATATTTACTTATTTTTTCAATGTAATCTTTTTTCTTAATTTTTATCTAATCACTGTGGAAGTTAGTGAGTTGGGAAGAGGATGAGATCATATGGTTGACCTAATTGTCCAAGCCAAGAATTTCATTTGTATGGCTGTTTTTAGGAGCTAGTGCCAAGCACAATTAATCTCAAAAGCATTTAGGAATGTTTGCAGGCGATCTAGTTTATATCATGCACAAAATAGACATTTCCTGAATTATTTAATTTGCTTTTCAGTATCTTGACATTGAAAAATAATGTATTTAATTACACATGACACTTTCAAACTATACTCACTCAAAATCGACAGTATAATCTCAAGTCTCTGATTAAGCTAATTATTGTATCATTCAGGAAAAAAACCCAAAAAACATCATTTATATGTCTTGGTATAGCATAGTAGCAAAGATGAGATTATTTAAATATGAAAGATATACACTGTTTCCCAAATTGTAGCAAGCAGTCTTCCTCACATCGCCTATCACAAGGTTGAGCCACTCTTCAGAGAAGAGCATTAAATCAGAGCAGATAGGCGGTGTCGTTGCCAATCTGGCAAAGCAATCAGAATGTATTTTCCCCAAGGTTGATGTGTTGTATCTTGGTGGAAAGGTGTCTTTGTTTCTTAGTGCTGCTATAAGATAAACACCACAGTGGCTGGCTTTCACAAACTGGAAGTCCTTTTTCACAGTTTAGGAGGCCAGAAGTCCCAGCTTAGGGCCCAGCTCTAGGGCAAGGCTTTCTGTCTCTGCCAACTTAGGGGAAAGGTCCTTTATTGACCCTTTGATGATCTTCATGGGTGTGTGTCTTACTTACTTTATACACCCTTCTCTGGGCCAGATCTGTCCATTCTTAGATCTGAGAGGTGATTGCGTTACAACTACTCTACAGTGTTCACCCATCTCGTTAACATAACGAAGTCTTATCCCCAAATGGGATTACATCCATAGATACAGGGGTATCGGATTTTCAAACTGGGTCAGTAGAGGTACTATTCTTTGAGAAGTATTGCTTACTGAGTAGCCCAATATCAATAATCATTATACGTACAGATTAAGTTCTTCAGCTGAGCTGTAGCAAAGGGTCATTATAACTTGAAATTTTATGAGGCTATCAAAGGCAATTTTGGCATGATAGAGCATGCTCTGGTGTGAACTGTGACGTATACTTCACAGTTACTTGGCCTTAATTGGTGAAAAGCATTTATTTTTCATTATTGATTCATTTCACCTCCCTGAAAGTCCACACCGTACGGGTGGAGCACTGAGACATACATACCCCAGTTCCATGAAAGACCTCAGGGCTAAGGATGGTAAAGGCAAGAGTCAGACCTACACTGCTCCATCCATGACTCTGCTTCGAGAGCAGCTATGTCCATGTGCTGGGCTCTCAAAGTACAATTGTTTCACTGTGCTGCATGTCGCATGTTGTATGATATGGTTAAAAATAGTCAAAGCTCAGGGAAATTTAAATATAAGGTATATTCTAGAAGAACAGTCATTCTATCTGCTTGCAAAGAGATCATGTCTCCCCCAAAAGCAAGTTGGCTAGTTAAACAATTGTTAACTATAAACCTTGGAACTAGCTCAAAGCAAGAGCGTCGTATTTTATCGTTTCATAACTTCATTAACAATTTGTACGTGTGGAGGACTGTGAGCCTCCTACGGAGAAAGGAAAAAATGAGAAGAAACAAGTGCCCCAAGGGGCTGCAGGCTTCCCAGAAGCATAATTTTTTTTCACCCTTAATGAATACACATTTCCAGGGTGACCACATACTTAATGAGTATTTACTTCGCATTTAAAAATTATGCATGAAGAGTTTTGGCCCTGCGCCATTTGTAGTTATAAATGCAGTGCCATCCAGCTACTGTGACGCAGAGTGACCCTCAGGACAGAGTGGGGGGGCTCCATAAGGTTTCCAAAGCTGCAAAGCTGCCTGGACGCGCATTGGCCTCATCTTTCTCCCAAAGGAGCAGTGGGTAGGTTCAATCCACTGACCTTTCTGCTATCTGCCCAGTGCTTAACTCACAGTGCCACCATGTCTCTTTATTTGTAGCTATGAGAGCTTTTAAAATTGAAACTGAGGAAGCCCACTATATTTTTAATGAAATCACAATGTCATTGGGGTTTTTACTGGCCACCCTTTTTTCTAGCCAGAAAAGAAAAATGTACAAGGCTGCAGGCAGCTTCGGCAGGGAAGAAAAAACTGCTTTTGCAATTTAAGCCTGGCTTTCCCTCAACCCCCGGTTATTTTTTTGTTTTTGTGAAAACAAGAAAAACCATTAAAAGCAAAGAAAGATGCTTGTTTGTTTTTTTTCTTTTGTAACATGAATAAAATATTAGTTCTAGGACTTTTCTGGTAAGCTCTTGGGGTTGCTTATACAAAGAACCATGTCATCAGCAAATAAAGGCCATTTTACTTCTTCTTTTCCAA
>NW_022105908.1:7335567-7337512 GCF_000313985.2 Echinops telfairi | reverse complement strand
TTCCATCCTTTTCTGATTTGGGTCATTGGGTAAAGCTGATCTCATGAAGAGCCCCTGAGAGATACAAAGGGCTAGTGCACATGGCTTCTAACCAAAAGGTTAGAGGTTGGACTCTATCCACAGGTGCCTCAGAAGGATGTCCTGGCTTTCTGCTCCCAAAAATCAGCTAGGAAAAATTCTGTGGCTCACAATTCTACTCCGGCAAACATAGTCTGTCGTCAAGTGGAGTTCATATAATAGACGACTACTTTAGCCTCAGAATAAGTTAAGAATATTTCCTTCTCTTCTATTTTCCACTGTAAATCAATAATCTTGAGTTACCCTGAGCCCTGTCTGACACAGACGACATATCCTTGCCATCCCACAGAGGATGTCTCTACCTTGCCTTTGTAGGAAGTTATTCTCAGAGCTTCTGTTTCCAACACGTCATGCTACCTTTTTTTGTTGGTTTGTGTTTGATGAAATTTTTATTGTAGATTAAGTGGGTTGACTCCTTTTCTGTATTATAATCCATATTGACAACTCCCCTGTTGTAACAAGTTTCACCTGTGATAAGTCAGTTTATGTGCACAGTCCTAGTATTGGGGGCAGAAGAAGAATTTTATTTTTGTATTCCAGGGAAATGTTTTTGGGTTTTTATTTTTCATTGTTCTGGGGCTGTGTGTGTGGAGTGTACCACAGCACTCCTTTCCCCTGACTAATAATCTGCTGATAGGTCTTTCTCTTGTCGTATACCCAGGAGACAAATCACTCAAACATGTTTAGATGCTACTGAAACAGGATAAATGACTCGTGTACAGTCTTCAGTTGGCTTCCTCGATGCCTAGTAACAGGTGCATTAATAAGTTCAGCCGGATTTTCCACAGCATCTCTGCTTCTGGCTTTATATGGGGTTCTTTGCTGTTGTTCCCCTGCCCACAGAGCAGCCTAACCGCGGTTCCAAAGTTAATGATTGCATAGGTTCAATGGCAACGATTCCAGGACAGCTCGTGGGAGCCCACCTTTCTGGTCTCTGCCTTCTGTTGCCTTCTTACTGATTAAATTGGGGGGTGGGGGAGAATAAAACTGTAAATAGCAACACTGGTAAATAGCAAAACTAGTAAAATGAAGAGTTGTATTTTAAATTGGTTAGAGAATGGCCAGTTTTCCTGGTGAAGATGTGCATGTCCATTCCATGTCTGTCCAGTGTGGGATAGCAGTTCCCGCAGAGAGTCTGGATTCACCAGCAAAGCAATGAAACACCAAGGGAAACCGCATGCAAAACAGGACATAGACAACACAGAGGAAGCACCCGTCTCCCCACCGAGATGGAAGCACAGGAAAATAGGAGTGCCTTCTAATGTGATTTAGCAGAATGGAAATGCTTTATCATATGAGGATAATGGGTGGCTTTCTCTTTCAAAACTTCTTTTCCCCAGTGTTGCCCCTGAAAGAGCCATGTTTTCTGGTTTGGTTTTGTTTTTAAAGAAAGAGTACAAATAAATAAGTAAATAAAATACATAGTGATTGTTAATGATATGTAACTTGAATGATACATTAGTCTCATGAAAGCTTTTTGTCAGTATTTTGTTTCTTCTAGGAAAATTCATATGTAGATTTTGAACAATTAGCCTAACAAACTATATAGCATATATTATGATTACATCAGTATATTTCAGATAAAAATTGAATTCAGATGTAAGTTTATTTTTCACTTCATTGTTGTGTAATGAATTGTGCATTATTAGCGCTGGTAGCCTAGTGGTTGCACATTGGGCGGAGACCCTCAAGGTATGCAGTTCAAAACCACCAGCTGCTCTGTGGGAGAAAGGTGGGACTTTCTATTCCCCGTAAACAGCTTCAGTCTCAGAAGCTCACAGGGACAGTTCCACCCTGTCCCATAGGTCGCTATGAGCCAGCATCGGTGCAATGGAAGTTAGAGAGAGGGATGTTTTTCTTATTAAAT